>NC_134715.1:96138484-96441515 GCF_049634645.1 Pelodiscus sinensis | reverse complement strand
AATTCACTTCCATTGCATCAAAGAGGTGGTGGTATAGCTGTGGATTTCTGAGGGGGATTAAAGTATCCATCTGTCTATCTGACATAATGTCTCAAGACATGTGCCCTCTGCATGGAACATTCAATATAATCCGGCTAAAATATGGCAACACTGTATGTGAAGTTATATATTTTCCCTTTATAATAGTATTAATACATGCATAGTTGGGGTCTGTGTGTCACTGTTGGGTTAAGTCTACCTCTGTCTCCCTCCATAGACTTCTCAAAGGACCCCCCCTTACTTCCCAGGTCTCTTTGATGCAATTCTATCCCCCAAAACCAGGTTTTGAGCTTGTAGCGTCTCTGCAATCCACAGTAATTATCCCAGCAAATCTGACCTTAGCTCAGCTGCCGCAGTTACACGCTCTTTCAGCAGCAAACACAATGGTTGTTAGTTCCTAGAGAGAGCTTGGTTAATATCCCCAACCAGCCAGCACTCAAACCCTGGCTCAGAGATAGATATCATTTATAAAACTGAAAGAATAGTCTCAAAGATATATCTGTGTGGGTCATAGCTACCAGACTGTATTTCGGTGGAATGAGGATCAGGAGATGTAATAGGTGGACAAGTTACCTATGGATATATCAATACTAGAATGCTTGGTTGTCTTTTTTTTATTATTATTGATGCAGGACTAATGACATTCTGGTCCCCAAAGTTACAAGGTGCAGGGACAGCTACAATCTAGGGCTGTGTCCAGACTCAGGGGCTTTTTCGGGAAAAGTAGCCTTTTTCCAAAAAAACTTCCCCTGCGTCCAGACTCAAGCCGCGTTCTTTCGAAATTAAATCGAAAGAACGTGGCTTTTCTTTCGATGGCGTTAAACCTCATTTCACGAGGAAGAACGCCTTCTTTCGAAAGTTCCTCTTTCGAAAGAAGGCGTTCTTCAATGTAAATAGGGCTTCTTCAAAAGAGAGCATCCAGACTCACTGGATGCTTTCTTTCGAAAAAGCAAGCCGCTTTTTCGAAAGTTCAACATGCAGTCTAGACGCTCTCTTTTGAAAGAGGCTCTTTCGAAAGTATCTTTTGAAAGAGCCTCTTTCGAAAGAGGCTTGCAGTCTAGACATAGCCTTGGTAGGGCAGAGGAGTCCCAGCCAAGGGTCTCTATTGTGTACAGTGCATTGCATCCAAAGACAATGGGTGCCAATGTCCATAAGGTAGCAAAGGAAGCACTTTTTGGTCCTGCTGCAAAGGGAGGAAGAAAACAGAGCAGAGACCTCTGGAAAAGATAAGGGGGAAGACTTCTGCCTGCAGAGTAGGCCACTACACTGATGAATGGTTCCTGCCATCTCAGTTGCCTGAACCCCCAGTTATCCAAATAAAATCCACATCCTCTATGCTATTTGGATAACTGGAATATACTTCATTAAAAGGAATGTTGCATGGGAAGTAATTGTCCTGCTCTACTCAGTACTGATAAGGTCTCAGATGGAGTAATATGCCCAATTCCAGGGACCATTTTAGGAGAGATGTGCAAATGAGACTCCAAATGCAAGGCTTAGAAAATCTGACCTATGAGGAGAGGTTAAAATATTCTGGACAGCTTTAATTTTGAAACAAGAATATTGATGGGAAAAAAGCTAGTGTCTTCAAAATACATTAAGGGCTGACTATAATGAGGATGTTGATCAGTTCACTATATCCTCAGAAGGAGATCAAGAAATCTACAGAAGGTTCAATCTGCATCAAGGGGGAGTTAAGTTGGATATTAGGGAAAGTTTTCCAGCAGCAAGAGTAGTTGAAGATCTGGAATAGTTTTCCAAGGCATGTTGTAGAGTCCCATTATTGGAGGCTTTTAAGAAAAGAGCTTGGACAAACACCTTCCAGATATGGTCTAGCATTGGTGGCTGGACTTTTTGACCTCTTATGGTCTTTCCCAGCCCTCCATTTCAATGATTCAGGTGGGAATTTCCCACAACAGTTCACCTTCATGTGCAGGTGGTAATTGGATTTAAGGTGCACAAAATGCAAGGCTCAGCCCCACTGCTTTAGTGGAGCTCAGGGTAGGGGGTGAGGGTATAGAAATCAAGGCAGGGGACATGTGGGGGGTTCAGGATAGGGGGTGGTGGGTTCAGTGTAGGGGGCAAGAGAAAGGAGATATGGGGGCTGGGGCTCAAGAGAGAGAATGGGGATGCAAGAATCAGGCCAAGGAGTTGGGAGGTGTGTGGAGAGGCTCTACAGGTGGGGGCCAGCCAAGGTAGTGGGGGCCAAGCTGGTGGTGTTGCTCCCCAGGGTCAGCCCAGACTGAGTTTGTTGGCCCGTGGCATTATACTCCAGGACTGGACAGGATAGTGGGGTCTATGCTGCCCGCCCAGCAGCATGCTTTCTGCCCTCCTGTGGTCATTCTGGTATATAACTGTCCCTGCTGTCAGAGCCCTCCCTTTCCATTTGATGAAAAACTATCAGGTTACAGACACATCCCATTTTTCCTGGCCCAACCAAACCTTGACCTTGCTTTAAGTTATGATAAGATGAAGCTGCATACCAAATTTGGTGGTCCTAGCTCTTAGCATTTAGGAGGAGTTCTTGAACACACAGACTCACAGATGGACGGATGGATAGATGGCCACAAACAAACACACAAACTCTCTCAAAGATATAGTAGATTTAATTTTCAAAACAATCATCTACGTGTTATTCTAAAAGTCATATTTCAATATAAGAGGGAGATATGTCTTGGTGGGTGTGCATGCAGAACACACCACTTCTGGGCCCCCTATAGCTACAGTGGTGCAGTGGATGGGGTACAGTGGGTCAACATAGCTGCCTCCCACAGGTTCTCTGATAGTATACTGAAGTGGGACGGTCAGTGGTAGCAGACTCTGTTCCTGAGCATCCTCTCCTAGAATGGAAGGAGGCATGGGTGGGTGGGATGGGGCCAAGCAGGTCACTGTAATAGAAATAGGATTGTGTCCATATGCATGTGGATTATGGTTCACTTTTGTCCTTTTGAACCATCTTTAGATTAGGTAAGAATGTGACTATAAAAATGTTTGGCTGTCCATAATTTTATTATATTGTCCATAAAAATCATTTTCAGCTGTTAGCAATGCTCGTAGGTCAACAGAATTTTTTTTCATCCACCCGGAGTTGGTTTAACTACATATCATAGGAATGTGAATTTTTCAAATTCCTGAATGATTTATATGCAGGTAGATAAACCTAAGTTTTACATACAGACTTGGTCTTTCATACATCTATTACCACTGTATTATAATTCATTAACTATTATCAGCTTCACAGCTCATCAGAATAAATAAATGATAAAATCTTAAATCACTAACAATTAATTGATCAAGTTATGTAGGGTTTATTCCCATATATAATTTGGTAGAGTAAAGCAAAGCTGAATCTTACATCCTAATCATCTTGGCAACTGATTTCCCCGCACCATTTTTTTTTAACCAATTCTATTATTTTCCCTGGGTTTAGTTAGACTTATTTATACCTCAGATAATATCAGCAAACTCATTTTTTTTATTCAGCTTCAAACATTTTTGTAATGTTTCCATAGTGTAAATCAGGTTCCTAGTAAATGTAGCTGGAACAATTAATCTAAATCTCTGGGTTACCTGGAAAAATGCCATACCGAAGAGTTAATTAGTGCACATGTGAATTTTTCAATACACTGGAAGCTTAAAAGAAGGAATAGTAGATTAGCACTGCTAAAGCCTTACAGGCTGAGATAGGTAATACTTTATACCCACTAATGAGCAAAGTTAGAAGTGACCAAGCTTTGGTTGTTCAGAGACTTCTTGTTTCATCTAATTAACAGCATAAGCTAATAAAAAGGCACTGATGCACTAAAGGCATGTTTTTAAATTGTATTGGGACAGTATTAAAAAGTGACCTGTTTCACAACAGATCATTTCTTATGGGAAGTCATTATATATTGCTCATTTAAAACTCCTAGAGCCAACCTTTTATGAACATTGAACATAATCTACAAAACTGGAAAAATTATTGCTCAGAAAGAGATAAGTTTGATCCTCCGAAAGGTAAAATAGAGGAAAAAATGTTTTTCCAGATATGTTAATAATGTGTTATCTTTGTATAAATACTATTATGCATTCCATCCTAAACATGACAGAGAAAATAGTGATTCAAATCCAGGTGTTTAAAGTTAGGTTATTAAATATGAGTGGGCTGAGTCTTCAAAGATGCTGAGGAGTTTCCATGGATTCCAATGAATTTTATGGACATTCAGTATGCCTTAAAGCAGGACTACTCAACTTTGGAAGCCGTAGGGGCCACAATGATACTCACAGTACATTCCCAGGCTCGCAACTTAAGTGTGGTTTCATATACATGCAAATATATATACAAATATATGCAAATAGCTTATTTAACACTGATGGGCATGAATTCAAAGATTAAGGCAAGACTGAACAACACAAAGGTCCTGTTTAAGTCAGTTCTGCTGTTATTAATAAAATGCAATATTTATCTGATTTTCACCCATATGACAGCACTTTTAATGAGCAATGACAGTCCAGAAATTTAACTACTAAAAAACATAACAACAGAAGACCATTATAATGCCTACACTTTTGTTTTGGCTCCCACCAGTGGGCCACATGTTGAACTCCATGTAAACCCAAACAGCACTGTGGGCCACAAACAAACAGGCCACATGTTGAGTAGCACTGCCTTAAAGTAAGGGCATTTATGGTTAGGTACTTTAATATATATTTAAAGGCCTAGGTATAGGTATGCATTTAATTTTTTTTTTTTTTTTTTTTTTTTTTTAGAAAAGAAAGCTTAAGAGTAACTCTTACAAATGCAAACTTGAAGAAGCAACATTTCAAAACATTATAATTGTTCAACATATCTTGACCCAGATATTAAGGATTTTATATATGTAAATTAAGAGCACACAACAGAAATCTATGGGTCCAACTTCTGCCTCTTTCCTTGAAAAAAATCAGAGTTGGCTGCACCTCTTTGCAAACATCCCTTCTGGTCTATTATCAATGTCTTATCAATTTTGCATAGTCACCTTTAGTTGAGTTAGAACTCTCTGCAGTGAATTTTGTTTGGCTCAGCAGAATATTGTTACATAAGTGTTTTTCCACAGTTCTCAGATCCTTTGTTTGGCACCATACTGCTCCCGGATAACAAATCATTTATTTTAATAGTTGGCAAAGTGGAGAGAAGAAATTACTCCATAGCATTACATAAAATATCCTGTTTCTATAGATGGTGTGTGAGTGAGTGTGTGTGTGTGTGTGTGTGTGTGTGTGTTTGTTTCAACAAATGTATCACTAGAACGAATGCTCAGGAGAACACTAAATCCATTATATCTAATTAAGGCTGAGCTCTTCTAATATATTCTTGTAGTCAACTGTCCTCTTTTTTATATGAACATTAAATAAAGTGAATACTTGAACAATGATAAAGAAAATACTCAGTTTAATTAATTATATATCTGCAGCTTTTGAGAGGGAAGAAAAAACATGCCACAGAAAGAGGCAGTCAGAACAAAGAAAGGAAGAAAAAGAAAAAAGTAGATGTGCTATGGAAGGCTGGCTCTTCATCTGAAAGTTGCAAGAAAGCAGAACATTCTTTGAAAGACATATTTTTACATAACAGAAAAAATATATCCAGTGTTTGATTCAAAACTGAAAGACTGTGTAGCAGTGCTTGATGGTAGCTAAGAAAAATGCTACCAAATATATGAATTCATTCATTTAAAGTTTGAAAAGATTAATATTTTGTCACTTGGAAAAAAGAGCTCCTTTTTAGTTTTTCCTGATTGCTTGCAAGTTGCTGAAAGAGACTTTTAAAAATGTGATTCATTCATACAAAACTGAAACACCGAATA
Organism: Pelodiscus sinensis; assembly: GCF_049634645.1. Taxonomy (NCBI): domain Eukaryota; kingdom Metazoa; phylum Chordata; order Testudines; family Trionychidae; genus Pelodiscus; species Pelodiscus sinensis. Next base: position 96,435,654 of record NC_134715.1, on the reverse strand, counting down.
ATGTTTATAAAGACTAGATTTTCCCCTTCAAGCAGCCGGCATTACTGTAACATACAATAACTTTCTATTGAAGGTTTCGGAGACTTTCCCATCTGATATAAAAACATGGGTTTTTTTATGCTATGCTTTCTTTCAATTTTTGTGACAAATAAATACACTCTTTTGTCAGAGTCTCTCATCTGAGCAGCCTGCAAAAATTACTCAAATTATTGAACAAAGGAATAAGGAGTGGGGCTGTGCTTAAACTTCCCAACCCACTGTATTTTAAATATAACTTGAATTTCTGATGTTACCTGAATAATCTTTTTATCCTGATACAGAGAGAGAGAGAGGGAAAGAGACAGAGAGATGGATGGGGGGGAGGGCTAAAAATTATAATCTTAGTGTAAACTTAATTGAAGTCCATTGAAATCAGTTGAATTTTTCTGGATTTTTTTTTTGAAATCTGAATGTTTTTAAAAGATAAGAAGGCCATAGTAGACCAAAGTAGAGTAACCAGATAGCAAGCTGCAAGGGAAGGCAGAGGGGGGGCAGGCAACACCACTCGAGGCAGCCTCCTTTCAGTGGGGGACCCATAGATGCCAGAGAATGCAGGAGCAACTGCTCCAAGAACACATCTCTGTGCTCCAGGCCATGAGACACTTGACCAGAGGCTCCAGGAAGTCATGCAACTTCAAAGAGAGACCTGGAATGTGTTTTCTTCCCTCTCTGCAGGAGAGGATGGAAAGGGAGCAGTGAGGGAGGAAATGCAAAGAAGGGCAAGGCACTGTCCCCTAGTGGGGAAGCCCAGGGGAGAATGTCACTGGGGTTCTTGTGAGAAACTCTTCCTCAGCGTCTCTCAGATGTGCACATTCCCTTGATGGGCATGCTGGATGGTAGCTGTGCGTAGCTGCTCAAATGCCCCACTGACTCAGCCAGACTCTGCCCCCAACCCAGTGAGAAATGTTTCCCCCTTCCTCTCACAAATATTGTGAAGTACACAGCACGTGGCCACTGCTTGTGGGATGGTCCACTCCCCAATGCTCATCTGGGTGAGGAGGACGCATCGGAATCTTATTTTGAGATGCCCGAAGGTGCCCTTCATCACCATGTGGGTACTGCAGAGCCTGGCATTGAAGCGTTCTGTTGACCGGTCAAGGTGGCCAGTGCAGGACTTCATGAGCCAGGGAAACAGAGGGTTGACCATATTCCCCACGATACAGAGTGACATGTCCCTGTCCCCAACCCTGATGGTGCAGTCATTGAAGAAAGTACTGAGTTTTAGCTTCTGGAAAACGCTGCAGTTTCAGTACATGCAAGCGTCATGCACCTTTCCCGACCACCCAATGTAGATGTTGGTGAACTGCTCACTGTGGTCAATGAGGGCCTGTCAACCCATGGAGAAGTACCCCTTCTGGTTGATGTAGACAGATGCCTGGTGGTCAGGGGCCCAGATGAGGATGTAGGTGCCATCAATAGTCCCCCCCCAAAAAATTGGGGAAGCCCATGTCAGCAAAGCCAGTGATGATGGGGTCCATGTCGCTGAGGTTAGTGACCCTTAGGATGGAGCAGGATGGTGTCAATGGGCCTCACCACCTGTAGAAGGAGACAAACAAACAGAATCACAGGGGTGTCATAGCCCTTGGGAAATCTCCAACTCATCCCCCCTTCCACCACACATACCAGGAGCAAACTGCTATAGAGACCATCCCCTGGCAGGGCTGTGTTAGGGTGGTACTTAAAAACAGCCCGGAGAAGGGAGCTTTCCCCACCAACACCAACACCCTCAACCTTCCCTCTCCCTAGGGTACCCCATTCCAACTGTTCACACCTCTCCTGGGATTATAGCCTGAGAGTGCCATACCTGCATGACAAGCACCCCAACAGTCAACTTCCCCAGACCGAGCTGGTTGAGAACTGGTTTCTCATACTGCACCAGTAGCTGTCTGGTGTGGCAAGCTTCCACACAGCGATGGCGACCCAAGGGGATGGCGGGTCGCATGGGTGTGTCCCATCATGTGAGGGCAGGGGTGAGCCAACACACAGCTCCAGAAAGGTCTCCTTCTGAATGTGGAAATTTTGGAGCCACTGCTGGTTGTTCCAGTGCTCCATGATGAGTTGGTCCCACCAGTCGGAAATGGTGTCCAGCTGCCAGAAGTGTCAGTGCACAGTGGGGTGCAGTTGGAAGAATTGTACTCCCAGGGTATGTCTACACTACAAAGTTAGTTTGAACTAACGGATGTTAGTTCGAAATAACTTTCATAGGCGCTACACTAGCGCTCTGTTAGTTCGAATTTAATTCGAACTAATGGAGCGCTTAGTTCGAACTAGGTAATCCTCATTCCACAAGGATTAAGCCTAGTTCGAACTAGCTAGTTCGAATTAAGGGGTGTGTAGCCCCTTAATTTGAACTAGTGGGAGGCTAGCCCTCCCCAGCTTTCCCTGGTGGCCACTCTGGCCAATACCAGGGAAACTCATCTACCCCCCTCCTAGCCTCAGACACCTTAAAGGGGCACGGGCTGGCTACAGTGCCCGTGCCAGGTGCAAGCCTGCCAGCACCCAGCCAGCAGACCCTGCACCTGGCATGGCTCGAGCCAGCCACCCGATGCCCCTCAGCCCTCCCCCTCTTCCCAGGACCAGGCTGGCGGCTCCCGGGAGCTTGCCTGGGACTGCAAGAGGCGGGCACCCACCTGGGCTAGTGCGGACATCATGGACCTCGTCCACAACCTCCGCACTAGTCACAGGAAAGTGGCCAGCTAGGGCAGGAGAGCTGCCAGCCTGGCCACCCAGGAGCAGGTGTGCATGAAAATCAAGGTGGTCCACTGAGACCCCCGACCCTGAGCCCTGAGCTTACAATGGCCATCCTGGGTCAGACCAAAGGTCCATCTAGCCCAGTAGCCTGTCTGCTGACAGCGGCCAACCCTAGGGACCCTGGAGTCTGCAAGGGCAACTACAGCAGTCCGAGCAAAGGCTTTGCTGTCCCTCAAAGAGGCAAAGGAGAAGAACCTGAAAAGGGCCTGCAGAACCAAGCGGGGGTGGGGCCTTTAAGCATGAGCCTCAGCTAGCCTCAGGCAGAAGCTCTTGGAAGTAACTGCTGTCCTGATATCTTACCTGAGTGGTTCCGGGTGGTCTTAAATGTGATTCAGCATCCAATCAGTGTGGACACTCTAATTTGAAATAGCTAAGCACTATCTCAATGAGCATTTTGTGTGTCTATTTCAAAATAAGCTATTTCTGAATATTTCTTCCAGAGTAGCGTATTCCGAAATAACTGTGCAGTGTAGATATACCGTCTGTGTCCATGCATCTCTCTCTGTTCAAAAACTCCCCCCAAATGAAAAGAGCTAGAACCACCAAATTCAGTATGCAGCTTCCTCTTATGATTATTTAAATCAAGGGAGAGCATCTGTCTATGCCAGGAAACTGAGTTGTACCCAACATTGAATTACTTCTCATAAAACTGTACAGAAAAGAGACAGAATAACCAGGCAGATGAAAGGAGCTGGCTGGTGGCACTACTTTCCCATCTAGGACTGCCCGAACCCTGAGCTTTCCACACCTCAAATGCCCTTCAGCAATAACAGGAGTGCTGAAGCTCCCTCCTTTTATGGGAACATTGCTGGTTATTCCCCTTCATCAGGGAGTGTAGGGAAAGTGCACCATTTAGCTGCATTCCTCAATCTGGCTGGAGAGCAAAGGACATGCACCCTGTACTTGCATGAGCTGTACTTGCATGAGTTACAGTGGCCATGGAGAAGCACTTCTCATCTCATCTGGCCCCAAGCTGTCCTCTCTCCGTGGGACAGCCTGCATACTGGACCCCTCATCACCAGCCCCACTCTAGAGTAATGATTTAAATGAAGAAAAACAAAAAAATGATCAACATTATGGGTTTGGGTTTGAATAAAGATATTTAGGGATGTCTACCCAGCCATTATTTTGAAATAACTTTCCTAGTGTCTACGCAAGCCAACCACTATTTTGAAATTAATTTGAAATAGCTGAGGGTTTATTCTACGAGGAACAGCACCAATTTGAAATTGCTATTTTGAAATAAGTGTTGTGTAGATGCTTATTTTGAAATAGGGGGCCTCCAGCCCTTCCCAGGTTGCACTACTGGCCACCCTGGCAACAAGGTAATTTTTGACCTGATGCTCTGCTGGAACCAGTTCAGCATCCAATCAGTGTGTACGCGCTATTTTGAAATAGCAAAAAGCTATGTCAAAATGCATTTTGTGTGTAGACACATTATTTCAAAATAACTATTTCGAAATTTGATATTTCAAAATAATGCTGTAGTTTAGACATACCCTGATTAATGCACTATAAAGCAATTTCCCCCACCTTTGATATTTGCATTTACACATCGAAAGCTATGAATAGGACATATTGAGCCTGACTCAATAAGCTTAATTAACACTGGTCCTACAATTGACAAATAACTGCTTGTGCTGTTATATATACCCTGCATCTGTAATTTACACTCCAGCTCATTGAATGAAGTGGGTTTTACCCAGGAAAGCTCATGATATAATAAATCAGTTAGTTTTTAAGGTGCCACAGAACTGCATGTTGTTTTAAAAATTAATTGACTTAAGGACAGTGGGTAAATCTTCTAATATATATATATATATGTACATATGGTAGAAGATAATAAACCAAGCCATAATTGATTTCATAGAGGAAATCCAAAGAAACGCTAATGATTTCAGTTAAATTTACTTGAGAATTGCTCTGATATACATGAGATCAAAATCTGATACCCTTTAGCTACAATAAAATCAGTAAGAACTTTTTTAGACATTACCATGGATATACATAGGTCTTTACTTTTATATTGTATGCAGTACATATCTATAGGTTACGGCCCTACTCAGCAAGACACATGAATATATGCTAAAGTACTATACTAAGGGTATTAACTTAACAAAGTTAACATTTGAAGGAGTCTTTGTATAAGGCAGACCTACAACTGCCCCACCGCGTCGTAATCTTATGGACAGATTCACAAAGGAGACTTAGGGAATTTTAAGACAGCCCATGACAGTAAGCCTACCAACCCAGGCTAGTAACATTGTACACACTGAACCTATATACTCTGTACTTCCTCACCTGGCAACATCTGGCATCTGTGGGTGCTCCCAAGCTAGAGCAATCACAGGGAAAACCCAGGGGCCCCATTCTCAGCAATTCCTTCCCCTCTTCCCAGAAATTCTGAGATACAACAAATAGCTTATTTGTGGCATTCAAGCTTAGTTTGGGAAGAAGGAGTAGAGCCCAGTGGCCAGAGGTAGAAAAAACTGCCCCTTCCTCTGAGTGTGCCCCCATTTCTTCTCCATCAAAGTTGGCTCTTCTCTGCTCTCAGGGTAGAACTCAGCAGCCAATAACAGCAGATGGGTCAGCAAATTTCCTGGTATAGCAAATTCCCTGGTTCAGCAGAGATCAGTCTCAAGCATGCCAAACTATAACTTGTGACCTGCATGCATCTCTTTAACAGGTCTGCTGTGCCTTGCTATTCTCATAGCTTCAACCTGTGAGTGTAGGGACAACCTGGTATTCATAGCTCCAACCCCACGGGGGGCACTTTAGTCCATCTGGGGGCAAGCCATCACTCATGGCTTCAGCATTGAGGGCACCAAGAATCAGGGTTTCAAAACCACCAGGGTGAGCTAGTGCTCACAATATCAGATCCATGAGGGGTAAAGGAAGGAGGTTAAGGCTTTCACACTACTGCAAGAGGAAGAAGTCAGTTCCCAAACAACCTATGTCTTAAAGTGATCATGATATCTGGCAGTGGGAGGTGCATCCAACTTTGTTTTCTCTTGGGAGGTGTAGGGGTTCATTGTGGAAGAACTCTGTATGTGTGAAGTATAGGGGTGGTGAGACATGCATTCCACCATGCCTTCCTTCCCCTATATCTGATGAGCCAGAAGCAAACTTCTAGGAACACACGATCAGCAACTGTTTGCTTGGTTCACTGATGGGTCTGCCCGATACATAGGGCATGCTCAGAAGTGGTGAGCTGCTGCCCTACAGCAAACTCGGAACATATATATATATATATACACATAATAAAAGAAGGCACAAGAGGGTGCAGTCAGCTGGTGGAACTGGTGGCCATACACCTGACATGCAAGCAGACAATAGAGTTGGGGGACGAAACATGCCTCCTTTACACAGATTTCTGGGCAGTGGCTAATGGTCTAGCAGTTTGGTCAGGACACTGGGCTCAGAACAATTGGCAAATCCATGGAAGGCTGGTTTGGGGTGTCACTATTGGGCAGGAATTGTTGTTATCTGAGGGCAAACTCATCAATGCATCCATTTCCCAATGCCTCCCACAATGTGACTTTCCACTACCAAGTTGTTGTATAACCTAACATCATGAGGAAGCCCTTGCTAATGAAAAAACATCTAGTCTCCACATAATACACAAGAAGAGGAAACTCCTTAAACTAACAGCAGAGCTAGAGTCAGTGTCAGGGCATCACTGGTATGATATTTTTCTGGGATATAGCCCCTCCTGGACTGGCGTATTTAATTTAATCCTCCATCCCATTATTCTAGTATTTTTAGGTTTTATAGTACTTTGCATTATAATTAGCATGTTGGCATGTTATGTGCATCATCTGGCCCACTGCACTGCACTACTGGCTCAACAGATGGAACACCAAGCCATCCTCAAATGACAGGCACCCTAATTAAAGAGCATACCGGGGTGAGGTGCGGTGCCAAACCACCCAGGGGTGGAATATAGGAGTTAATTGCAGAAGAACTCTGTATGTGTGAAGTATGGAGTGGTGAGGCATGCATTTCCCTGCCCCCCCATATCTGATGAGCCAGAAGCAAGCCTCTAGGAACACAAGCCATTTCTGGGCGCCACATTTCAAGAAAGATGTGGAGAAATTGGAAAGGGTGCAGAGAAGAGCGACAAGAATGATTAAAGGTTTAGAGAACATGACCTATGAAGCCAGGCTTCATGAACTGGGCTTGTTTAGTTTGGAAAAAAGAAGATTAAGGAGGGACATGATAGCGGTTTTCAAATATCTAAAAGGGTGTCACAAGGAGGAAGGAGAAAATTTGTTCCTCTTGGTTTCTGAGGACAGGACAAGGAGTAATGGGCTTAAAGTGCAGCAGGGGAGGTTTAGATTGGACATTAGGAAAAAATTCCTAACTGTCAGGGTGGTCAAATATTGGAATAAATTGCCAAGGGAGGTGGTGGAATCTCCCTCTCTGGAGATATTTAAGAACAGGTTGGATAGACATCTGACAGGGATGGTGTAGACGGAGGTTGGTCCTGCCTTGAGGGCGGGGGACTGGACTCGATGACCTCTTGAGTTCCCTTCCAGTCCTATTATTCTATGATTCTATGATTCTAAGATAAGCGGTGATGCCATTGTAGCAAGAACAAGTTATAGATAAGAGCAGGAACATATGACAATCTTGTTTACCCAGATGTACTGATCATGTAAACAAGGTCAAAGGACAAGTAGCAGGAATGTGGCAGCTGCGGCAGCCCCAGTAGAGGGGCCAGGGCTGCCAGGCTCACAGCAGTCCGGGTTGTAGGGTCAGGGCAGGGGACAGGGCTGAGGCCACGGCAGCATGCCAGCAAGAGAGGTGAGTTGTGGCAGCCTGATGAAGGGACAGCTGGGGCTGGCAGTGGGGAAGAGTGGTGGACTGGAGGGCAGCAAATTCCCTCGTTCTGGACTGGTCAGGTCCCGAGGCTAATGGACCACAGAGGTCCAACCTATAGTAGTTTTGATGGGTTGTCCTGTATCTGCTACTGCTGATTGGAGTGAAGAAGGAGAAAATAAAAAATTGCAGGGCCTACACAGAGCCCCTTAAACTTCCTTCATTCTGTAGCAACTGTTTTTACCAGTTCTTTCCTACTCATAGTCCAGAATAAGTAAAACTTTATTATTTGTACACATACAATACCATAGTGACAATTTTTAGACCTGCATAGGTAGCAATTACCCACAGTGAGGAATTAAACAAAATAGATGGCAAGTGATTGTCATGTGATTTTTTTTTTAAATCACTGCTATGTATTTTTATCTGAAAAGATTTGTCCATATTTGTAATGTGACACTAAGTATGACTAAAATATTTTTGATTATTTTGGGAAGGAGAGTGAGGTAATTTTATCCAACTCACTATTCCAGAAACTTTAAATTATTACTTTTTTATAATTTTTTAAAAATATTTGATAAAATGTGTTAAATTAGCATCAATAATTGTTATATTGTTGAAATAATCTTCAATGGAAATGCATTTTTGTAGTGTATCTTCTCTCTTATTTACTATGAATACCCATAATAGTGATCACAAATAACCAAAACTTACCACCCTTTTTCATTTTTATATGCTCAATATTAAACTCTAATTTTTCCATCTCAAAAATAGGTTCCTTTCTCTGACTCATGTTTTCCTTGTACAATAATTAGGGGAAAATATGATTATCTGATAAACTTTTAAGTAGTATTATTCATCATTATTATTGAAACTTAATTATCAATTTGAATGAGTTGGTAAAGTTACAGGTGAATTGATGGCAGAATATTTCAGTATCCATTTTGTAATAAGATAATCATGCTTATGATTTCTAAGAGCACAGAAATTAAAATGTACTGGAAAATTGTTTTATTTCTTATTGTTATTGCTTCCTTCCATTTATGGTAATTGCATAACCATTATATCGTGTAAAGCAGTTACTGGCAATCATTACAACATGAGTAGCAATAACTGTTTTACTCATTAATTAAATGGTTATTTAAGGCACTGTATCTCAAGTGTTACAAATATTTACTAATTCCCTACTATCAAAACCATGTTTATAACTTAGGAGAACAACCAAGCATTTGTCTCTCAAGGATAAGCAAAGAGCTGGAAATAATACTTTATTTGCAAAAGTTAAATAAGCTAGGGAAAACATTTCATGTAAAAATTGTTAATTAAGATATGGTATGACACACAACTTTTTTACAGTAATTTAAAACAACCTTTAGCTACCCAATCATCATTCTGGTGCATATTCGAACTGCACGCTAATTAAATTATTTTAAAGATGGTTTTCATATGTATGCAACAACATTTATATCAGTATAATTTGTAAATCCAAGTGCTGTTTTCAGAACTCCAGCAGTATTTATTAAATTTGATAAGTAATTATATTTACTCATGATAATTTCAATTCAACAGTGCAAATCAGCAGCACAGGTGTGACTAGCAGTTATATTTCTTCATTCTCTCATTCCCTGCAGTGTATCAAGCTTCCACTATTAATTTCTTTTAATTCTGGTAATTGTCTGAGCCTCTCTTTTCACCTAATTTGCTGGTTTCAGATACTATTCATATTGAAGCTAAAAGTCTGAAGAGAGGCCACTTATAATTGCATGAATTGAAATATATCCATATTTTCAAGTAATGTAAATTAACATTAGGTCTTTTGTGTCTCTAATGAATTCTATAGATACCTAAGAAAAAGAGAAAATTAAAGAAAGATTTTTGCTGATCTTATACAGTGGATGAACTAAGGCTAAAGTTCTCTGACTTTGCTGTCTAAGGTTAGATTACTCACTTTGGTCTGGATAGCATCTGTTGTGTTTCGAATTCATGCTAAGATTATTTGGCTAAATCCACTTGGATTTTTTTCTCCACAAATACGTTTGAAAACAATATATATATATATATATATTTGTCAACATTGAAATGAAAAACGAAATGTGAATAATTTCAACCTACTCTTTTTGAAACCAGTTAAAGTCTTCTTTTTAATAAAACAAAGAACTCTGAAATACATGTTTGTAGTCAGGAAATACATATTTGCTCTCATCCATTTCAGTGATAAAATATATTATTACTGGATTCAACTAAGTCAATGGATGATCCATAGATTTACCATGCAAAAATAATTTCTGACTAAAATTTCACTGGCAGGTTGTCATTGAGTTAGCCAAGGATTGACCTTTGGGACTACCACTTTTCTACAAGAAAAGAGCTCATTCACCTTTCTCAGTTCATTTCCACCAGAGTTGGCACAACCATAAGCAGACTACACAACTGCATAGGTCTCATGCAGTTCAAGGAGGCTACCTTTGACTTTTTTTCACATATCATTTGGAAGGGGAAGAATGGGAAAAATATTCCTGCTTAGGGCTTCCAATGGACTAGCACTGCCTCTGATTTTCACTATCCAATCAATTCTGAATATGTGCACAGGATTGGTGACTCCAAAAGTATCATTGGAGCACAACTTGGCAGAGAGCTAACTATAGCTAAACTCTTCCCATTCATTAATCGATGGATGAGGAGATTTAGTTATACCATATCTACCACCTTCCCTCCTATCCAAAGGGCTTGTTAGCCTATCAAAGAAAGCTGTCAGATTGGTTTGAATTGATTTGTTCTTCACAAATCCATGCTGTTACTTATCACCTTATTATAGTCTAGATATTTATAGTTGGATTTCTTAATTATTTGGTCCATTATCTTACCTGGCACAGAAGTAAAGCTGATCAGTCTGTAGTTTTCAAGGTTGTCCTTATTTCCCTTTTTATAAATGGGCACTATATTTGCCCTTTTCCAGTCTTCTGGAATCTCACCCACCTTCTGTGTCTTTTCAAAGATGATAGCTAATGGCTCAGATATCTCCTCAATCAGTTCTTTGAGTATTCTAGAATGCATTTAATCAAGTTCTGGTGACTTAAAGACATTTAACTTTAACTTACTGCCTACTAATACTTTCTCACTGACTGTCCTATCTATTCACTGTGAATGGTGCCCTTTTCTTTTTGTGCCTGACCTTAATTTTATGATTGCTCAATTCCAACAGCACAAAATTTATGGAAATTTTCTTCTAATATTCAATACATCTTATTAAAGGAATTAAATTCAAGAAATGTGAAACCCATTTCTCTACCATTTTTAGCCACTTTTAATCACTCTCGTGATTTAAAGAATTCAGAAACTGGACAGTTTTAATGAAATGAGAAGTTTCCTGCCACTGTGTATGCTTGTTTCCTCTGGTATATATTTAGTAGCATGGACGCATATGCTATCCCACTCATTCTGACAGTTTAGGGAGTTGGCTAAAGAGAATCATGTGCCTTGGCTACTGCTGTGTTCCAGTTAATTCCAGCCTATAAGCAGACATTTGAGCTACAATAGTTTGGAAAGGAGTGAGCCCCTGTCCATCAGTAAGAGTTTGTGGTGGAAGGTTAGTAGTAGGGGAGTTGGCACCTCCCACTCCACAAGGTTCCCACCCAAGACTCTCTTGATCACTGTAAGAGGTATCATGGTTTGTAGCTATCCCTGGCAATCCAATGTTTGTAATCCCACAAACTAGGAAATCCCTGCTTTGGGCTGCAGTCCTCTTCCTGGAGATGTACCCTTCTGTTGTGCTTCCTGTGTATTACTACAGGTCTGCCCCCTCTGCTGACTACTTTGCTATTCTGATGTGTCTCCATCTTAAACTTCCCTTCCAACTGGAGCATGCTCAATATACCTACCAGGGTAGGGCTTTCCAGGCCCAGAGTTGTTCCTTTCATTTAGCCAGTATGGGGTTTATCTAATCCATCACAGCTGCTATAAATTAACCTTTGTTAAGCAGAGAACCAACATGAAAATCAGGGACAGATATTCTGCTCCTCTTACCCCTCAACGTACCTAGAGAAACTATATGCAGAAAATAATCTTGGGCTGTGTCTACACTGGCATGAATTTCTGGAAATGCTTAAAACGGAACAGTTTTCCGTTATAAGTATTTCCGGAAAAAGAGCGTCTACACTGGCAGGCTGCTTTTCCGGAAAAGCCCTTTTTCCGGAAAAGCGTCTGTGGCCAATGTAGACTCGCTTTTCCAGAAAAAAGCCCCGATTGTCATTTTCCGGAAAAGACTACTGTGCTGTTTACACTGGCCCTTTTCCGGAACAGTTTTCTGGAAAAAGGACCTTTGCCCGCGTGGGAACAGCATAGTTTTTCCAGAAAAGCAGCGGATTTCTTACAGTAAATCGTCATTGCTTTTCTGGAAATTCAAGGGGCCAGTGTAGACAGCTCGCAGCTTATTCCAGAAAAGCGGCTGCTTTTCCGGAATAAGTGGCCCAGTGTAGACACAGCCTTGGTGTTTGTTTAAATGGGAAAAATCCTTCCCTCTGTTTTTCTACAATACTCTGAAAAGAGAAAGCACCATTATTTAGTTATGAAAGCATAAGCTGCCATTTTACCACCAGTTGCATTGAAGGTGCCACATTCAACTCCCCAGAGGAAAGTTGGGCAAAATCTACCTGTCTGGCATACTATACACCAGATTTACATATATGCTGCATTCCTTGTAGTGGGATACATGCCATGGGGAAATAGGATTACTGGAAGAGCATACACATTTATGTTAACTGGATGCAGTATGTGTGTGTGTACCTCTGATAGAAACTTTTCTTCTAAGACTGCTTGGAAATGGTCACACTGGTGCCTGATCTGGTTCTTTTGAAGCCTCCATTTGGGGGTGATCTTAATTTTCATTGTGGATCAAATGAGTCCAGCAGTCATCAGCACTTGTCCTTGCTCTTGTGAGAAGAACATCACTGTGCTCTTGAGCACAAACTATGACATAGTTGAGAAGATGCTAGTGCTTTGAATGAGGATGTCTCTGAGATGTTTTGAACTTATCCTTTTGTCAAAAAAGAGTGTTCATAATGATAAGTTCATGTTCAACACACTTGGTCAGGAGCAGGGTTTAATTTGAGTTGTTTTTGCCAACTCCTTCTTTCCTGGCTGTTTCTTTCCGTAAGTCCGAGTCTCATCCAACACGTGCATTGAAATCCCCCAGCAGAATGACCTTATCTTCTTTAGGGGTCTCTGATAAAATGGTTTCCATATCAGAGTAGGAATCTTCCTTTACATCCTCATCGGCGTCCACTGTTGGTGCATAGGTGCTCACAATAATTACCTGTTGGTTTTTGGTGAGTCACAAGCAGAGTGTCATAAATTGCTCATTCCTGCCAACTGACAGCTCAGAGAGGCACCTTACAAACGTATTCTTAAAAGTGAAGCCTACTCCATGCCATCAAGATTCATCTAAAGATTTTCCCTTCAAAAGGTAGGTGTATTCTCCTTTCTCCACCCTCATCTGTTCATCATCAGCTCTTCTAGCTTCAAATAAGCCAGCAATGTCCATGTTAAACTGATTGAATTCACAAGCAATGATAGCTGTATGTCACTCTGGTCGGTCGCTGAGTTGTCCGTCAGGGTACATACGTTCCAGATTCCAAAGCTGGAAAAGTTTCCTATATTTTCAACTGCTGGGGTGGTGATCCTGCTGGATGTGGCTATGCAGCCAGGAGGAAAAGAGGCAAGACTATTTTAGGGCACTTTTTCTAGTCCCCTCCCCATGTGGGGAGAGCAGAGTGGGTTCTAAAGAGGTCTGCTCAGTCATGGTTTCAGCAGCTGAGATGCTTGACCTGCCTCAGTCCTCAAGCAAAATGACTGAAACACATGCTCACTGCCTATGTGTCGATCTGTGATTAGGAACTTCCAGATCTCATTGTCTTGTTCCTGTTACCACTCGTCGATCACCACCAAACTTTCAACTTGTTCAGGTGCTGTTTTCCCAATAACTGGAAGATGCCTGTGCAGGACTTCCCTTAAAGTGCAGAGACTGGTGTACAACAGTTACTGCACTGACCTCGACAACTAGAGTGCTTGAAACCAATGGCATGAACACCACAACTGGAGGACCTCTATGTGCTGCAGCCTTCACCCGCCTTCACAGTCGCTGTCACATTACATAGCAGTTTCAACTTCATTGTGCAGTTATCCATCTGCTCTGCTGTTGAAGACTTCTTGGATCACACTTTGTCTGGAACCTCGCTCTTGACTGTTCTTCCATGGATGATTCTAAGGGAGTACATGACTCCAGGAAGCGTCACTCTTAGGGGTTATTGGAACACGCAAGCATCTCCACCACTATCCATGGAGAGGATACTATAAATATGACTAGATGAAATGCATATCTCTGAAACATACTTGATGTGTAAGGTGATCAGGCTGTGAGAATTTACTTTCCAAAAGAAAGGAAGAGCACTTTTTTGTGTTGTATTGTACCGCTTTGTCTTTAGACAATAAATTTGGCTAAATTTAGTTATTCATTTTCTTGAGCGTTTTTAAGAATGAACTGTTTAAGCAATAGGAAGCTTGTGGAAGTGGCCCTATGTACTTCATGACTGCATAGACTGTCCACCTACAGGTTGGTGCAGTCCATTTCATGTTTCTCACTGGGCCTGCTGTGGGAAAGGGGTCATGGTTGGGTAGGTACAGAGCGGGTAGCGTAGTGATCCTTCTGTCCCTTGTGGGCATTGCCCTGTCTCTTCAACAAATGTCCAAGAAAGCTAGTCACAATCTGACCCATCATAATCAAATTAATGTTTGTATGCATAAAGTGATAAAGTAAAAATAACCCTTGCTTGCTGTGAGTTTTGATGGAAACGGTGGCTTTCAAGGAGAAAAATTAAAGTAAACCCTCTGACAGATGTTCATGTGTGAACTAGCCACAAAAAATGCATAATATATGATATAATATAGGGTGTAAATGAATCAAAGAGGTATTTCATAGCAAACATTTCTTAGGGTATGTCTACACTACAGCGCTAGTTCGAACTAACTTAGTTCGAATTAGTTAATTCGAACTAAGCTAATTCGAACTAACGCGTCTAGAACTAAAAACTAGTTCGAATTAGCGTTTTGCTAATTCGAACTAGCAAGTCTACATTGAGTGGACTCTGAACAGGGCTTAAGGATGGCCGGAAGCAGTGCCGGCAGGGCATCAGAGGAGGACTTAGAGCGTGGAGATGCTGTCTCAGGCTAGCCGAGGGCTGCACTTAAAGTGTCCCGACCCCCACCCCGGACAGACAGTTCTAAGGGGTGCCCCGCTTGAAAACCAGTCCTGGCTTGGATTGCCCGGAGTACCCACACTGAGCACATCACACCACTCAGCCATCAGCCCGGCTGCACTTGCCGCAGGCTGCCATCTGGGGAAAGGAGGCAATCGGGGGGCTGCAGGAGAGCTTCCACCCCCAGAAGCCCGCAGAGCCAGCCCAATCCTCCCCATCGGGGGCTCGTACCCCATTCCTCCCTCACCTCCTTCCACTTATCCTTCCCTAGCCCCCCTTCTTATTGATGTACAAAATAAAGATAACGTTTCTTCCAACATTGACTCTGTCTTTATTGAACAAAACTGGGGGAGACTGGGAAAAGGAGGTGGGAGAGGGGAAGAGAAAGGCTGGGAGAGGGGAGGGCAACTATAATGATCAGGGGTTGGGAACAGGTCCAAGATGAAGAGAGGCTACAGAGACTGGGACTGTTCAGCTTAGAAAAGAGGAGACGGAAGGGGGACAGGATAGAGGTCTCTAAAAGCAGGGGTTGGGTGGAGAGGGAGCATTCAGAAAAGTTCTTCATGAGTTCCCATAAAGAAGGACTAGAGGACACCAAAGGAAAGGACTGGGTAGCAGGCTTCAAACTAGTAAGAGAAAGTTGTTCTTCAGAAAGCAAATAGTTAACCTGTGGAACTCCTTGCTGCAGGAGGCTGTGAAGGCTACAACTAGAACAGAGTTTAAAGGGAAGTGAGATCAAGTCATGGAGGTTGGGTCCATGGAGTAGTCTTAGCTAGGGGGTAGGAGTGGTGTCCCTGCCCAAAGTTTGTGGAAGGCTGGAGAGGGATGGCACGAGACAAATGGCTTGGTCACTGTCTTCGGTCCATCCCCTCCAGGGTCCCTAGGGTTGGCCGCTGTCGGCAGACAGGCTACTGGGCTAGATGGACCTTTGGTCTGACCCAGGATGGCCATTCTAAGCTCAGGGCTCAGGGTCGGGGGTCTCAGTGGACCCCCTTGATTTTCATGCACACCTGCTCCTGGGTGGCCAGGCTGGCAGCTCTCCTGCCCTAGAGGTCCACGATGTCCGTACTAGCCCAGGAAGGTGCCCGCCTCTTGCGGTCCCGGGCAAGCTCCCGGGAGCCGCCAGCCTGGTCCCGGGAAGAGGGGGTGGGCTGGGGGACATCGGGTGGGTGGCTCTGTGCCATGCCAGGTGCAGGGTCTGCTGGCTGGGTGCTGGCAGGCTTGCACCTGGCACGGGCACCGTAGCCAGCCCGTGCCCCTTTAAGGGCTCCGGGTCCGGGAGGGGGGCATAGAGTTTCCCTGGTGTTGGCCAGAGTGGCCACCAGGGAAACCTGGGGAGGGCTACACACCCCTTAATTCGAACTAGTAAGTTCGAACTACGTTTAATCCTCGTAAAATGAGGTTTTCCTAGTTCGAACTAAGCGCTCCGCTAGTTCGATTCAAATTCGAACTAGCGGAGCGCTAGTGTAGCGGCTATGAATGTTAGTTCGAACTAACGTCCGTTAGTTCGAACTAACATTGTAGTGTAGACATACCCTCAGATTTTAATGACTTCTGCTGAGACAGCTGCTGCATTAAGTGATAAAAACATAGCCAGAGTGTAATGATGTATCACTTGTGTAAAGGTCTTTAGTACATATATTGTACATGCATATCCTTCCCCACTCAATTAACCAAAGACTTGCTTTCCAGAAATCTATGGGTACAGTGTGTTCCAGTGCAAAATGTTGCCCCGAAACGCTAGAAGGAAATATAGGAGTGTCACTGGAAACTGTTACAGAAGAAATCTTAAAGAGATTTCTTTTACTCTCCTTTTATCTCAAGCCATTCTTTTTTCTTCTTGCCTAATTTTCCAGACAAAGTTCGGATTTAAACCAATATATTCTCACAGACTATGCCTCCAACAAATAGACAATTATACTGTATTAATAAATTATAATGAAGAAGCTTCAAATCAGTCACAGATGGATGATTTTGCCAGTGAGTACCAGGGGAGCAGGGTCAGGCCTTGAGTCAACAATCAAATTGCTTTGGCATATGCTGACTGAAAAGCATCCATATTGTTCTGAAAGTGTCTTTTTCTTCACTCATATAGATCCACCTACAGGCAGATTGTTGATGTTAGCAACTCCTATTGATTGCTCTTGCATACATCATTCACTGAAAGAAAACAAAAGGTTGCATCTGAAGTCTGTGAATTCAAGAGACTTATTATTTTACTATAAGTTTCATAAGAAGTCAGCATTCTTAAGTGCTTATATGATCAGTGAATGAACTTTGAGGGCTGGAGCACAGAGGACATTCAGAGAGTATATGTTACAGAGGAAGGTAGATATTAGCATATAGTCTATTTTTTGAAATACTTGTTCAGGGGAAAAAAGAGAGAGAGTGTTTTGAAATAAGGATGTTTTATAACAGGTAGAATATCTAAGCATCAAGCGGGGATGAAAGAAAATCAGAGTCAGACATCATTAAACCTATGCCCGTAGCATTAAGTCTGGCAAAGCAAAAGGAAATGTAAGATATAATGAAAATGCAAAAGATAAGGAAGTGATATGAAGAGACTAAAAAATAAAAAATAGAAAGCAAATAAAAAAATAAATGGATACCTGATTGAGCAATCCTTGCTCATGAAGGTGAGCACTTACACAACTAGAACAAGAGGAGCACTGTCTGGCCCTGTGTATTTAAACAGAAAACAATATTTCTACTTCACGTGACTCGTGGGAAGAAAACACTGAAACTGATAAATTTTCAGGTTATGTAACATTAACAAACCTCACCAGGGCTACGTTCTACATTGGCCCCTTTTCCGGAAGGGGCATGTTAATTTCAGAGGTCGTAGTAGGGAAATCTGCAGGGGATTTAAATATCCCCCGCGGCATTTAAATAAAAATGTCCGCCGCTTTTTTCCGGCTTTTAGAAAAGCCGGAAAAGAGCGTCTACACTGGCCCCGATCCTCCGGAAAAAGCGCCCTTTTCCGGAGGATCTTATTCTTTGAAGTAGGAATAAGATCCTCTGGAAAAGGGCGCTTTTTCCGGAGGATCGGGGCCAGTGTAGACGCTCTTTTCCGGCTTTTCTAAAAGCCGGAAAAAAGCGGCAGACATTTTTATTTAAATGCCGCGGGGGATATTTAAATCCCCCGCGGATTTCCTTATTGCGATTTCAAAAATTACCATGCCCCTTCCAGAAAAGGGGCCAATGTAGACGAGCCCCAGTGGTATAGAAGTGGACTATGCTTATATTTTAAGCATTTTTACAAGGAAATAGTGCAAAACAAATCTGAAGATTTTAATATGATCAGCCTATTCAGGACTTCTGCACTCCATCGAGCGTATCTCTCTTCATTTTTCATGGGTTAAAAAATAAAAAATGAGAGTTAAAAAAAGAGTTACAGCAATAAATAGCATAGCACCACCCAAACCTATCTACAGAATTACATCTAACTAAATCAAGAATACATCTATTTGGCCCTTCCTATTAACCAAATTGTAACAGATGCTGTGCTCCTTATGAACTCCAGTTAATTCCAACAAGTCAGTGTGTTTTTTGGATACAACCTTGCAAGTGCTACTTATCTGAGCTACTGGCTGTACTGAGATCCAATTGACGCCATTCACTTGGGGTGCTTTTTACCTCACGGGAGATTCTCACCCCCTACTGGGCTGGAACCAAATAAATGGAAAATGTTTGGAGGAGGTCCAAAGTCTATCAAATTCTGCTCCAAGTCTGTTGATAGAGAAAGCTCTTCTGCAACCAGAGGAAGCATTTTAAATGCCAAATGGTCCATTGTGAAAGTAGCATTGCCCATGATCGATTAGGAACAATCTCTCATTTTCTACATATCCATGCATCACAGCTCATAACAGAGCAAGTGTTAATTTTCATCAAATGCTCAGCTATAATTCATATTTTAGTATCATTCTCAAATTGTTAATTGAAATCTTTAACCTTGCAGCAGGTTGCTCTCATAATTCTATGAAAGTAATGAGGTAGTCACAGATGGAAAGCTGACTACAATTTTACCAGGATGCAATTTTCACTAAAATGGTTAAGAGTCTTGATCAAAGAGAACTTGATTAGCTTATAAGATTGTTTCTGAAGGAATGCTTATCACCTGAGTCATTTAAAAACTGGTCTGAATCTAGTACTTGAAAATATACTTTAGGACATAGGAATGTATTGTTAATATGATGGCAATAAGGGCTGTCCCCTGAGGGGCACAAGGCCTGGGTCAAATGACCCTCCTCCGCCCTGTACCGCGAGTACAGGGCCCAGGGCAACCCCCCACCAGAGGCCTTGTTCCGCCTATGTTCCATCCTGCTCCATCCCTATCCACCTCTTCTCCAAGCACCATCCCTGCTCTGACTCTTCCCTGAATTCTTTCCCCTTCCCCCAAGCAACATGATACAGAAATTACCAGTGGCCTCTGGGCTGGCTATGGATCCATTGTTTTGGGGCCACAGAGATTCGTAATGGATCCAGGAGTGGCTGACAGGAGTCAATTGAGAGAACAAATGGCTGTGGTTGGAGCTCAGAAATGGGGCTGGAGCAGGGGTAGAACAAGCAAAGCCTTGAGTGAAGATGCCAAATGCAAACAAGGCCATGGACAGAGTAGGAGTGGAGCACCCACCAAGAAAAACAAGTCAGTGCCTGGGCCATTCATCTTTTAAAATTGAAACCAAACCCAAAGTATAACAAAATGACCATTATTCCTTCGTACTACCCCAATGGCTTCCCTTTGTTTGTGGTAAGGTGGGCTAGACTAGCTTTCTGTCTCTCTCCCTTCTATGCAAGGGAGAGTGTGGCCATTGCACCATAGTAAATTCTAGCCTCTGGAAAATCATCCACCACAGAAGCCATCTCTTAACATTTATGCCTGTGCAAAGTAGCCAAAATCAGTCCAGAAGCTGAAGAATATTCTGGCTTGTATTGATCTTATAGATTTTTATCAAATTTAGATGAAGACGTAAAAGGCCAGATCCATAGTTTGTGTAGATCAACACCATTCTATCCATGTTTATTTATAAAAGCAAAAGTTCTGCCTCCCCTCACCCCAAATCCACATTTGGACGATAACAGCATATTTACATTAATTGTCTTCTGTCTTTAGAGAAACTATATCCAATTTCTCTATAGTCCATAGTCAAGGAAAACATTTTCACATCAAGCATGTACTCATCAAAGAACTTTACTCTATGCATTTTAGTAGGTTACATTTGATCCCATCTTTCTACAACAAAGCATACCTTTTAGTTTTCTTTTTAATAAGTTGTGGAAAAAATCTGACACATCAGTATTCCATCTTTTATTCAGGTACTGAACCAATGCAACATTTGAAACTATTTATATGTCTGTAAACACTAGCTCTGAAACATAAAACTAGACATGTATAATTAGTCACAGCCCACAAACAATGCTGCATTGCTTTTACCGATTGTGAAAATACTATTCTGTTTCCATGAATAAAAGGCAATGTTTGAACTGATGTAAATGGGCTCTGGTACAAAATTCTGAACAGAAAATATTATGATAAGGATGATTAAATTTTCAGTACTGCATGTAGCGTGAAGAGCTGAACTACAATATTGGGAACTACAATCCAGATCCTCAGGTTTGTAAGTCACTTTGCTCCACTGCTGTCCTGCAGATGCTCTGGCTGATGCCAGAGTATCCAGTCTGTCTCCAGTAGGCTCCTGGTTCAGAGAGCTAGTTAACTTTGTCCTTCTTCCTCTCCAGATGCATGACAACTGCTTTGAGATACCTGTAGCCCTGCATTTGTTACATAAAATACACTCATTCACTGTTTTTAAAATTTGACTAAAGTAAAAACTGATGAAATTAAGTGAGCTTCACATACTCCTAGTAAATTCTCATGTGAGTCTTTACAAACTCCAGAAAACTGTTTTATATGTCAGTCTTTTTTCTTTGTACAGTCTTCACAATTGCTGGCCACCTCCATCACCTGTCCCAGAAGCTATAAATCATACATGCTAATTACAACATCTTGATTTCTAAAGAGAAATTAATACAAATAGTACTTAAATGTAATAGTAATAACAATAATAATAATCTATTAGACTGATATAGACAATTAATGCACTTTACTAATGCATTCTAAAAATTACATTCCTTACAGATACCAAAATTCCTAAATTAATCAAAGAATATCATAGAATCTCTATGGATAGAAATGCCATGCCTGAATAATAAGAGTATATCACCAACCACCTGAAAAGAACACTGATGATGATTGTGAAACAGAAGACCCAATAATAATGGGAGATTTCAATTATCCCCATATTAACTCTATAAACATCACATCAGAATGGGATAAAGACAATTTCTGGACACTATTAGTGACTCCTTCTTGTGGCAGTTAGTTTTGGAACAACAAGGGGTGAGCCAATTCTTGATTTAATCAGATACTGAGAGCACAAGATCTGGTCCAAGAGAAAATATAGCTATACCATTTGGTAACAGAAAGAATAGTGTAATTACATTTATTCTTATAGAGAGAAAACACAAAAGAAACTCAGCATAGTATCTTTTAACTTTATAAGTGGAAACTATAAAAATAAGTAGGCTAGTTAAATAGAAATTAGAAGTTACAGTCAAAAGAGTGAAATGCATCCAAGTTGCATGAAAATTATTTAAAAACTGCTATAACAGAGCCTAAACTAAAAGTATATATCAAATCATAAAATAAAGAAGTATGAGGACCAATAAAATGCTGCCATAGCTAAACAGAGAAAAAAAGGCAGACAGAGCCAACAATACATCTTTCAAAAATTGGAAGTCAAATCCTAGGGTGTGTCTAGACTACATGCCTCCTTCGACGGAGGCATGTAGATTAGCCAGATCGGAAGAGGGAAATGAAGCCGCGATTAAAATAATTGCGGCTTCATTTAAATTTAAATGGCTGCCCCGATCTGCCGATCAGCTGTTTGTCGGCAGATCGGGGCAGTCTGGATGCGATGCGCCGACAAAGAAGCCTTTCTTCATCGGCACAGGTAAACCTGGTTTCACGAGGCTTACCTGTGCCGATGAAGAAAGGCTTCTTTGTCGGCGCGTCGCGTCCAGACTGCCCCGATCTGCTGACAAACAGCTGATCGGCAGATCGGGGCAGCCATTTAAATTTAAATGAAGCCACGATTATTTTAATCGCGGCTTCATTTCCCTCTTCCGATCTGGCTAATCTACATGCCTCCGTCGAAGGAGGCATGTAGTCTAGACACACCCCTACTGAGGAAAATAGAAAGGAATATAAACATTGGCAAGTGGATTGTAAAAAGTATAATTAGTCAGGCCAAAAGAAGAGAGAAGAATTTGAAGAGCAACTAACGAAAGACATAAAAATTAACAGCCAAAAAATTAAGTACATATATGATGGGGGCTTCATGCTTTCCTAGAATTTCTCCTTCTTCTGGTCACTGTGAGGAATAGCTTCCCAGGCCAATGCCCCTTTCTGCAGTTCCACAACATCACTCCATCTCTGTATACTAGCCTTCAGCACCTCTCTGGCTTTACGAGTTGCTGCTGCTGCTGCTGCTGCTGCTGCTGCTGCTGCTGCTGCTGCTGCCAATGCTGCCTCTTCATGCCCTCCAGCCAGGTCACTTCTAGGGCATCAATGTCTTTCTCCCTGGCAGTCTAAGGCAGTCTTTCCTTTAAGTGCCACTGGCTTGGGGACACTCTAGTTAGCAGTCATGATCTATTTCCTTTTAGATATTACTTCCTTTCTCAGAACTTTTCCTTACCATCTCGCATTCTCCCCTCAGCCCCCATCTGAGATTGCCAGACACTTTCCAAGGTAGTATCTGTGGGCTTCCTGGCACTGTATTCCCAAATACTCTTCCCTTCTTCCACAGAGTCACTGCTGACTTTCCTAGCAGCCCCCTTCTTAACCTGCTTTAATCATTTCAGTACAAGTGTGAGGTGACCTCCTCATCACATCATCAGCAGGAAGCCTGCCAAACAATCACTAGTGCCACTGTGGTGCTAAAGGAACACTCAAGGAAGTCTCGTGGACTGTTCATGACCAAGAATGCCAAATTCAGTGACAACTGATAAAAGCAGGACAGTTAACTGAACACATATCCATGTGGTATGTTCTGTAATTAGATTTCACAAACCCAGTAATAAATGTAAATACCTGGATCACATTAATAGTCTTTTTATAGAGTCCAAGACGGTCCCTGAGGCTATACAATCAATCTTTCCACCCAGGCAAGCAGGACTTAGTGTGTGTGTCTACACAACAAAGTTATTTTGGAATGGTGGCCATTATTCCGAAATAACCATGAGAGTGTCTACACAGCAATTCCGTTATTTTGAAATAATTTCATAATAATGGATGGCTTATTTCAACTTCCGTAAACCTAATTCTATAAAGAATAATGCCTATTCCAAAATAGCTATTTTGAAATAAGGCATGTGTAGATGCTCCACTTCTGCTATTTCAAAATAGCCTCTCACCAGGGCCATTCTAAGTTATTCCTCCTGGGACTCTAAATCGAGGTAGCATGTCTACATTAGGGAAATCTGCTTTGGACTAATTTTGAGGGTTCCCTGTAGTGTAAACTAACTATGGATTTATTAATAAGAAAAAGAAGTGGGAGAGTCATTTACATGTTAAAACAGGAAACCTAGGTACTCCAAAGATTTCAGTCTATGATTCCAAAAGGTGACAAAGATAGTGTAACAGGATATATATGGTTCTTCAGGATTAGCCCCTGGCAGGCATGGTGGTTTTCAGCAACCATTGGCCACAGATCCCCTTTCCTAGCCAATGGGAACAGTAGGTAATGGTGTACTGGTACACATCACTTCCCATAGATCCCAATGACCAGGAACGATGATCTATTGCCAATAAGTGATATGAGCTTCCATAGCTGTTGACATACAGGTAAATAAAGCACATGGTGACCCACCAGGGGCTAATACTGGAGAACCATGTCTGGACCACAGATCACTTATAACCCACCCATGCCTTAGCACCCTTGTCTTGCATACTTATTTGCAGATATCAGGAAAAATATCCTAACTATCAGAATAGAAGGACAGTGGAACAGACTACCTTGAAACATTGTGGAAGCTACTTCACTGGAAGTTTTCAAAAGGAGTCTGGATAGCCATCTTTCTTGGATGGTTTAGACACAACAAATCCTGCAGGATTAGAGGAGATGACCTTTGTGATTCATTCTAATCCTATGATTCTATTATTATTATAAGACCTAAAAGCATCTTTCTATTTAAAAATAGAGAGAGAAGAATGTTTGTGTGCAAAATGCATAATGTAGTTTATCAAGATTCAGAGATTCTGAACATAAAAGGCAGATGACCACTGCCTCTTCCTCTGACTAAGAGCTTTTCTGCCTTAAGGTAGAACAAAAGCCTTCCAGTTGCTCAATATGGATTCTGTCACATTTTTTCTTGAGTGTACATGTTCAATTAGTATCAAATAGTAAAGCATGCCTGTACTAGTTCTATCATTTTATGACAATAGACAATATTTCATTCCCTAAGTAAAACAGACTTAATTGCTAAACAAGATTTCAGGGAACTGAACTTCGTTTTATTCACAAACAAGCTGCAAGGCAATTTTCAATTACAGCAAGCTTTTTATTTTTATCCAGCTGTGTACCCCTGCTGATTCCTAAAATTACATGTAAATTGTCCCAGATTTTGAAGTGGTGCACCTAGTGAGATTTTTCTTTTGTCAGCTGATGAAGTATCTGTGATTAGAAACTAACTGAATTGGCATTTATAAGATGGATTACCTTACCCTGTATAATTTTGGACTAGATGATTGTATATGAAGAAGGTCTTGGTTGTTCTCAACAATAATATTCTTCCTAATTAGGCTGTTGGTGGTGCAAACCACTCACCTATTCTGCAGCAACATCAAAAGGTAATGCAGGAATGGAGCTTTAGAAAAGAGTCCATTCTGTATTGAGGAATAAGGTCAATCACTTGCTTTAAAAACCTTTTCAATAAATTCTCTCCGAAAGACTTTGCAGAACAATACCAACTTTAATAATTGTACCACATAATTAATATGTAGTAAACATATAATCTGCATTGATAATAAATAAGCCATAATTAATTATTATATATTAATTATTCATAATTATGGTTACAAGTCCAAATCTTAGTTTATAATATTTCTATATGATCGTTACCTGACTTTTTCTCATGTGTAACTATGAATAGACTGCTTATTTTAACTTGTGATTCTCCTGCTTAATCACATTACCTATTCCCATACAACATCTAATATGTTTCGTAGCCAAATAGAAGGATCTTTTT
Source organism: Pelodiscus sinensis (assembly GCF_049634645.1). Lineage (NCBI taxonomy): Eukaryota > Metazoa > Chordata > Testudines > Trionychidae > Pelodiscus > Pelodiscus sinensis. Next base: position 96,410,485 of record NC_134715.1, on the reverse strand, counting down.
TTTTTTTTTTTAATATTGACAATGAATCTGTATAACTATTCAATGCTCTATTGGTGTGTTTCTCAAGTAAGGCACCTAGTAAATGAATCCTCAGCCCAGCAATTAGGGCACTCATCTGGATGCTGAAGACCCAAAGAGTTCAGAATAGGGATGTGAAGTGGGTATTCTACATCCCTAGTGAGTGCTATTATCACTGAGTATTGTCTAGACTGGGGTGGGTTTCTTTTTAGAAGATTCCAGTGGTGGATGGTGAAATGCTCATAGTGTTCCTGGGACACCAAGTATACCCGTTACTCCCATGGCTCATTAAGATTAAAAGGGAAAACCTTAAAAAAACAACAAATGGTCTAGTATCACTTTATAGACTAACAAAACATGTAGATGGTATCATGAGCTTGCGTGGGCACAACCCACTTCTTCAGATGACCGGAGTTATCATCTAAACATCTAAAGAAATGGGCTATGCCCACAAAAGCTCATGATACCATCTATATGTTTTGTTAGTCTATAAAGTGATACTGGACCATTTGTTGTTTTTTTAAGACTTTCCATGCAAGGCTTAATGAGGCCATATTGATAGCACATATATTGTGTGTGTGGTAAATAGGTTGAGAATCACTGCTATACAATAACAATTATGACAATTGTTTTGGAAGAAGATAGTTATCGAGCGGTTAAAGTGATTTATTTATTACTTGAGGCCAAAGCTTTCAAAAGATTGTTACTAAAGTCATGTTCCTATGTCCATAAATGAAGGTTTTGGAACTTAACTTTAAGCACAATGGCTTTATTTAAATGGTCTGATTAATAGTTAAATAACCAATCCTAACAATAAAATCCACAATACTCATCTAGTACATGGAAAATCTGCATTTATATGTGAGCGAACATACATTACTTCTTTTTTAAATTCAAGGACATGTCAACTAGAATGTAATTTCTTGATTTTCAAAAAGGTCTCAATAAATTACTGATCAAAATCAACATTTTAATTTAGCTCAAAATATATCCATTGTAGGTGGGTTTCTCCAATATTGTATGAATAATTAATAATTGCATAGAAATTGCTATCATGTTAAAGATAGGAGTGTTTTTGTTTGCTTTTTTTTTTGAAACTTCCTGCTTTCTCAGCTGAGGAGCTGGCCCTATGCGCTCTCTCACACAAATACATACACACACATACATATAAACACACACATATATTTTTCTTTTCTAACTTATGTTAGTGTATCATAACATTGCTAATACATATCAGAAACTGACTGAGCTGGACTTCAGAAAGTCTCAAAGATATAACTTGTGGCAATTTACAGTCATGTTTACAATAAGAATTGCATTATCCCTTGTGATTATTTATTATCATAGTCCCTTTCTCTGCTAATATCCATTAGGATTTCACTATTCACATATAAAGATTTAAGATTTTAGAATTAACTAGGTCAGAAACAAACCTCAACTTTAATTAAAAAACCACAATTTTATATCAACTGGCTTATGATACATGCTCCCTTTTACTTTAAACAAACGAGCACTGATGCATCTTTTGAAATAAGTTAACTATATTGGAATCACACCCTGAGGAATACAAATGTGGTAAAATTAGAAATGAAGACTAATGTATTCACAGATTTTTTTCCCTCGCTATCTTTTTCAGTTCTTAACTGGATCAGTGCCAGGCTGCTGCTCTTAGCATTCTCCAAATGCTCTTAGCATTAATGAAATGTGCAGTGCCATTAATATCTTCCTGCCATGAAGGACTGTGATGCTTGATAGTGTGCATGAAATAATGGATGCCTTTGCAACTCTGAGATTCCCTAATTGCAAAGGGGCAATAGAAGGAACTCTTGTTCCAATTTTGGTCCTGGAATATCTCACAATGGATAACATCAATAGAAAAGTGTACTTCTCTTTGATAATACAGGCATTTGTGTATCACCATAGGCCTTGCACTGACATCAGTGTGAGGTAGTCCATGAAGGTGCATGATTCACTCATCCTCAGGAACACTGGGCTACAGAAAAGTTCCAAGCAGGAACTTGCTTTCTAGACTAGAAGATTCCTGTGGTGAATGCTAAAATGGAACACCCAGCATACACTTTTCTCTCACTGTTCATTAAGCCTAATATGAGAAATTTGGACTACAGCAAGGAATACTTCAGTAATAGTCTGAGCCCGAGAAAAATGATCATGCAATGTACCTTTGGTAGATTAAAAGCATGCTGGTGCTGCCTTTATGACATTTGAGACCTAAGTGAGGAAAACATCCCCATGGCCATAGTAGTTTATTGAGCACTCCATAAAATATGTGAGGCTAAGGGTGAAAAAATGTCTCAATGGTGGAATATGGAGGTGGATCACCACCTGGCTGATGATTTGAGCAGCCAGGTAACAAGGCTATTGGAGGAGTACAGTATTGGAGGAGGTAAATCAAGGAATCCTTGAGACAATATTTTGATAATGACTTCAAGTAATATGTCTTTTTATACAACACCTGATATGTTTTTTTAACTTTTCACCTTATATGAAAATTGTGATATTTCCTGACTGGGATGTGTAGTCTACAATTAGATTGCCACTGTGTATTTCTAACTATAGCGACCATGATATGTATGGGTACGTCTAAACTACATGGCTCCGTCGACGGAGCCATGTAGATTTGTTTGTTTGGCAAAGTCAAATGAAGCCGCGATTTAAATGATCGTGGCTTCATTTAAATTTACATGGCTGCCACGCTGAGCCGACAAACAGCTAATCAGCTGTTTGTCCGCTCAGCGCGCTAGTCTGGACGCTCTCCTGTCGACATCAAAGCCCTTTGTCGGCAGCTCCGGTAAACCTCATCCCACGAGGAATAACGGGGCTGCCGACAAAGGGCTTTGATGTTGGCAGGGGAGTGTCCAGACTAGCACGCTGAGCCGACAAACAGCTGATCAGCTGTTTGTCGGTTCAGCGCAGCAGCCATGTAAATTTAAATGAAGCCGCGATCATTTAAATCTCAGTTTCATTTGACTTTGCCTATGTGTCTAATCTACATGCCTCTGCCAACAGAGGCATGTAGTCTAGACACAGCCTATGAGACAAATAAGGATTTGTTATCTTTCTGAGAGATTGTTTTTTTAAAATTCCAATTAGCATCAAACAAATAAAGGCTTGATGGGAAGGCAGATAACCGTCTAGGGCTCTCATAGCTATGTGTAAATTTACCTATAATTTTGGCAGCTGTCTGAAAGGTTGGAGTGAATGGGGTTTTCTGGGAAGTTGCAAGGAATGTGTAGGAGGAGTTTGGGGAGGGCATGGAAATCAGTTCTATGTTGGCTGCCAGGAGGAGAGGAGTATGCATGTGTTTTTCCTCGAACATGATTATGTATTTCAACATCTCTTCTCTGTTCCTCCATCACTTTATCTTCTTCTGGCCCTTTACAATGTGGTCCTATCTCTTTTTTCTGTTCAGCCTTTCTATTTTTTTCCCTTCAGGATCTCCACTCACTGTAGTCTCTTTTTTGCTCTCTAAGGATCAAAGTACTTCCTAGAACATGCCCTCCTTGTGCCATCTTGGTTGCTTCGTCTCTAATGGAGGTCCTCCATGAATGTGTAGAGCGTTCCCCTGTAGAACACCTCTGCAAAAGTGCAAGAAACATTGCAGAGAAGTCTGCTCATGTGTTCATGCACAGCATTGAATCATTATAGTAATATGCATCTCTTAACATATCAGTGACCTGGCCCCTATACTGCCTTTATCTTTGCATGAATGATTGTTGAGTCGTGTAATAAAGTTTCCAATTATGGGGGAAGGAACAAATCAGCTCTGCTCAGGAACCTTTGGCAGAAATTGGTGAATATCTCCAGGAAAGTTTCCTAGAGAGCTTTCCAAATCAGTCCCATTAAATCTCTGTGAGAGTAATGGGACTGTTTGCTTCTTACTAAAACTCATTGGGGCTTTTAAGTTGGCTAGCCCTAATACTAAAAGAAAGGGGATGCGAAATAAGGAGTCTGAGACTGAGTGAAACTTCCTAGGAACAATGGGAAGAGGCCAATGCTCCATGTCAGCCTAATTGATAGGGTGGGCAGATTAATGGCAGATTATCTTCTAAACTGGAGCAGGTCACATGCCCAAGTGACCCCATCCCTGTGTCCCATGTCAGCAGCCATGATATTAGCTGGTTTGCAGGTTCCAGATGCAGTCCTCAGTTGTGTACTGGGCACCTTGAGAGCCATTGTTCCTGGAACCTCACTAATTAGCACAGTCTGTGGGTATATTTAGACATTTGTCAACCTCCCCGGTAAACCTCATCCCATGAGGCATACCAGGGAGGTCGACAAATACCTTTGATGTCGACCGCAGAGCATACAGACTACAGCACTGATCGGCACAGCGCAGCAGCCATTTTAATTTCAATGGCGCAGCAGCCATTTTAATTTCATTTTATTTAAATCGCCGCTTCACTTAGTTATGTCTAGTAAACTAATCTACATAGCTCTGGTGACAGAGCCATGTAGTCTAGACTTACCTATAGACTGGACATTCCTTCCTTATAGCATGCAGTTCAGGCCCACTGCTCTGTCTTAGGCAGGAACACTCACAGTATCAGCACAGAGTCCACATTAATAACTCCATATATAGATATCACACAGGTACATGAATAGCATATATAGAATCACTAGAACATAAGCTTGCATTTGACACCTCATACGGCCCCCTTTGTATAGATTTTGGGGCAATCACCCCCCTGGGGCACAGTAGTGATCTGGCTGCTCCCCTTAAAATCCAGTAACGTGACACCAGTATACAGTATTATGAAAAGGAAAAGAGATGAGGAGATAAGCAGAGAGGACGGATGAGGAAGATGGGAAGGGAGAAAGAAAACGGTGGCAAAAAAAGAGGATAGATGAGGTGGTAATGATGGAACAAGGGAAAATAAGTAGGAGGGAGAATGAATAATAATGACAGCAAAGAGAACAACAAAATATGTGATATATTAAATTAGAAAGGTAACAGGGAACTCTGAATAAAATCACTGATGATAAAATATGCAGACTGTATTTCAATACTGATAAACATCTCTGATACCAATTGTTCAGGGACTACAGGGCTTCATAGTTTAGAAAGAAAGATATAATCTGTGTCACATAGGGAATGTGAGAGGAAGCAACCATATAAAGAAGAGAAGTTGTGCACATAGGATTTAACCCAAAGCCAATCAAAGACCCGCATTGATTTCTGTGGCTTTTGAATTAGGCCTGCAGCAAATGTCACATTTAGATATAAAAGTTCTATGTCTGGACTGGAACACAGAAAAATATGGACCTGATTCCAATACCTTTCCTCAAAACAAAGACCATTTTATTCCTCCGGATAACCAATGAAGCCTCAACTTTGGCTGCTGTAAATCATCAGAATTCACTGACTTAAATGGAGCTGTGTTGATTTACACCTTTGAGTTCAATGGGATTTCTTTTTAGGGTATCCATATATGGCTGAATGTGTGTGAGTGTTTGGAGAAATAAATCACTGATTGTAGGGTTATCATATTTGAACTTTCAAAAAAAAAAAAAAAAAAAAAAAAGAACACTCCTGAAAGGGAGTATATCTGTATCAGTATCTACCAACTCACGTATTACACGTTAATACAATTGTATTACACTTTAATACAATGTGAGTTGGTAGATACTAATACAGATACACTCCCTCTCAGGAGTGTCCTCTTTTTTGAAAGTTCAACTATGATAACCCTAACTGATAGATATTTGGTAGGCTGGAGTGATCTGTTGAAACAGCATTTCAGCATCCAAGGTTCTTTAAAGATATTTAAGTTTTCCTGACAGCATGTGCACTGAGTTCTGGAAAAGTGGCAAGCAAACACTGCACTGCTAAAGGAGACTTTTAAATATTTATATTGTGCCACCAGAGAAGGTCAGCCTCTTTTATAAACAGCATATTCAGTGTGCCCTTTGAATGATATACAAAAAAAGTTTTATAGAGTTACCACAAAGCACCAAGCATTATCTTCAATCAGCAATTTACTTTTCATACAATATTTAAATGCCAGATCAAAACAGAGAGTTTTGTATTCGTATTATTATTCAGAAGTTTAAAACTGTTATCAAAGAACTCAGTAGCCTGTTTTATTTAAGAAAGACAATTACCATGACAGAAGAAATTCTTTAAAAATTTCTGTAGTCATGCATTTTCTTTCCATCGATTCATGCTTTTCCTTTTTTGTACATACCCTTATCATGTATATAAAATATAGTGATTTGATATCAGTTTGCTTCCCCAGTTTCTGAATATTCCATGTAAATTTACTCATTGTACATTTATTCTTGTTTATTAATTTCAAAGGGCCATTACTGAGCGTATAGGGTAGCATTAAAAAAAAACAACCTTTCAGCATTGGCCTAATTGTGCACCCACTGAAGTCAGTAGCAATGGGGTCAGTATTCGGTCAACGCTGAGTGTTTTTTAAAATACCATTCATAGGATTAAATTGTTGAGAGCATATTAAAAGTATCTTTTATTAATAAATGTGACTCTGAAAAGAGATTTCAGGGTCACTAGTGATTGCAGACCTTTTTTTACTGTGCACCTAACCCTGATCTAAGTTCAATTGAAGTCAATGGTAGGTTTTCCACTAAGTTCAACTGATGTTGCCTAGAGATTTACTGATAAGCACAATAAGAAAACAAAATGCATTTAAAAACAACATCTGTACATTGAGTAATTCACCCACTGCTTGAAAACATCTATGTTTCAGACAGCATAAAGTGTTGAAAGTCTAGAAAAGGCCAATTTCACAAAAGAATACAAATAGAAAATGAGTATATTTATTATTTTCCTTTTCTACTGTAAATTGTTTTACAGTTTTGTGCCTTACTCTTTGGATAATCAATTTGTCGTGATGAGTGGGCTTGTGCATTCCAATGAACCCAAGAGCAATGCCATAGGGAGTCTTGTACTTCCAGTAAGTCACTCATGGTGGAAAGGTCAAAGGGGAGGAACCAGATGAAGAATGATCCTAAAAGTTCTCAGTAGCAGATCAGGAAAAGGATAGCAAGGTTAATGCTACAATGGCAGTGAAGGCAGATGAAGGCTGCAGCGAACAGGAGATTCCCAGCTGTCGTGGATTCCATGCCATTGGACCCTGGCCTTCTATCCATCAAGGATTGTGTGGTGGCTGCAGTGCAACAGTCTCTTCCACATTAAAAAAAGTCATGCTCAATTATCTTCCTATGCGCACTACTCACCTAAGGTTAAGCTCTACGGCAATTGGCAAATGGCCATAAGAGCAAGATTGTGAAATCCAGAAGCTTTTAGTCATAGACCAGTATGTACATGGTGGATGTGTGTATCATTCATTTTGTTTTAAAGACCAAGGTGGAAGAATGCTCTGGCAGCTGCATCCATGACTGAGCAGCCTTATTTAGGATCCACTCTGCTCACTCCATATGGGGAGGGTGCTAGAAAATGTGCCCTAAAAATAGTCCCCTGACTGGATAACCACATTTAGTGGGTTCACCTCTATGCAGTCAAAATTGAAGGTTAAATTTTGGAACATTGAATATTTGGACATTAATGCACAATCTAGACAGTGGATGACCTGAAAGATATACAGTCACTATCACCCACGAACTCCACTGATTTCATATTGACATAGCTGCACTGGCAGAAATACATAGACCAGAAGAAGGACAGCTAGGAGAAGAAGGCTGAGGATACACTTTTTTCTGGAAAGGAACCCCAAAGGAAGAAAAACAAATTCATGGAGTAAGATTTGCCATCCAGAACCAACTGACAAAGGTCCTATCAGGAATCCCCGTTAGCATCAATGAGTGTCTCATGACTTTCTACTTGAAGCTTACCAAAAACCAACAGGCAGATGTTGTTAGTGCTCACCAACTTTAGACACTGAAGACAATGTAAAGGAGAAATTTTACACTCAATTGAACACAGTCTTCAAAGACATCCCCAAAAAATCAAGATTATTCTTTTGGGAGATTTCAATGTCAGAGTTGGAAGAGACGCAGTCCTCTGGCAGACCACCATTGGAAAAGAAGGAGTCGGCAATAGCAACTCCAGTGGAGTGCTCCTCCTCACAAAATGTGCAGAACATGAGGTTGTCATCATGAACACCCTCTTCTGCCAAAAGAATAAATTTAAGATCTCATGGCAACATCCTTGATTGAAGCACTGGCACCTTATAGATTATATTATCATCTACTCTCAGGATCGGCGTGATGTCCTTCTCATGCATGCAGTGACTAGTACTGATGACTTATGGACCGATCACCACTTCATCTGATCCACAATGGTGATTAGGACTGTCACCAAACAAAGGATTCAGAAGAAACTGATCCAATGAAAAATCAACATACAAGGCTTGAAGGACCCCACTCGATGAAGTCACTTTCAGATAGTGCTCCAAAAGAAGCTGCCAATAGTACACCCTGAAGATAATGGAAAAACACTGGCTTCAGTTGAAAAATGCCATCATTGAACTTGTGGAGAAACCATTGGCTACCAATCCAGGAAGCATCAGAACTGATTTCACGAGAATGATGTGGAAATTGAACATCTGATTGAAGTAAAAAAGAAAGCCTTCAGGGCCCAGAAAAGTGACATTAACTACATAATGAAGAAAGAAGCACATGTCAAGGCCAAGGAAGAAGTCCAGCACAAAACAAGGACTCTGAAAAATCAATGGTGGTCTAAGAAGGCACGAGAACTCTGGTATTTCACAGATATCAATGATACAAGAGATTTCTTCAATGCCATCAAAGCTGTTTATGGACCGAAAAACCATGGAATTAATCCCCTAAAATCAAAGGATGGGACCTAACTCTTGAAAGACAAAGAAGCCATTGCTTCTCACTGGAGGGAGCCCTTTTATGAGCTCCTGAACTGCCTCTCCACTGTAGTCCCAGAATCCCTTGATCGAATCCCTCAGCAACCACCTAGGGACAATCTTGTAATACTTCCTACCCTTAATGAGGTCCAAGCTGCCATCAAAGTGATGAAGAGCAACAAGGCACCTGGACTAGACGGAATCATCGCTGAGGTCTTCAAAGAAGACGAGCCAGAGCTCCACAAACAACTCCATTTCCTGATTCTCAAGATCTAGAATAGTGAGCAGATATTGGAAGAGTTCAGCGACACACTGACCATCAGTCTCTTCAAGAAGGATGACAAATCAGACTGTGGAAACCATCACGGCATCTCCCTCCTGACAAAGGCAGGGAAAATTTTATCTCAAATCTTTGCCAATAGACTCCTGACACTCTCAGAAAAAATTCTTCCAGAGAAAGAAAATTCTTCTAAAGCCCAGTTTGGCTTTTGACCATTCCAAGGAACAGTGGACATGATCTTCACTGCTCGGCAATTGCAAGAAAAATATTGTGAACAAAATCGAACCTTATACATGAGTTTCATCAACATTACCAAGGCATTCAATTCCATTAATCATAGCGCTGGGTGGACCAATCTCTCAAAGATCAGTTGCACCAAAAAATTCATCAGGATCCTGAGGCTGCTTCATGACAATATGACTGCAACAGTGCTGAGCAACAACGGATCCCAAAGCAAGCCCTTTGAGGTCAAAATGGGAGCCAAACAAGGCTGCATCATTGCCTCAGTGCTGATGTGCATCTTCATCACCATGACCTTCTATCTCATTGATGGCATACTTCCAGATGGTGTGAAGATTGTCAGAGAAAGAACTTAAAGTTTTTCAACCTCAGGAGACTGAAAGCCAATAGCAAGACCTCCACGACTTTGAACATGAAGCTCCTTTACATGGATGACAATATGGTTGCTGCTCTTTCCCCCCATGGCTCTTCAGACTATCTTAAGCACCTTCACTGAAGCGTATGAGAATCTCAGCCTCACACTGAACATCAAAAAGACCAAGGTGTTCCATCAAACCTCACCGATGGGGCAATTTCATGTCCCATCTGTTAATGTAGAACTGATGGAAAATGTGGAGCATATCCAGTACCTTGAAAGTTATCTCTCTGCCAATGTCGACACTGATGTGGAAATCCAGCATTACTTGAGCTCTGCAAGCTCTGCTTTTGCCTGCCTGAGATGAAGCATCTTTGAGAACTGGGATATCAGTGCCAAGAAAAAGCTCCTTGTGTATGCAGAGATTGTTCCAATACTGTGGTACACACGTGAAACCTGGACAACATATAAACATCACCTGGAGACACTTGAACAGTATCATCAATGATGCCTCAGGAGAATCCTAAATATCTCTTGGGAAGAAGGCATATGAACACTGGTGTCCTGGAAGAATCAAACATGACCAGAATTGAAGCTATCATCATCTACCAACAACTTTGCTGAACTGGTCACATGGTCTGGATGCCTGATCAGCATCTCCCAAACCAGATTCTGTCTTCCGAGCTGAAGGAAGGATGGAGGAGCACTTGGGGCCAGAGGAAGCAATTTAAGGACATGTTGAAGACAAACATGAAAAAGTGCAGCATCAGTGTCGACACTTGGAAGAACCTTGCCCAAGACTGTCCCCAGTGGAGAGTGGTAAACTGTGAGTGGATGGTGCAATTTGAGAGGTCCTGCTGCAGCACAGATGAGAAGACCTGTGGCTCCAGAATTGGTCAGTCATCAATGGATCCACAATTAGAAGGGTGACAGGAAGACATCCTACTCATTATTGAGAGACCGCTGAGAGAGAAGGAAGTTGAAGGTGCCACATGAACTGGAAAGAATGTCATTGTTGTACCAACAAAAGAAAAGGAAACTTTGCTGAATACTGATTGAGGGAGTTTAAAAAACACACGCACTCACACAGAGAAAGAAAAGGACTGACAATCAAGTATTACACTATTGTTTCATGTGTTAATTCCTTTTTCACTTGACCACAGTATTAAATTGTGTGGACTACTCATAAAGGGTATGTGCATGCTAGCACAGGCACACACATACACACACACTCTTCCTATAATATTAGAGGATTACATAATTGAGCTGGCTGGTATCAGGGTTTTTTAACTGAAGTTTCTTTTGACCTTTATCTGAAAGGATTTTAATAGCAAAAAATGATTAGTATTAATGCTCAGGAGAGTGATCTTAATGTTATACAAAGAGAAATAGCTACTGAACATAATAGAAGGGTTTTTTTTCAAGTGCACATGCACAGAGGAGAAGATAAAATGGAAGAAGAAAATTTCAGTAGGCAAGTTAACACTGCTATACACATACATTTGGGGTCAACCCTCTCTGAAGTATAGGGAACACATTTAGATGACAAGGCACAGTTAGACAACTGTACTGACAACTTGTGCTACGTCTAAATTGCAAGCCTTTTTCGAAAGTATCTTTCAAAAAAGCCACTTTTGAAAAAGAGCATTTAGACCAGTGGTCCCCAACGCAGTGCCCGCAGGCACCATGGCGCCTGCTGGGCCATTTCTGTGCGCCCGCTGAGTGATCGGAGCCGACCCCATCCCCGGGCACGTGGCACATGGGCGGTGCCAGCCCCTGGGCGCGTGGGTGGTGCTGGCCCCAGGTGTACAGTACATGGTCGGTGTCATCCCTGAGCACGCAATGGTTAGGCGGCCCCACCCCTGGGTGCATAGCACGAGTTCTGTGTTGGCCCCGGGCATGCAGTATAGGGGCGGTGCCGGCCCCGGGCACTCAGCACATGGGCAGCCCCACCACCGTGGCATGACGCATGGGCGCTACCGGCTCTTGGGTGCATGGCACAGGCACCGGCTCCGGGCATGCAGCGCATGGGCGGTGGTGGCCCCGCCCCTGGGTGCACGGAGCAAGGGCTGTTCCAGCCCTGGGTGCGCGGCGTATGTGCGGCCCCATCCCTGGTGCAAGCCCCAGGAGTGTGGCTCATGGGTGGCGCCAGCTCTGGGCATGCAGCGTATCGGTGGCGTGTGCGCGGCCCCGCCCCCGGTCCCAGGCGTGTGCGCGGCCCCGCCCCTGGATGCCTGGCAGGCCCAAAAGGTTGAGGACCACTGATCTAGACCACAACCAGTACTTTTGGAAAAAAAACAGTTTGCATTACATAGTGCCTTTTTTTGAAATAGCACTTTAGAAAAAAGGTGTTATTCCTCATAAAACAAGATTTCCCACGGTCGAAAAAACTGCCACATTCTTTCAATTTACTTTCGAAAGAACGTGGCAGCAGTCTGGATGCAGGGGAAGTTTTTTTTCAAAAAAAGGCCACTTAAAAAAAAAACCCTATAGTCTAGACACACTCAAAGGCTGTGTCTACACTGGCATGAATTTCCGGAAATGCTTAAAACAGAATAGTTTTCGTTATAAGTATTTCCGGAAAAGGAGCGTCTGCTTTTCCAGAAAAGCCCTTTTTCCGGAAAAGCATCTGTGGCCAATGTAGACGCGCTTTTCCAGAAAAGAGCCCCTATCGTCATTTTCGCGATCAGGGCTTTTTTCCGGAAAAGACTACTGGGCTGTCTACACTGGCCCTTTTCTGGAACAGTGTTCCGGAATAAGGACTTATGCCCGAGCGGGAGCAGAATAGTTTTTCCGGAATAGCGGCTGATTTTGTACAGTAGAGCATCATTGCTTTTCCGGAAATTCAAGGGCCAGTGTAGACAGCTCGCAGCTTATTCCGGAAAAGCGGCTGATTTTCCGGAATAAGTGGCCCAGTGTAGACACAGCCAAAGTGTCCCAAAGGACAAAGAAACCTCCAATCAACAAGTTAAACCTGTTATGCCTGATGGGAGGGTAGAACTTGAAGCACATTGAAGAACTTTAAAGAGGTCTCACTCTTTAGGAGAAGAAAGCAAAAGGGGCACTCTGCTGGAAATACAGGTACAGCTCCTCCTGGGAAAATGCCTTTTTGCAAGCAGAAGAAAATTCCTAGAAGGAGGGGCAGAGGGACAATAGCTTTTGCTGAACCCAGTAAGCTAGCAAGCATATTCATTTCAAATCAAATGAGGCAATTCCAATGCCTAATTTTAGGTAGTTAATATTATTGACTTGGATAGTATGGGTTATGGCTTACCAATTCATCGAATCAAAAGATACTAAGGATCTTCAGTTCAGCATTAGGCTACAGAACCTTTGCAAGGACCTTTTGGGTGTGACAGGACACTCAAATAGCAATCCAATGGTAAAATAATCAGTGTTACAAATTCAATTATATCATTCTAGAGATATATGTGATATATATTGGATGGTTTTGGTTAATATAGTAACATCCTTTGTTGATGACCAGTGATAAGAGAGAAAGGAATCAGCCTCAGGTCCAGGCATCTCAAGTCTTGAATAGAAGGTGCAGAGCGTAGGAGAAGCTTAAGAAATATTGAAGCTAACTTAGAGTTTTACTTAATTAACTGACTCAAAACTTGCAATTAAAAATAACAGACTAATAAACAAAAAAAAAACAACCCTTGAAACTTGAAGCTTAGAAAAAGTTAGAAACTTTGTAACACAGAAGCTGGAAGCGTATCTCTCCTTTTATAGAGCTTTAGCACTCCTTCTAAATCTAAACTTGGTTTCATTACAAAATATTAGGGTTCACTTACTCCACAGGGTACACTCACTGCACATCTTTGTACATATGGATGACATATATATGCATTTTAATGACATTAGCTCAATCTTATATCTGTTAATTTTGATTTATCCACTTATTTTGGATATTTCTTTATTTATTTGTGAACTGCTTACATTTAAGGGTATGATTTTAGGAAACCCCTTATGTCAACCTCCTTCAGTTCATCCTTTGTCAATTCATCTATATATGGCCCTTATACTTTAACTTACTATTATCTATCTAGGTGAAATATCCAAAGCATATGCATGCTACGTTTGTCTTAACTCAACATACATCCTTTGCATTATAGCCAAAATATTTTAATACTATCTATTCTAATTTGATAAAATAAAGCAAATAATCAAACCCATTAGAAAATAAGAAATCCACAAGAAAAAGATATACAGGCAAGCAAACAGGCTAGCCTTGTAGGTTACACAATGAAAGAGTGAATCAAAATTACTGTGTATTAGAGACCAAATACATAAAAAGGAGGGCAGTCAAAACATTATTTAAAAAACAGGTGTTTAAGCATTAAAACATACAGTGCAATATATTTTTTTTCATCTCATTGAGAAATGGGAATATTTACCTTATGAGTCTTTATCTTGCAGAAAAGGGAAGGAGGATGCTGGGTGAACAGATCATGTTAATTTGGTCACAGGTTTATCACTGGCCCAGAAAGTAGATTCAGACTCTTTGGCAGGCTTGTGACTCATACCTGTTGTTAGCACTGCCATATCAGACATAAGGATGCTATATTGTTCAGGTTGTCATTATTTGGTACAGATGCAACTGCTTGGTGACAGTGCAGAATGGCTGTGTCTACACTGGGCCACTTATTCCGGAAAATCAGCCGCTTTACCGGAATAAGCTGCGAGCTGTCTATATTGGCCCTTGAATTTCCGGAAAAGCAACGACGCTCTACTGTACAAAATCAGCTGCTATTCCGGAAAAACTATTCTGCTCCCGCTCGGGCATAAGTCCTTATTCCGGAACACTGTTCCGGAAAAGGGCCAGTGTAGACAGCCCAGTAGTCTTTTCCGGAAAAAAGCCCCGATCGCGAAAATGGCGATCGGGGCTCTTTTCCAGAAAAGCGCGTCTACATTGGCCACAGACGCTTTTCCGGAAAAGGGGCTTTTCTGGAAAAGCAGCCTACCAATGTAGATGCTCCTTTTCCGGAAAAACTGAAAACGGAATAGTATTCCGTTTTAAGCATTTCCGGAAATTCATGCCAGTGTAGACACAGCCCACTGTGTAGACAGTGTAGACACAGCCCAATACTATTCCGTTTTCAGTTTTTCCGGAAAAGGAGCATCTACATTGGCAGGCTGCTTTTCCAGAAAAGCCCCTTTTCCGGAAAAGCGTCTGTGGCTATTTTCGTGATCGGGGCTTTTTTCCGGAAAAGACTACTGGGCTGTCTACACTGGTCCTTTTCTGGAACAGTGTTCCGGAATAAGGACTTATGCCCGAGCGGGAGCAGAATAGTTTTTCCAGAATAGCGGCTGATTTTGTACAGTAGAGCGTCGTTGCTTTTCCGGAAATTCAAGGGCCAGTGTAGACAGCTCGCAGCTTATTCCGGAAAAGCGGCTGATTTTCCGGAATAAGTGGCCCAGTGTAGACACAGCCCATGAGTTTAAGAAGCTAATGGTACTTTTCTCAAGCAATGGATAACCCCAGCTGGCAGACGCAGGCCCTTAAACTGCTTCTCCTTACACCTTTTCTGTGCATGATTATTTCCCAACCTTTGTAACAGTACATCTTGTGGGTGTTTCTGTGTCTGTACCTTTTCTGAACAAATATCCAAAGTGATGTATTCTCCTGCAAACCTTCTTTCACTGCCTCTAATTAGTCATTGGGCAGGTTATTTCAGTTCCTCAGAACTGTCTGTGAGAAATCCCCAAGCAGTCTTACACACTATGAATACTAAAGAAATAGTAATTGTATCCTGGCCAGCATTTCTATGTGTAATAAATACAAATTAATGGGCAAGACTGTGGGCGAGCTATTAATGAATGCTTAATGGCAGGACCTGATTGAAATAGCCTACTATTTTGTCACCATTTGCACTGACCAGGGACAAGATTTCTTTTGCTTCAGGCATTAAATGAATTAATATCTATGGTGGGTGAATGGACAACATATTTTCAAATAGGATTTGACTAATGTTGGCCAAATGTTTATTCACAGACATCAGGGCAGATGAATCATCTTCACAGAATGAAATAAGGAATGTCGGTAAGCTGGACAACCCCACTGTCATCCAGAAACCCCTAGAGCTATTGGCGGAGGCTTCTTTATGCTAGCCACCTCAAGTGGAATTTTTGTGATTTCCCAATAGCTTCAGGCATGAAAACAATCTCAGCTAATTAAGTATGTTACCTGAATGATGCAACCAGCCAAAGATAATTCTGAATAGAGCTGGTCAGCCAATCAAGGATTTGTGAATATAACAACTAAATCTGCTGACTTATATTGTTTTAATCAAGAACATGTGGTTGATTGCTGCATTTCAGAAATGTTCACAAAACTGGGAAGCTTTATGAACTGTAGCAGGAATGATAGTCCCATTGAAATTTGTTTTCTAGACATTTATTTATTAGTCTCCTGTTTAAAAACTATCTTTTGGGCGATGAGATTGTAGCTAGACAGGAACCCTTTTGTAACATCCATTTTTGCTTGCCTGGAGCATACAGGGCACACAGAGCAGAAGGCCCAGGCTGTGTGACCGTGAATGGCTGTAAACAGAGATACGCCAATTGCTGACCAAGAGGCTGCCAAGGAGTGCCCTTGACTGAAACCCATATTGATACGAACACACATTCATCCGCGGGGGGAGGAATCTCTCGCCCAGTAAAAAAATGTCTAGTGCTCACAATTTAGTTATCTCTCTTGCAAGTGTAAATTAACTTGAAACTTGCTTGTAAGAACTGGCGCCACAAAACGGACCAGTAGAATTCGGCATCTTAGATAAGAAAGAGAATACGGGCCCCCAGGGGTATAAAGATAGGTCCAGCAGCGCATTTTCTCTGAGTGTCAATCTACCATCTATCTGCTGGTCGGGTTAGGTGTTTGATCTCCCGAGGTTCCAAGGGGACGCCCACCTCGTATTCGTCTTTCCTAGGAATTGAGAGACCGGCCCTGGCCTGACACGCTGGAGTCGAGAGGCACAGAAAGGGGTAAAAATTGTACCTGGATGTGGTCCTTTGTTTAAGTATATATATACATAGACTTAGAGCTCTTTAAAGATTAAGCTGTCACTTGGTACCATTATTTCTATTTTCTATCTTTATTTTCTTTGTAACCATTTTTAAAATCTGTATTTGTTAGCATTTAAGAAATAGAGCAATAGCCATTGTAACCATATGCTTTTATAAGTCTTTTAATAAACCTGTAACTGTTTAAGTTTTAACCTGACTCCTTCAGTTGCTGTAACAGAACCAAGCACAATTTAAAAGAACTTCAGCCGGTCATAAAGGGACAGACATAGGGAGAGCTTGGGCGTTTGGATCTGTGTCACTCCCAGGTGACAAGATCCGTTGGGGCACCTTTCCAGCCTTTCCCAGGCTGCCCGCTGCAAAGGAACTTTGTGTTCTAGCAGTTAAAATCTAAGGTGTAATAAGCTCTTCCTATATAACGGGGCGTCTGTTGGCCTGCTGGCCACCCTCTGCGACGGGACCCCGGTCCTAGCAGTAAAGACACAGACGTTAAACCTTTTCTCGGAAGCATACACACACACACTGCCCTGACCGTCGGCTGACAGAGATTCTATACCATGTGGTACTATGTGGTATCAACCATGTGACTAATTCTGGTCCCCCACAGGGTGTTTTGGTAACAAGTATCAAAATAGTCAATAGTCAAAGAGAACAGTTTGCAAACACCATATGTGCTCAAAAAAGGTCATTCAAACAGTCATCCTTTTCCTTGTGAGTGGGGAAGAAGAGTTACAGAGCATCCACAACAAACACTGCTTTGTACCAAATATTTCAATCAGCTCTACTCCAAAAGCTTGAAACTGTTTAATCAATAAATTGGTTATAAGGTAACTACTTGTGATGGAGGAAAGAGTGTGAGCATATGCCTGCCAGGCAAACATATAAAAAGGAAATATTGATGTAATTAAAACACAAAAAGTGAGAAAGGAATGGTAATGGTATGTTCAAGCATTAACAAAATCAGGCAGGATATTTTCCAGTGTGAACGACCCTAATAGAGACAACATAGCTTTAAGCAATTCTGTTTTGTTTACTCCATGATGGTGTTAGCTTGCACCTTATAACTCCAGAAAAGCCATAAGGCCATATACAGAAGAGGTGACAGGTGCTTGTTGTGTCAACTATTCTGAATTACAGTTGTTTATATTTAAGAATGCAATGTATGGGAAACTGCATTCTGCACTTTCCCAGAGTATTAACTAAGCCTATCTAATATTGATTAACCGGTGTGCAGAATTAAGTATGGAGAGTGAGTTGTATAAGGGTTTGTTTTAAAAGGTAATTTTGATTTAGAAAAAAAGATAGAATATTGCAAACACAATGATCCAAACATGAAGGTGGAAAAGGAAACCCCTAATAATTCACCCGCTTCCTGCAGTGAGGCTTCCATTGAGTAGGGGAATTATCACCTATGCCAGGCCCCTGAACATGGTGGGGGTGGCTGGCTGTGCTTTCCCAGAAAGGGCGGGGCCTTGATGGAAGGGGATCTCTAGGCCTTCCAGCCTTCTGTCCCACCAAGAGCTCATCATGCTGCCCCTCCACCTCTTCAGCAACTCCCAAAGCACACAGCATGATGATCAGTGATGATTTAAAGGGCCTGAGACTCTGGGTGCTACTGCTGCCACAGTAGCAGCAGAAGCAGTTATGAACCCTTACGAATCACTGGGCACTGGGGCTCTTATGAATCACTGGGCATCACCCTCCCCTCCCCCATCAGTAGTTCAGCCATTGAGACAGTGTTGGGGGGCTGTACCCAAGTCCACTGGTATTTCCCTGCTGTGAGTCAGTGAGGCTAATGATAGTGGAATCTCAACCCTCTCTTGTACACCTGATTCCAAGTCAGAGCACTGTGACTAGCCTGTGAGATGTATGGCAGTGGGTGTAGTGGTCTCAGGCTGTGGGCAACTTCGCTGCCTCCCCACAACCGTCGCAGGGCCAGGACAGTGCAAACAGACAAACAGTCGCAGTTTATAAGCCCAGGGCCTGATATCAGGGCAGGGTGAGCAAACAAACAGTAAGTAATCCCAAAGGGTCCAAGGGCACAGGCCTGTCTGCAGGCTGAGCCAGAGGTTGGGCTCCTTGCTGGCAGACAGCAGACAAGTGCAGGTGGTTTCTCCCTTCAGGGGAACCTGCCACCCAAGGGAAAAGGGTGGAGCGGGGGACACAGGATCACCCACTTCACTATGTCCCAGCTCAGAGCCCTATCAGCAGCAGTGCTAGCTTCCTCTGGGTTGGTGGAGCTCTTGACCGCAACATGCCGCTCCAGTGACTGGGCTAGCGGGGGTCCAGGCCACAACACACAGCCCCTGGGGTCCTACCGTGTTCCAGCTCTGGTCGGCAGGCTTTGTGGGGGGTCAAAGGAGTTGGCAGGGTGTCCATAGGTTGCTCTTGAGTTGGTTCAAGTAGAGGTCCAGGGGACTCAGCCAATTCTTCTGGGCCTGGTCTGTGTCCTAGGGGTCCAGGATAGGCCTCAAGCCTTAGAGGGGTCTCTGCAGGCTCCCGTGGTCACTGTGCTCTCTCAGTGGTTACAGAAGCCTAGAGCAGTCCTCAGGGTATGGCAGTGGTCCTGGAAGCCCAACCCAGTCGTCCCACTGGGGTTGGTGGGGCAAGGTTCTCCTTTGCCTCTGGAGCTGTGGACAAGACTCCTTTTGGCTTGGCTGCTGGGCTTTAACTGAGCTGGGAGCTCCCTCTCTTATATTTCCAGTCCCGCCCTTCTGGGTCATCAGGAGGCCATGCTACCTCACTACAGGGGAAAAGACAGCATTAGACTTCTCCCTTTCTGTATCCACCCTGACTGAACTGGGATGCTACCTTTTCAGTTCTACCTCCATTGTGAGCATACCCAGCAGGAGGTAAAGCTGTCCGAGGCCATCTAAGCACAGAACTGCTCATTAACCCTTGATTCATTGGGCTGGGTCCAAATGGCTCTCACATTTGGACTAGGACCCAGAGGCTGGTCTTCTTACATACACTTGGCTCCATTTTGAGAAAAGAAATCAATATTGTTTTGTGTCTTTCTGAGGCAATGGAGTACCTGGAAGTCAGAGGGCTGCAGAGAATGGTGCTATGTCATGATCTTGGTGTTGGCATCTGTTATATCATGTGAAGTTCCACAGTTTAGGAAGAAATCACTGGAAACACAGAGAGCTTGAGTAGTTGCAAGTGTCCAGTTTATTTCATAACACAGAACTAACTAGAACCAGACCAAACTGTCTGGGCTGACCCCTAGTGACCTAACTCAGTTGCTATAACAAAAAGATCTATATCTACAACCCAGTATACAACATATTCTTCCCCCCTTAATAAGAACGTCCCTTTAATAAAACAAACACTAACTATGGAATGAGGATAGACTGCCTCAAGTTCCCATCTAACCCAGTGGATTATTTTGACCCATCTGTGAGTTAACCTTAACGAAAGGTCCAGCTGTTGAGGAGGCCTTCTTTCTCTAGGTGGATTACAGCAGACAGCTGGTATTCTTGCACCCGAAGGTGTTATGAGTGCAGGCCTGACAAGGAGTTGGGAACTGGAAGTGCAAACAGGTGAGGCTGTCGGATCAGCCTGCAGAGGGAGGGAGTTTATGTTCGCCACAGGTGGTGATGGAGGAGGAGTCAGAAACAGGTGATTCTTGATGCGGTAGCTCACCAACAGTGGAGAGGACGGTCAACTCAACTGGAGATGTGTCTTGGAGGCAGGCATAACCTGTCAATAATTGATCTACATACCACCACCAGATGAGAGCCTATGCAGTTTTGACAGTATAAGAAACAGGTCTTGTTTGAGCAATAATAGTGGCAGGGACCCATTTAGTTCCAGGAGCATAGTTCCAAGCTAAAACCAGCTCTCCAGGACTAAAGGTTCGGTTTTTGGCTCTGGATGCATGCCTGATGACTTGACCTTGCTGTTGATGTTGCACAATTTGTCACGGTTCAGAAGGTTTCAGTAAATCAAAGCAAGTGCACAGCTGAGGTTCCATCATTAGAAAAGCCGAAGACATTTTGGTTGTAGCATGAGGTGTATTTCTGCAGGATAGTAAGAAGGTGTCCAGACGCTTTTGCATTAGTGAATATCTTCTAGCCAATTTCAATGCTTTTTTCATTGTCTGCACAAACCGTTCAGCCAATCAATTGGTGGATGTAGTGACATGATGGCTCCCGTTTGCTTTCATACAATTTCTAAACTCCTTAAAGACAAACTGTGGATTGTTGTCATGCAGAAGTTGTTTTGGAAGACCAAAACAACAAAACATTCCTCATAGTTTTTGGATAGTACTCTCAGCAGTAGTGGAAGGCATTGTAGAGGCTTCTGGCCATTTGGAATGGGCATCTGTCACATTACTGGATTTTAAGGGGAGCGGCCAGGTCACTGCTGCACCCATGGGGAGGTGGTTAACCCAGCGTCGGTACATTGGGGGCCATGTGAGGTGTCTAATGAAAGCTTACTTTCTACTGATTCTGTGTATACTATTCATGTACTTGTGTGATATCTGTTTGTGAATATAGACTCCGTGCTGATACTGTGAGTATTCTCTTCCTGAGACAGAGCAGAGGGCCTGAACTGCCTGCTATGAGGAAGGAATGTCCAGTCAATGACTATGCTAATTAGTGAGGCTCCAGGAACAACGGCTCTCAAGATGCCCAGTACAAACCTGAGGACTGCATCTGGAACCTGCAAACCAGCCAATATCATGGCTGCTGACATGGGATACAGATATGGGTCACTTGGCCATGTGACCTGCTCCAGCTTGGAAGATACTGGGATTGATATAAAATGCCATGAGGCAAACTCCGTCTTGCCTTCAATTCTGCTACTGATTCCAGAAGCAGCCTTGCGAGGAACAGCAAGCCGGAAAGAATCATTGGCCCATCCTGATATAGGATGTACACCATAGACTTTTAAGATAGCAGTTTATAACATCTCTGCTAAGAGCCTGCATCAAGAACTTGGTGATTCGATGCATGTAATGTATTCTCCTTAACAACCTTAGGCTGTGTCCAGACTCAGGGGTTTTTTCGAAAAAACTTCACCTGTGTCTAGACTGCAGCCGCGTTCTTTCAAAATTAAATCGAAAGAACATGGCTTTTGTTTCGACGGCGGTAAACCTCATTTCACAAGGAAGAACGCCTTTTTTCGAAAGTGCTCTTTTGAAAAAAGGCGTTCTTGAATGCCAACAGGGCTTTTTAGAAAGAGAGCATCCAGACTCACTCGCTGCTTTCTTTCGAAAAAGCGGTTTGCTTTTTCGAAAGTACTGCTTGCAGTCTAGATGCTCTTTTTCGAAAGAGGCTTTTTCGAAAGATACTTTCGAAAAAGCCTCTTTCGAAAGAGGCTTGCAGTCTAGACATAGCCTTACTCTCATGATTTTCTTTCTTTTATTAATAAACCTTTAGATTTTAGATTCTAAAGGATTGGCCCAGCATGCTCTTGTGGGTAAGATCCAAAGTGTAAATTGACCAGGGATTTGTGGCTGGTTCTTTGGGACTGGAAAGACCTGGTTGGGGTAGGTGAGATTGGGTTCTATAACCCCTCACCTGTGTGCAGGCCTGGGGCTCATTGTGGCACAGAGAGCTGGGGTGTCAGAGGGATTTTGCTCGTGAGGCTTCTTGCTGGCTGGATTGGGAACTGAAGCACTTGGTGTGACTGGTTTGTGGCCTATTTGGGAATGGTCTCCAGTCAGGCACTGTAAGGAGCCCTGAGTTTGAGCAATTTGTCCTGAGCGGACACCTTCAGCAGTGCCCAGATCCAGCCCGGTCTGTCACAGGATCTACCACCACTAAGAACATGCTTCCTTCAAATGGGCCAGCAAAATCAACATGAATACATTGCCACAGTTTTTCAGGACAGTCCCATGGGTGTAGAGGTGCCAACTGAGGTGCATTATTCATACGCTAGTATGAAATACAAGCTCTTGCCTTCGCTTCAATGGCACCATCCAAGCCAGGCCACCAAAAATAGCTTTATGAAATTTCTTTCATGCGCACCATTCCACAGTAATCTGAATGCAGCTGTTCTAATATCTGTTGTCTCAGTATCTTTGGAATAATGACACGCATTCCTCACAACATGCACCCAGAATGGACTGATAACTCTTTTCTACTGGACATGTAGGGAACAAGGTTGGATGAGACTTGAGAGTCCCGTAGAGATGTTCCCCTTGTAGATAAGTTCTAAGTACTGACAGGTTGACCACTACCATCAACTAAGAAGCAGGTATGATGCTTCCTGTGCTTGGCTGGCTAATATACATAATTTGAACTTTATGGGAGACCAGGTGTTGGCTATCAATAAGTGTATGTTTGAAATTAGATGAAGGTTTCTAACTACCGGAGGAGTGAATTTCTGGTGAATTTCAGGAACCATCATCCAAAGGGAGCAAAAAATCTGACTTCCAGGCTGAAATTGATAAGTTTATGGGGGGGATGGTATGATGATATTGCTATCATTGCAAGTAACAAATAACTCCAAAGGCTGGTGATGGAACACTAAATGAGGAGGGCTCTGAGTTAATTGTGGATGACACTAAGCTAGGGGGGAGAAGTAGATATGTTGGAGAGCAGGGATAGGGTCCAGAGTGATCCAGACAAATTGGAGAATTGGGCCAAAAGAAATCTGATGAGGTTCATTGTTGGTGCAGAGCAGAGATTGACTGGGGCTTTTGAAGACTTCTTTAATATGTGTTTCAGGTCATTCAGTAAAGAAGTTACAGGATGGACTGACATTGCTTTTCTGAGATCCATAATGGCAGTTGATTTATGTTATTGCCAGATAAGTACCTGATGGCTGGGAGAATATACTATCACACAGCCTTGGATGAAAAGTAATAGTTAATGAATTATTCCAAGTGAAATTACAGGCATGGGGGAGATCATTAGCTATAAATAATACAGATATTATTATCTGACACTTTTTACCAGCAATAATCACAAATAACTTACAGACTTTACATTTGTGGCTTTAGGTGAGTGCTGTGAGTGGTGGGGGAAGACAAAAAGGGCCAGGAGTAAGGCAAGAACTGTTCTAGTAAGAAACTAACATGACTAACTCAAATAAGATCCTATAATGCTCTCATTCCTTTCCATGATCATTGCTAAATTATTATCTATAAGACCATGCAGTGAGTTATTACATAAGAGACACACAAAAATAAAAAAGAAAGTAATGATGTATGCAATATGTAACAGCTGTTTTGGAAATGCAACAAAAAATATAGGTCAGTGGCATGAGAATTCATCACATACACACGCACAGACACACACACACACACACACAAACACACACACACACAATAAAATGTATTAGTGGACTGCAAAAAACAATACATAAAGTTCTTAAAGTAAGGTGCATTCAGCAGCAAATCCTGCTCTATGTTCTACCAAAACAAATTGTTTCTCCTCTGTTTGTACCTCATATTATGTAAAACTATGTGCACTGTTAGGGCATGTCTACATTGTATGCTTATTTTGGAATAAGCTATTTGGGAAGAAAAATTCATTGGATGCTGAATCACATTTAAAGCCACCCAGAAGCACTTCAGGCATGGCATTAGGATAGCAGTAACTTCCCATAGCTGCTGCCTGAGGCTATCTAAGGCTTAGTGCTTAAAGGGACCCCCCTCTTCTGTCCCCCTCCCATACAGTCGTGTTTCAGGCTCTTCACCTTTGCCTACCTCCTTGAGGGACAGCAAATCCTTTTCTCTGCCTGCTGTGGTTGCCCTTTTGGACAGCATAGTACTCCTGCCATGGAGCTGGCTCTGCCTCCTAACAGTCAATGGCTCTTAAATCTCATTCTGGACCTCCTGATGCAATTTCCACAGGCTCCCCTTGTGACTGCAGGAACAGGACCCACATTTAATTGCAGGACACCTCCTCTCCTCTCTCCAGGCATGGCTCATGCAGCTCGACAACACTTGCCATCCCCTACACTGCTGTTTCTAGCATCTGGACACCAGTTCCAACTGGTGGGACTGTCCTGGAGTGGTGGGATAACCAGCGGTGGCTCCAGAATTTCCACATGCGGAAGGATACCTTCCAGTAGCTGTATGAATGTCTTGCCCCTGCCCTCAGGTGACGGGACACTCACGAGACCTGCCATCTCCCTCCAGAAGTGAGTAGCCATCACCATCTGGAAGCTTGCCATGCCAGATAGCTACCAATCCATCGAGAACTGGTTTGGCGTAGGCTGATCAACCATTGGGGCCATGATCATGCAGGTATGGTGCTCTTGTTCTATTGTCCCAGGAGAGTGGTGAACTGTTGCAATGTGTGGTAGTGGAAGACCCTCCTTAGGAGGTTTTTCAATCTCACCTTCACAAAGCCCTGCTGGAAGATGGGACAAGTTTGGGTTGCTCCTGGTATATGGGGTGAAGGGGAGGGTTGGGCTCAGGGAACTCCTGAGGGCCCTGGCAAGCCTGTGATTCTCTGTGTATCTCCTTCTACAGGTGGTGCAGGCCATCAACGCCATTTTGCTGCATAAGATCATTAATCTGGGTGACATGGACCCCATCATTGCTGGCTTTGCCACCATGGGCTTCCCCAACTGTATGGGGGTGGGGCTATTGATGGCACCCATATCCCCATCCAGGCCCCCTACCATCAGGCATCTGAATACATCAACTCCAAGGGGTACTTTTCAATGGACCTTCAGGCCCTCATTGACCACCATGGCTGGTTCATGGACATCTACGTTGAGTGGTCAGGGAAGGTACACAACACCTGCATCTTCCGAAACCCCAGCCTCTTCCAGAAGTTGCACGCTGACATTTTTCCCCAACTGCACCATCAAGGTCAGAGGTGTGGACACACCAATATGCATTACCTATCCTCTGCTCCCTGTCTGATGAAGCCCAAACTAAACACCATGACCCCTCCAAAGAATGCTTTATTGCCAGCCTAACTCCAGGCTCAGCTTGGCCCGCATTGTGGCAGAGGAAGCCTTTGGGAATCTAAAGGGGAGGTTCTGTTGCCTCCTCACCCAGCTAGACCTCAGCAAGCAGAATGTCACCCAAATGGTGGTTGCGTGCTGTGTCCTTACAACCTTTGTGAATGTAAGGGGAAGATTTCTTGCCAGGTTGGGGGTCAGAGGACAAGCAGCTCAGCAGGGCCTTAGAGCAGTCAGGCATGGCTGCCATCTAGAGGGCCCATCAGGGGGATGTGTTCATCTGGGAGGCTCTGAGTGAAAGTTTCAGCCAGGGCCAGCTGTGAGATTCTCCTCTGGGTCTCCCCTCAAGGTGCCTCCGCAGTGGCCCAGTGTGCCTTTCCTCCACAACCCTCCTCCCTTGCCCTGCCATCTCTTCCCACCTTCCCTTCTCTTCACTCCCACTTCTCTTTATTGTGAAGACTCAACAAATCACACGTTTGTTTTGAAAGAATAAACTGGTTTTCTTTAATTGGGGGTAAAGGTAACTGGGGAGGGACTAGGGAAAGAAGCTGGGAGGAGGGAGGAAGTGGAATGGGGAGGAAAAGGGGAGAGGAGAGGCTTAGGGATGAAACTAGGACTGGTGTCTGTCTTGGATGGTCCTACTGCCTCTTGTGCAGGGCCCTCATCGGCCACAGGAGAAGCTAGAGGGAGATGGCAGGAAGGCAAAAGCAGGAATGGGATCAGAATCAAGAGCAGGAGTGGGATCGGAAGTGGGATCAGGATCAGGGACAGCAGAAGGAGTGGACACCAGGCAGTTGAGGATGCTGTGAAAGCCGCGCACATGGTCCAGCCCTGCTGCAGCATCTCCTGCCAGGTGTTATGACAAGTCCTCTCACAGTCTCTGGTCCTGATGGTCCAGGGAGTACTGCAGGGCAGCAATGTGCCCTGTGCCTTCAAGTCATGTGGGGGCAGGAGAATCACATAGGAGCTGTAGAGTGTGCCCCTCTCAAAGCTAGTCCAGCTGTGTAGAACAAAGAGAAGGGTCAGTTACCCTGGAAGACATTGTGCATGAAGCCTAGCCCTCATCTCTGAGCTGAGACCGAAAGCTCTTGGGTATGAAGGTAATGTGTTTTGAGCAAGGCCACCTCTGGCCTAGACAGAGATGTGGGAGCACAGATGTCCAAGGGGGGAATCTCATTACCCCCACGTCCCAGGGACAAGCAGGAATGGAAAGGTACTAGCCATACCGGGAGCTCATGGGTGAGAGAAGGGCCACAGGGTGGCTGGGCTTCCCTTCATGCCGCACACATACCTGGTCTGGAAGAGGCAGTATCTCACAGGTAGAGGACTTGTATCCCTGCCCACTGGAAGAGTGGGGGGAGAGAACGTGTTGGGGGGAGATGTGTGTGAGCAGCAAATTCTCCTCCACCTTGCTGTCCCTGGGAGTGGATGTTGACTCAAGAGTGTGGGCATGCCCGTATGCAGCACTGCTGTGTGTGTGTGTGTGTGTGTGTGTGTGTGTGTGTATGTATGTGTCCATGTCTCCAACCTCCTTCTAGTGGTGGCTTTTGATAGGAGAGTGTCCTATTCTGGTGTCAGGAGTAAAGCAGACCTTTCCAGTGACCCTGTGAACAAGAGTACAAGGGTCTTCTGCTGCAGCCTCCTAAGGTTGTATGCCGTGGACTAGTGCTCCACATTCACCCACGTGCACAGGCTGCTGCGTGATCTCCAGGCTGAGAAGGCCAAGCGAGGAGTTCGCAGCTGCTCCTTGTTGCCCGCCACCTTCCCCCATGTGTGTCTAGAGAAAGTAATGGCAGTCACCCGATGGGTATTGACAGGCTGGGAGACATGCCTGGGAGACATCCGGGAAAGGGGGAGACGTTACTGATTCCAGGGCCAGCATTACCTCCTGGTTGGTAGGTGTCCAAATGTTGTTAGCCTCATCCGGCTCCTCCTTCTCCTCCTCTTCTACAATAGCTCTGCCATCCAGGAGGGCATGAATGGGTGTCTCCAGCCCTTAGTCACCAATGGGGGAGGGGGAAAGTGAAGGGACCCTCTCCTTATGATGTGGTAGAGTTGGGCATAATATGGTGAGGCCTGCGGTGCTGCCCTGAAGGGGGAGCTGTGCTCCCTGGCCTTTGCATAGGCCTGCCTTAGTTCTTTAACTTTCATGTGCACTTGCTCCTGAGTGTGCATGTAGCCCTTGTTGCCCAGGTTGTCAGCAATCCATATGTAAACATCTGCATTTCTACACCTGGCGCAGAGATCCTGGAGCTTTGACTTCTCTCCCCAGACATTAATTAGGTCCAGGATCTCCAGACCAGACCAGGAAGGGTACGCCTCTTTTGTCCCCATGCAGGGTCCTAGGAGCTGGCTTCTGGCTCCCTTGCAGCTGTGGAGAGCTCAGTGGGAACAATGGTGTCACTCACAGTGGCTGCCAATGCTGTGCAGGCTGATGCTTTGTGGCTCACAGCTGTCAGGGCTTGCAGTGTGCCACAAGCCCTTTACCCTGTGGCTGCACCTTTGAAATCTGTAGGGGAAGGAGGTTTATAGAGTTCTGATGAGTGTGGGCAGAGTGGCCAGCAAGGCACCTGTGGGATGTCCTGGAGGCCTCTTATTTCTAAATAACTCCACCTGTCCTGTCTTCACATGCCCTATTCTGAAATAGATATTTCAGAATAAGTATTTTTCCTGGTAAAGTGATGGTTACAGAATCCAGAATAAGACACCTGTTATTTTGATGTTATTTTGATATTATTTTGAAATAACAGGCTTACTGTGTAGATGCTCACATTGTTATTTTGGAATAACGTCCATTATTCTGAACTGACACTGCTGTGCAGAGGTGCCCTTGTGTAGTAATTTCTATGCCATAAGATCAGCTCCTTTGAATGAAATTGTGCCTGGTTCCTACACTTGTGAGAATAAAGGATCTTGATGAAATACGATATTTTTTAAGTATTGCAATGCAGATAATTTCTTTGATACTCTTTCCTCTGTGACAGAACAATTGTACTTGATCTAGGTATGATGCTTCCCATTTCTCTCTCAAAAATGAATTGTCTACCAGTGATGGATTGAAAAAAATTAAGTACTTTTCTAAATGATCTTACAGGCTTGTTTCTTCCAGGTTGCAGGCACTCAATGTAAACCAACATCTTTTAAAGTGGAAGAAACTTTTCAAGTGTGAAACCACTGTATGCCTTGGGATTCCCTGTGGTATATTTTGGAAATAATGAATGCTTAGCAATTTACAGCCTGACTACAGAACATTGCTGGGGTTGGCTAAGAAGAGGAATGGTACTGATTTTAATAAATTATTTACCTGAGTGTGTGCCTGCAATTTATAAAGGGCCATCCCTTAGAAGAATGAAGCATATTTTTCATTCTACATAACATATGGAGTTTTTGTGCAATGGTCCTATTTCTTCCCCTTCACTCTAATATTATCAATACTATGGCTATGTCTAGACTGCAGAGATTTTGGTATCCCAGAAAAGCTATGTTGTGTCCAAGGAATGTGTCCTTTTATTTTAACCATTTCCGAAAAAGTGGATGCGTTTTTTCACCATCCTTGTAAACCTCATTCTATGAGGAAGAAGGGATGTGCCAAAACTGCAGATTTTTCTGAAATGTGGTGCCATGTAGGTCGGCCAAATTTGGGAAAAGCCTCTTTTGAAAGAAAAGCAGAAAAAGATACACAAATTGCTGCTTGCAATTTGTGTATCTTTTTCTGACTTTTCTCTGCAGTATAAACCTAGCCTAAGACAAGCACTTCAAGAGGCAATCAGACAAAATGAATTGCATTTGTTTGTGTGTCATGTAGCGGCCCTCATATATTTATTCCTGGGAGAATTCTGCGCCTCTCCAGAAATGTAGAATTTATGTCCCCAGAATATTTTTCCTCCCTCTCCCCATAGAAAATACATTCAGCTGAAGAGGCTCTAAAATTACACTTTGCACACCAGGAATTGCTGTGACACCACAAGAGAGAATAGCCGGCTCAGGCCTAAAGTAACCAATTGTGAAGAGGGACAGGAAAACAGAGCCTCGCCTGCGGGGCACAGGATATGGGACAGAAAGACAGAACAGGGAACATGGAATTACTGTGGGGGGGGTCACAGACTGGAGTTCAAAAGGGCTAGTGGGGCAACAGACTGGAGTGAGGATGCACGAGCTAGTGGGGTGATAGCATTGTGTCAGTGGCTGAATAAGGGTACGTCTAGACTACATTCCTCTGTCACCAGAGGCATGTAGATTAGGCTACCAGACATAGTAAAATGAAGCGGCGATTTAAATAATCGCCACTTCATTTAAATTTACATGGCTGTCACGCTGAGCCGACAAACAGCTGATCAGCTGTTTGTCGGCTCAGCGCGATAGTCTGGACGCGCGGGTGTCGAGATCAAAGGCATTTGTCGACCACCCAGGTAAGCCTCCTGGGATGAGGTTTACCTGGGTGGTCGACAAATACATTTGATGTCGCCACCCGCATGTCCAGACTATCACGCTGAGCCGACAAACAGCTAATCAGCTGTTTGTCGGCTCAGCGCGGCAGCCATGTAAATTTAAATGAAGCGGCGATTATTTAAATCGCCGCTTCATTTTACTATGTCTGGTAGCCTAATCTACATGCCTCTGGTGACAGAGGAATGTAGTCTAGACGTACCCTAAGAGTGAGAATGCAGAGACACAAGGCAGGAGGTTCCGGGACACATGCACAAGGGTGGATATAGGGCAGGGCGCGCGGCGCAGCCGCCCCGGGCCCCACGCTTCAAGAAGCCCTGCGCATGCGCCGTGTCAAAGGGGGGACCCCATGAAATTGTGCTGCCCTGGGCCCCGCAAAATCGTCATCTGCCCCTACACATGTGGACAGAGGAGAAGGAGTGGCTGAATGGGAGACAGGGATAGATGTGTCACACTGAATGGGATAAGTTAGGAGTCAGCCAGCTCTCCAACTAACCAACAATCTTTCCCACTCCTCTTCCATCCTACCAACAAAACCTATTCTATAATTCTTCTACACTCACTCAAACGGTCCTTCAAGTTCATTCTTAGGCCCCTTCCCAGAAATTACTTCCGCTTCCTCAGCTCCAGTGTGATTTGACCCGCCCCAGTCTTGAACTGCTTCTGAGAGGTGTGGGAAATAATTTACTGTTTTGTAGTTTAAAATAATTATTATTCAAAGCTCTTTGTTGATATGCTTAGTAAGGAATCTATCTGTCAAAAAATATTTCTGAATCTTTTTTTGTTGTCTGTATTATTACAGACATGCTTGCTGACAAACATTTTGAAATAAATTACCAAAATAATTGCATGTGGTTATATTGTGCTATTTAAAATAAAATATGAAGAATTTTGCAGAATTTTAAAATAGTGCGGCACAGATATATATATATTTTTAATTTTTGGTGTGGCGTTCCCCCAGAAGGAACATACTTCAGAAAGTAACAGAACCTTGAGTTTATATGTAGCTAGGCTTTGCATGCTGTACATTACTAGAGAACACAGCATAGAAGTCACATAAAAGCTTCACCAACAATTCCCACGTGGCTAGATTAACCAATTTTTTGACGGTTTTGCTAGCATCAAATTACAGTAAAGTGATGAAAAACAACACTTTAGCATGTGTGTCTCTCTCTTAGGGCTCATCTTTCCTTCAGTTTACACTTCTAAAAAGCAAAATAAAACAAAAATTAAGTTAGCTTCTAGTGTCCTGACTACTTTCTACTGAAAATCAAAAAATATATTCAATATGGTCTGCTCTCTGTCAATTATCTGTCCTGTCCACAAATAAAAAACAGAAAAGGACAATCTATTTTCAGAAACTTGTAGGCCCAGTTATATAATGCTGACAAAGGTAGGCAGAAATTCTGCCTTCATTAGACATCTTATCACCATGCAATCCTTTAGAGGTTGGGCCATTTAATGGAGTTTTCCCCTGGACAATTAGTTCAAACTGAGCCAGGGCTCAGTGCAAGATCTGCCAGCTGGAGATACGGAGGATTGTAACTAAATCAATGTAATCCCCTAATCTGAATGACTTTTTAAGTTGTGTTGGTCATTTTCTGCCTCACCATGTACATTAGTTTGTAGTCACTTTTATTTCCACAATTTGGGCTCAGGATTTCCAGGTGCCAGAGCTTGAACCAACACACAAACTAACTCTGTATCAAGAGCTTCAGGGGGTAGCCGAGTCAGTCTGTTACAGAAAAAAAACAGCAAGCAAATGGTCTGGTAGCACTTTATAGACTAACAAAACATGAGCTTTCGTGGGCACAGCCCACTTCTGAAGTGGGACCACGAAAGCTTATGATACCATCTACATGTTTTGTTAGTCTATAAAGTGCTACCAGACCATCTGCTCGCTGTTTTTAAACCCTGTATCAGTTATACTGACTTGAAAATAAATTTCCTTTGTGCAACACATGAACAAAATTGCATTTTTTTAAAGGTTTTCTACTAGACATAATCATACCTGTAAAAGGAAAATAAACCAATGCAATTATGTGATGCTACTGAAAGCAAAATCCATTGTTCCTGTGGTAAGTATAAATTAGGTTTGTTTTTCCAGGTGAAATTCACTCATAGCCTTGCCTTAAGAACTCTTTGCTCTAAAAAAAGAAAATGTAATGTATCCTCAGGAATAACCATGTTGTGTGTCTAATATAAATGGAATATTATGAGCAGTTTACCAAGAAAAATCTAAATTTAATTCTCTTACAAGCTGTTTCTTTATATTCCTCTTTGATAATCATACGCTTTCACTATTTTACCTGTATAACTACTTCTAATATCAATGCATTACATGTTTTAAATAGTATACATTGTGTGTGTTGCAGTAACCCTGTGGGTATCTCTGTAGATGTATATGTAAAC
This sequence comes from Pelodiscus sinensis, assembly GCF_049634645.1. Classification (NCBI taxonomy): domain Eukaryota; kingdom Metazoa; phylum Chordata; order Testudines; family Trionychidae; genus Pelodiscus; species Pelodiscus sinensis. Next base: position 96,378,015 of record NC_134715.1, on the reverse strand, counting down.
CAGAACTCTGAGATCAAACATTGTCTCCAGCAAGAAAATCAGAGATCCCGATGTTAGGAGTGTATGCAGGACCACAGTGATGCCACCGGCGTCATAGCTGATGGAGATACAGACCTCACGTGCAGTAACTGCCAGATAGTGTTACTTGCCAGAATTGGCCTAATTTCTCATCTACACACTCATCAGTTTTAGGTTTCCTAGGGAAAAATCTTACTCCAGTCAAGGGATCAGAGAGAGAGAGAGAGAGAGAGAGAGAAACCAGATATGGATGCAGACAAATTGAAATATTAATTTTGCGTTATAAATCTGTGTGCATGGCTCAAGACTGAATGCTTTGATTATAATTCAGTCTCAAACTCTTCTGCTATTTATAAATTATCTGTGATATTATAGTTTGTATCACAGTGGTCCCTAACATGGTGCCCGCTGGGACCATGGTGCCTGCTGGGCCATTTCTGTGTGCCCACCGAGTGATCGGGGCCGGCCCCGCCCCCGGGCAAGTGGCGTATGGGCGGTGCCAACCCCTGGGTGCATGGGCAGTGCTGACCCTGGGTGCATAGCACATGGTCAGTGCCAGCCCTGGGCACGCAGCGGTTAGGTGGCCCCACCCCTGGGTGCATGGCGCGAGGTCTGTGCCGGCCCCGGGCATGCAGCATAGGGGCGGCGCCGGCCACGGGCGCGCAGCACATGGACAGCCCTGCCACCGGGAGCACGGCGCATGGGCACTGCCAGCTCCTAGGTGCATGGCACAGGCGCCGGCTCCGGGCACACAGCGCATGGACAATGGCGGCCCTGCCCCAAGGTGCACAGGACATGGGCTGTTCCGGCCCCGGGCACGCAATGTATGGGCGGCCATACCCTTGGGCATGCTGCACAGTTGTGGCGGCAGCCCCGGTTGTGCGGCTCATGGGTGGCGCCAGCTCTGGGCACACAGCGTATGGGTGGCCCCGCCCCCAGGCGTATGTGTGACCCCACCCCCAGGCGTATGTGTGACCCCACCCCAGGTTCCCGGCCTGTGAGCAGCCCCGCCCCCGGTGCCTGGCAGCCCCAAAAGGTTAGGGACCACTATGGTATCACTTTCAGAATGAGGTGATGGACTTACAAGTTTGGATTCAATATGGTATCTTGAAATATTTTAATATATATTCCTTCCACTGACAGAAGGCTACAGCAGTAAGTCAAAGAAGGAGGTATGATTTAACTGAAAACAGCTTATATCTGTTCTCTTAAGTAACATCAGAGACAGAGATACATTGCAGCCACCCTTAGCCAACATGTTTGGGGACAGTATTCTATATAGGGGAAATGATGCACAAAGATGGAATAGAAGATCATAGCCAAAGAGAAGCAAATAAGTAGCACATACTCATCTCAAAAAATGTCCAAATCTATAATTTCTTTATGACTCACATTTGATTATAAAATGTGAAGTAAATTAGTACATATGGGTATGTCTACACTACCACCCTAGTTCGAACTAGGGTGGTAATGTAGGCAACCGGAGTTGCAAATGAAGCCTGGGATTTGAATTTCCCATGTTTCATTTGCATGAAGCCGGGCGCCGCCATTTTTAAATGTCCGCTAGTGTGGGCTCCGTGCCGCGTGTAGCCGCGCGGCACGGAGTCCGCACTAGCGGACATTTAAAAATGGCGGCGCCCGGCTTTATGCAAATGAAGCCCGGGAAATTCAAATCCCGGGCTTCATTTGCAACTCTGGTTGCCTACATTACCACCCTAGTTCGAACTAGGGTGGTAGTGTAGATATACCCTATAACAGAGAGGACTTACTCTGTTTCAGGTACAGGCAGTCCCCGGGTTACGTACAAGATAGGGACTATAGGTTTGTTCTAAAGTTGAATTTGTACGTAAGTCGGAACTGGTGTCCAGATTCAGCCGTTGCTGAAACTGACCAGCGGCTGACTACAGGAAGCGCGAGGCAGAGTTTCTCTGCCCCGGGCTTCCCAGAATCAGCCGCTGATCAGTTTCAACAGTGGCTGAATCTGGACGCCTGGAACAGAGCAGCTGGGGCACTGCCGGGTAGGTCCCCGCAGCGCTGCACCTCGGCGCTGCGGGGACCAACCCAGCAGCACCCCAGCTGCTCTACCCCAGGTGTCCCCAAGTCAGCTGCTGCTGAAACTGATCAGCAGCTGATTCCAGGAAGCCTGGGGCAGAACAACTCTGCCTCGGGCTTCCTGTAGTCTGCCGCTGGTCGGCGCTACTGGGAGCGGTGCTACTGGACCATTCCAGCAGCACCTCAGCTGCTCTGCCCCAGGCGTCCTGATTCAGCCGCTGCTGAAACTGACCAGCAGCGGCTGAATCGGGATGCCTGGGGCAGAGCAGCTGGGGTGCTGCAGGGTTGGTCCAGTAGCACCGAGGAGCGGCGCTGCGGGACCAACCCGGCAGCGCCCCAGCTGCTCTACCACAGGCGTCCGCGAGAAAAGCCTGGTCTAGCTAGCTGAGTCCCGCCCCCCCCCAGCAGACCAGGGAGACGCGGGTCTCGCTGCCTGCATCCTCCGCGGCTTTGCTCCGCGTCTCCCTGGTCTGCTGGGGGGGAGTGGGCCAGCAGACCAGGGAGATGCAGAGCTGCTTTTCTCACCCCGGAGGATGTGGGTGGCGGGACTGCAGCGCGTCTGGGTGGTCCCGCCGCCCGCGTCCTCTGGGGCGAGAAAAGCCCCGTTCGTAAGTACGGATCTGACATAAGTCAGATCCGCGTAACTCGAAGACTGCCTGTACTGTAGAATGCTACGGTAAATATCCAAATAAATTTAAATTGATTAGTTTAGACACAAATTCATGTAATGGATAGTTTTCAAATATAAGAATATATTTCTGTATTATACACATTGAACCAAAATTAGTATAAGGGTTTCATTACAATATACACTGTACAAGTGCTAAGTAGTAAAATGTTTAAAATTATTGTTGTTACTTGAAACCTAGACACAATTCTCTGTCATTAAAGCTGACAGAGAAAAGGAAAAAAGATGAAAGGGAATGTTTTATACCAAAACATTCACTGCAATTTGTCATTTGTACGTAAGACACTATCAATCATGAGTACTTTCATGACCCTTAAAAACATACCAGGGTGAGGCATACTGCACTAGGACTGCATTTTCACTGACATTCTTTACACAACAAATTACTGAGGGAGCAGGGTATTAGTTTCACTTCTCAATCATCATTAGCTTGACCCAACTCCATTTACTCCTTTAGTTTAATAATCTGCTGACTCTTTCCATCCCATTTATTTATGCCAACCACATAAGAAGAGTTCCCATAACTCAGGGAAGCAAAGCAATTATATTCAGTAGTAATGATGGAAACCTTATGCACTGAGGAATAGTATGTAGAATATACCTCAGAAATAAGAGGAGTAGAAAGAAAATATGATGAAAATGCCCACATTTTTCACATCTTCCACAACAGATACACTCAATGATCACACAGATGTCAAAGTGTTTGCAAAATGCAAAGCATTTGGATGCAAAATAGCTCACTCAGGCTTGAATTCAGGCAAAACAAGGCTAGAGTTGGTGAGGAAAAAACATTTCAAAAGACATAGTTAATCCATTGATACTATTCTCTAATGAGAGCATCTGTCTTCTCTTCAATAAAATAGGGAAACATCTTGATGGCTTAATGGACTCATAGCTCATCTTGTATGCTTTGATAACTGTGGCAAGCCATACCCATTCCTCTCTGATGATGACCAAGACATTGTGACCCCTGAATATTAAGTTACTAGATAGAACTTACCTTGATTCACCCTATGTTAGGCTGAAGATGAAGACAATATGGAAACTTTTAGTCACCCAAATCTAAAACAATAAAATGTTCTCAGAAAACATCATACTAGCCGTCCATTCACTTCTCATCCAATTGCAGATCCCATGCAATGTTATGGGTTTTACTAGACCTTATTAAGAAATGGAGAAGTTATTTTACAAACAAATTCAAACTTGTTTTCAGTTTCACAGGGTTCAAAATGGACCTATTTTCTAATGGAAATGTTGACAGGTTTGGGGATTTTTTTAAAGTAATTTTTCTGCCAAACTGCCACCCTCAACAAAGACTTTTTAAGTAGAATTTTCTATCCACTCTAGCCCTGACCTTAAACACAGCTAATGGCCTGGTGCTCTTAGAGACTTTTCTCCATTTGTGACCTAATGAGAGAGCTGCAAGACATTCAGCATTCTGTGTTCTAAAGACAACTTTGGGGGGGTGTCCTTAATGGAGAAGGTGAGAATGAGCACTAATATTACTGTTTTGTGAATGTGATTAAAAAGGATCTTTCCTCAGAGACTTTCTGTACTAACAGCTGCTGAGAAACAAGCAAATAGAAATATAATAAAACAACTAAGTCATCACCACATGTACGCACACCCACATACAGGTTGGACATCCATGGTCTGGCACCCTCAGGACCTGACTGATGCTGGATGAGGGATTTTGTCAAACCAGGGGTGGTCATTTCTGCCCTCTCTCCCTCCCAGCTGCCAGCCATCTCCAGCCCTGACCCGACTGCTGCCCTCCCAGCTGGCTTCCCCCTTTCGCTGGCCCTGCGGCCCTGTGAACCTTGTTGCCTCTGCTTGCTGGGCTCCCACTGCCATGCCATGAAGCCCCACTGCCTGTGTGCTCACCAGGCTCCTGCTCCAGCACCCAGCAGCCCCGCTGCCACTGCAAGCTGGGTTCCCGCTACAGAGCCTGGCTCCTGCTGCTGCCTCCGGACAGCCCCACAGTCTCTGTGCCAGGCTCCCGCTGCTGCATGAGGGGCTATCACAGCCCTGCTGGGAAACCCAGCTGCAATCCTTGGGGCTCCTGCTGCCCTGCCAATCAGCAGGGCTCCTGGGTGCTAGCACTCCACTGGGACTCTCTGGTCCTGGAATATCCATGGTTCTTTGCCATACCAGAGAGTCCCACTTAAGAGAGTTTCAACCTGTAGCACACTCTAGGAGTAGCAAAGGGTATGGGACATTACACAAAATTTCATACATTGGTTAATATTATGTTTTGTCACCTATATATTACAGAATTGGACATATTAGAATAATCAAAGATAAATAAGAACATAAAATGGCTAATAGATGCTCATACATCAAATAATAATATTTTTCTCCTAGTGGTTATGAAGTTAAATGTGTCTCAGGAAATACAGGCTAGGAATAAACTTCCACAAAAATCTCTTTCTCTCATCACATAATGAAAATACAGCAAGTGATTAAAACAGGGTCATTCTATAAAACTGAAGGATTAACATTCATAGACTTGGATTTGTTGGCTAAAGGCAGCCTTTGTTCAAGTTGGTATGCCATAAATGTCAAAAGCAGAGTCATTCAACATTTTTTCATTAGCAAAGCACAGTACAACTGAAATAACATCTGTAATAGCTGTTAACAATAGCTGGCCTTTTACGAACAGTACAAAAACAGAATAAAGGGAATGCTTGCCCAATATGTACCCTAGAGTCCTAGAAATAAACAAAAGCATAACATAAACAACAGGAACACATTAACTATTTTCTCAAATTGAAAATAAGGGTGCAAGCGAGTTCTTTACCATTGCAAAGGCACTTGACTATATGCCCTCCAGAAAGGCATTTTCCTATAGTGTATTAGGTCAAAAATGAATGTGAAAGAAAATGAAATAGATTTCAAAGTCTTTTAGTAAAGCCAATGACAGTCTACAGCTCTATGCACTTGCCTCAGGCTTGATGAGCTGACAAGAAAGTTTGCCATGCTTGCCTAGTTTAGCAAGCTCTTGGGACACACATGCTTTTAAGAGACTTAGTGAAAAAAATGTGTAAGATTTAAATTTCAAAACTCCCTTCATATAAACATGAGAATATATATTAAAACAATTAAAATGAAGATAAAAATTCATACTCTGCTCCCAATTGGTTTCTTGCGTATCATCAGATCTCACAGAATTTGTATTTGTTTGTGTGAGTGCACTTCAGATTTCATTAAGTAGTTAAATTAGTTTGTTACTCAACTCACTGGCCTCATATCAGATTAAACTGCTTGATCTTGCCCATTTCCCATGGCAATCCTAACTTACACGGAGACCCTTCCACTTCACTTCATGTCTCTCCCAGTGACTATAAATCCAATTAGTCCCCCTTGATCCAGTGGGCCATTGTACTCCCCCTTTAATTTCCATCTCAATCACCAGCACCTGCAATTCCTATAATAATAATGCTCTCTTTTGTCAACTTTCTAGCTAACATAAGACCAGAAACTGATGACTTTAATGAGCTATGACAATTTAGATCAGCTGAGGATCTTACCCACAAAGGGTATCCTGCAAAATCAAGTAATACCTCCCCTCCTCATCTCCAAACCCTCCTTTCTAGCCTAATATGTTTTTACTTGCATCATATCCTAAGAAACCTCACCTGAGTAAGCAACTTCTGGGAAATTCTGGACCAAAAATTAAAATTTCTGCATCAAAATATTATAAATTCTGCAAAATTCTGCATATTTAATTTGTTAAAATAGTTCAATATAATCACCCTCATTTCAATTATTTTTATAATTTTATTTAAATTACAGTATGAAGAATGGAAGTGGGCAGCAATGGAAATTTTTTTCCAAAATCGCTCTAATAATAGTATAGATAATATTGATCCTTTACTTCTAGTTATTAGTCAGCTAATATATGCAGCCATATTCTCGCAGTTACATCATAGGCAATTTAAGAGCTAGCGAGCACTGGGGATGCAAACTCACCATTTATATTGACTATTGACCATCTCCAGAAAGGTCAATAGAATAGAGATCGTGGAGCACATTTTGATAGGATTTTTTTTTTAGTGCAAAAATTTAGATCAGATCTAATCACTAAAGCATCATAAGCATTTACAAGGTCACACTGTCTTTTACAAAAAGGCTCCTTTACACCACTCTGGCAATGCAAAGGAACTTTAAACTTTTCACATCTGTTTTATGCTCCTGGGAGAATTCACAGGAACAATAGGAACAATTCACAAAGTAAGCAAGCTTCTACATTCTACTCTGCCTGAGGGGACAGAACCTGCCCATGACTATCTCCCAAGAAACACCCCAAAGACCAGCCCCTCCATTCTAAACATGCCACAATAGCAAGCGAGAGGGACAGAGTCTCTCACACACACACAGATGCATGAATGACTGTCTAGCCCTCCCACACCGTGGGTGATTTATGTCTCTACTAGCTGCTCCGGTTGCCAGATTGATCTACTTGCAATTCCAGGGAAGGGTGCATGACTATTCTCGCAGGTTCCTTTTGCTTCCCTGTCATTTTTCTATGGGGAAGCAAAGTAATGGAGGGAGGGAGGGAGGGAGGGAGGATATGAATTCTATACATGTGCCCTGATGAAAAATTTCATCAGGAGTAAGTAAGCACTATAAGTCGGGTTTCAATATAAAAGAATTCCAAACATATTAAGCCATAGAAATGCATAGTGCAGCTCTAGTTCTGAACTGTAGCAACATCATGCAATAACCATATGATTTTAGTTACAGTGATTTTAGCATTTTGGTCACAGATTAGGTTAAACTGATTTCAAAGATAAATTGTTCCCCCCCTCTTCTCTCTCATTTTGACCATTCTATATTGTTTCATATAAAATACAAGTGTTTGAATCCCTGCTTCAAGTGCAAAAGTCAATTCAGCCTTAACAAGCTACACTTCTATAATATACTTCTTTATGGTGGAGATTGCCTTTGAGGGTGTGTGACGGGGTAGGCGGACCCCCTGCCCAACCCCGCACTGAGAGAAGCCCCGAGGAGAGGGGCAGGGATCCGGAGGGGCAGTTGAGCGACGGGGGTTGCGCCGCCGAACGTCGGGTGGTAGCGTGGAGCACCAGCGCGACCGGCAATGGTCGGTCTGAGTCGGCGCCTGGGGATGACGTCAGCGGAGGCGCCGGCCAGGACGCGGAGCAGGGCGGGGGCCTGGATGCCTGGGTGACGTCAGACCGGAGCGCCGGGGAGCGGGAAATTCAAAAAGGCTCCAGCACAGGCCAAGGGGAGGAGAGTGCCCGGCGCAGAAAGGAACCTGTGGACCAGCGGAAGGACCCAGCCTCCGAGGAGCCCGGGCGACCAGGAGGCCTCCGAAGCAAAGGGCGGAGGGTAAGCCTGTCCCCCCGTTGGGGGAACCGATAGAGACCTCGACCGGGAAGAAGGGACCCAGGACAGGGCCGCGAAACCCCCCGAGTGGAGGGTTTGGGGGAACTTGACCCCCTCCACTGACAGGGGACGCCCGTCCCCTTTCTCAGGGCCCTGGGTCGGGGCTCGGAGTGAGGGAGGGCCTGAGCCCCCTTCCCGATCCCCCTTCCATTGAGGTCCATGTAGTTGCGACTCACGCCGGCGACACGGGCGCAACGCAGAGGCCAGAGGCTCAGGCGGGGGGCATAGCCCCCGCTTAAGATGGTGTTCCACCCGAACTCGCGGTGGCCTTTAAGAGGGCGGTTACAGGGTGGTACAATGTTTCCTATTTTGTCAAGCTCTGGTTGGAAGGTAGTGTTATCCATTTTTATTAGTATCATGGAGTGCTGAGAGGATATTGTAAAATGGATAAAGAAGAATAAATTAATACACCTTTCTGTTCCTACACCTATCAAAAGAATGTGTCATGAGGTCTGTAAAGCCTGTCAACAATATAGTAGTGCTTTGAACTCTTGGTAGATGGACTGGCCGACCATTGATTCCTCTTCTTCCTGTGTATAGATTTAACTGGTCTAAGAAGAAGCTACATTAAAGCCAACAATCCAAATGCACAATGTAAAAGTGATGAAAGAACTATAACATGTTACTATCTTCCACAGAATAATGAGACAGTATAAGCTTCACTTGAGGGTTGAACATGGAAAGAAAGTGAGGCCACATCTGCTTTCTTAATATAAATTAAATGAAAATTGCAACTGCAAGAAAACTCAGTATTCTTAGTATAGTCCATAAATTGAAATTTCCTGGACTTCTTGTGTTAAATCATTTTGGCCAGATAACATTTTATTCAATACAATATTTAATTCCATATCCAGCAGCTTAACAAAAGGTAAAATACAGTGTTCTTCATAGATGAAGACTGAAAAGAGGAATATTAGTATCCTAACCTGGAACATATCAAGGGCAAGTGCACTGTATTGTGTTCTGGCTTTTTATTTGCTACACATCAACTTCCAGCTAGAGACAAATGTAGACAACCCGAAAGTTTTTATTACACTAAGGAAAATAGGCAGAGGAAGCTAGAAGGAAGCTTCTAATTGGAGCCGTGGGTTCATATCCTGGCACTTAGAAACATTCTGTGTGATCTCAGGCAAGTCACTTAGTCTCCCTGTCTCTCTGTTTTCCATATTGAAATGTTATTGATAATTGTAATTGATATTTATGTAACAGCACTTCCCTGTCATGCTGATATTGTGAGTGTAAACATATTAAATATTGTAAGGTGCTCAGACAGTGACTGGGAGCTGCTAAAGGAGCAGACATGTATACTTCATAAACAGTAAAGATCAGTAATATTGTAATCAGGTCTGTGCTTCTGATCCTGGCTGCCCACATTCCCAGGCAGGCTTTCTAGTTCAGCAGCACCAATGGTCCTGCAGAACAAAAGTTGTTACTGGACCAGAGAGCACTGGATTTTAGAGTTTCAACTTGTAGATTTTTTTCAGATTTTTATCTTCATTGACTTAGGCTATTTCTTTGTATTCTACAATAACCTGTTAAGCTCAGTGAGGTAATAGCTTGAGCTTGAGCAATTGAATACTAGGTATGGTGTGGTATGTTTCTTGCTAACAGTATGAATTCTTGGCTTCAGGACATTACTATATTAAGCCACATGTTCCAATCAAAATGGTACACACTTGCAGTCATATTGAGATCTGTGTGTCTACACTCCTAGTTCCATGCAGACTTTAAATAGGTCAAAGTTAATTAACAGATTTGTTACCAAGAAAAGGTTATCTTTGAAGAACTATTTAAATAAAACTAAATCCAGGGCTGTCCTTACAACTGAGGTCCCCTCCCCTTCAGCTTCTGACGGGGTCTCAGCACTACCATCCTTTCTCCCTGCTTCCCCCCATCCGCAACCTGGCTCTTACCAGAGGCCTGATCCTTCTCTTTGTCTCCGCCCCTCCACACACACACACCCCTCCGTGGCTCCTGCTGGGTGCCTTGGGTTTCTATCCTCAGCCTTCCCCCTGCAGCTTACAGGGACTCAGGAGCTGGGGCAGAGCTGCCGAGGCTGGAGGCTTCACTCTGCCCCTACTCGGGCTGCAAGGAGCCCTCATTAGCCAGCTTCTGCTGGCTGTGAGCATGCTCCATAGGGACACCCAAAATTTTGGTGCCCCCTAATTTTCAGATGCCATATGCAGCTGTGTATTTCACGTATACTTGGAAATGTTCCTAGCTAAAGCCTCATCTCTGCTCTGCTTTGTACCAAGGGCACTGAATCACTATGTTCTGAGTAATAAATTGAAGTAGGAGTTGTATGAACTATGGAAATCTCCATGTAAACTGTAGGGCTGTGTCTACACTGGCATGAATTTCCGGAAATGCTTAAAACAGAATACTATTCCTTTTTCAGTTTTTCCGGAAAAGGAGCATCTACATTGGCAGGCTGCTTTTCCGGAAAAGCCCTTTTTCTGGAAAAGCGTCTGTGGCCAATGTAGACGCGCTTTTCCGGAAAAGAGCCCCGATCGCCATTTTCACGATCGGGGCTTTTTTCCGGAAAAGACTACTAGGCTGTCTACATTGGCCCTTTTCCGGAACAGTGTTCCGGAATAAGGACTTATGCCCGAGCGGGAGCAGAATAGTTTTTCCGGAATAGCGGCTGATTTTGTACAGTAGAGCATCGTTGCTTTTCCGGAAATTCAAGGGCCAGTGTATACAGCTCGCAGCTTATTCCGGAAAAGCGGCTGATTTTCCAGAATAAGTGTAGACACAGCCTAGGTGGATATGGTTTTCCCCTGCTGTGAGTCTCTAAGGGAGGCCACACCACTTTACTAGAGAGTTTCTTATGAAACTTACTAAGTAAGCAGAGAGGGGAATTAATAGTTTGGGTTGCTCAAGGGCATCCAGCTCCCCTCTGCTGCCAGGCTCTGATAGAATACAGTGTGACAGACCAGGCCAATTCTGGGCATAGCTCAGGGTGTCCGCTCAGGACGAATTGCTCAAACTCAGGGCTCCTTATAGCTCCTGACCAGAGACCTTCCCAAACAGGTCAGAAACCAGTCACACCGAGCAACACTCCAGCTCTCCCTGTGCCCCAATCAGCCCCGGGTCTAACACACAGGTGAGGGATTATAAGAACCCAATCTCACCTATCCCGAATGGATCTTTCCAGTCCCAAAGAACCAGCCACAAATCCCAGGTCAACTTATACTTTGGATCTTTCCCACAAGATCATGCTGAACCAAAACTTTAGAATCTAAAATCACAAGGTTTATTAATAAAAGAAAGAAAAGCATGAGAGCAGGTCACATGACCCAGTGGCCTATCCTTGTGTCCCATGTCAGCAGTCATCAGATACTGGCTGATTTGCAGGTATCCAGATTTCCAGATGCATTCCTAAGGTGTGTATTGGACTCTCAAAGAGCCTTGTCCCTGAGGCCTTGCTAATTAGCATAGACATGGAGAGAACATTCCTGACACATTATTCTGTTGCAGACAGAGAATCTTCCAGCATAAGCACAGAGTACATATTCATAACTCCACATACAGATATCATACAAGTACATGAATAGCATATACAGAATCAGTAGAACATAAGCTTTCATCTGACACCTCACATAGCCCCCTTTGTACAGACTTTTGGGGCAAACATCCCCACTTTGGGTGCAGCAGTGATCTGGCTTTTCCCTTTAAAATCCAGTAATATGACACAGAGATCATGACCCTTTGCTACAATCCACTTTAGTATAAAAGTTCATTGATACTTGTAACACCAATAAGTTCTTGGAGGCTAATGCCAGGTGAATCTGAGGAGTGTCTGTTTAGACAGGGAACTAAAACTTTGGATGTTTCCCTTGCACTCATCTAAATATCTTGCATCCAAAAAAGGAGATCTAGCATCTTACAAGATTAGGCTTTTGTGCCTGATTGATTGTAGTTAGTTTCACTGGGGATTAATACAACTTGACAGTTTTCCTTGCAATATTGTTGTTACGGCAGTCCCAGTAAACTTATTTGAGATGAGATGCGATGGCTACCATTTTGTTCACTATTGTGCCCATTAGAACTCCTCACCGCTTCATTAGAACATGGTAACCCTCATTTCATGAAGAGTAAGGAAAGTAAGGGAGGGTTCTTCCTTTGACTTCCTGCTGTGTAGACAGTGCCAAAAGCCTAGTTAAGCTATTTCAACTTAAGCTACGCAAATGATGTAGCTGAAGTTGCATAGCTTATTTTGACTTTAGTCCTGTATTGTGACCTGTATATCTGGTAAGATCTTGAGCCTGCGAACATTTTACTATTAACTAAATTAAGCAGTGGTGGTACTATGGTGAATGTACTACTATTATATTATGTGCATTTATACTGGATACAAATCAAATCTCCCACCAGGATTTGAATTCTGTTGTGTTTGGTGCTGAACAAAAATAGCAGTGGACATATTCCCTTCACCAAAGAGCTTACAATCTATTAATACCCAAGCCTAGGACACAGCGTAAACAATGAAAATTGTACAATAGGCTACAGTAACCAGCTTAAATATTTTTGAGAGAGAGTGGAGCTTTGCAGATATACACCAGTTAAAGGTCTGCTCCTGTGTGCAAATATACCCTGAATGTCTATCTTTAATAATTTTGAAATTGAAAATTGGTTTTCCCCAGCTGCACCACAGGATGGCTTGGAAATGTTGGATGATTTCTGCTAAGAATCTTGGCAACACAGAGAGATTTGGACAAGGTGGAGAGGGCAGTGGCTATACGGGTCAGTTCAGCAAGGGTGTGCCATGCATGTGTAAGAACTAAGGAGGAAAAATGACAAGTGGACATTTGATGCCGGTGTCATTGACAGAGTTGAAGGAGACGCAGGGATGAGACAAACCACAAAAAGAAATAAGAGTGGAGAACCTAGAGAAAGCCTTTCCTGGGTTTTGCCACTCTCTCTTGTTCTGAAAGTCAGTAAGATCCATTACCTTACATTTCAAAATTTACTTGACAACTGAAAAAAAATGTTTTGTGACAATCAGTGATAACCTGCAGCATATGTATTATGTGATGCAAGATGGCACAAGAACTACAGATGCCAACTGCTATCTACTCATGATAAATTATTCCATTACACATATAAAAACACCTCCAACTTTGTAAGAGAATACAAATGCACTTTTTTGCCTCAGGTTATGCATCAAACCAGCAGGACTCGAGTTGTGAGAGTTTGGCAACCTATTATCTCCCTGATCCCCAGATAAGGAAAAACCTCACTTAAAAAATGCAAGCTGCCATATTTAGGGAAAGATAATAAATGATAATGGAAAAGAGAAATATAAGAAAATAAATAGAGCACAAAATAATAGGGAAGGAAAAGGGCAGCAGAAAATAAAATCAAAGAAGATACATGGAGATGAATGCAGAGAAAAATCACATTTTTATTTGTGTTCTGTATGTTCTTCTCCAGTCTTAATTTTCTAAAATAAAACAAGGACTGTTTTATAGGCAGAAGGTATTGACGTACATGGACTTTTGATTGAATGTTGTATGTACTAAACTAGTTGGGTATAAAGAGAGTTCAGAAACAAAAAACTGACATTTCACAGAGAAAGATAGCCTTGTCCACTGGATGTAGTACACATTCACAGTGAAACAAATGCTAAATCACTCTGTATTATCTTTCATTGTCTCTGTTCCTTAAACTTTCCAGTTAATGATATTTTCTCTTCTCAAATAAATGGAAGATTCTATTGGCTGCAGAGTTTTGGGTGCAGAGGTATGGCTAGATCCTCAATGCATATAAACCTCTCGGTTAAAAAAATTCAATTAGATCATAAGTTTTTTTAAATAGTTTTGTTTTTCTTCCTGTTTTTCCTTTGCTTCTTACAATGCCAAGTCATTATTAGGCAAATCTTTTTCTCCAGAGCCCACACAGAGTAAATGGGTAGGATGTGAGGTTTTCAGAAGTGAAGGGAAAGGAATCATTGGCTCTGACCTTTGGGCTTTTGCTGATGGTGCTTTCCATCATGCACATGCTCCTGACACCTCTTTTCTGGCTTTTCTCACACACTGAAAGGAATAAGGGTTAAACTTACAATATGTCTACATTCAGAAGGTATTTTGAAATAACAAAATTTGACTTAATTCCCAGTTTTACAAAGTCAAAATAGCATGTCCCCATTATGAGAAGGCCTCGAAATTAGTCCAAGGCAGGCTCTGTTAATGAGGATGCAGTACCTTGACTTAGAGCCACTGGAAGCACTGGGGAGTAATTAGTTCAAATTACTCTGGGGAGTAGTTATTTCAAAATAGCGGTACCAGAGTGTCCACACTAACACTATTTTGAAATAACTATTTCAAAATTAGCATTATTTCCCAAGAAAAGCAGGAATACAGATTTCAAAATAAGCAGTCAATTGGCAGTGTGTATGCTCTGTTTATAAATTCGACCTAAGGTGGTGTTATTTTGAAATAAAGCCGTAGTGTAGAACAGGGTTTAGGGCCCTACCAAATTCACAGCCATGAAAAATGGGTCATTGACTGTGAAATGTGGTCTTTCCTCATGAACTCTGATCTTTTGTGAACTTTTACCCTATGCTCTACAGATTTCACGGGGGATATCAATATTTCTCAGATTGGGGGTTCTGACTAAAAGGGAGCTGAAGTGAGGGCTGCGAGTTTATTTTAAGGTGGTTGCAGTATTGCCACCCTTACTTTTGTACTGTCTTCAGAGTTGAGTGGCCAGAGAATGGTGATTGCTGGTTAGGTACCCAGCTCTGAAGGGGATACCTCGGCAGCAGCAGAACAGAAATGATGGCAGCATGGTACAGTATTGTCACCCTTACTTCTGCACTGCTGCCTCCAGAGTTGGGTAACCGAGAGTTGCAGCTGCTGACTAGGGACCCAGCTTTACAGATAGCAGCACAGAATTAAGCATGACAACACTACACTATGTCAACCTTACATCTGTACTGCTGCTGATGGTGGAACAGTGTATACACAAGCCCCTTCCCTCTTCTCCCTTGCTGCAGGGACACACATGCCAGCACCCATGGGGAGCTTGCTGGTGGTGGAGCCCAGGGGCTTTTAAAATCACCCAGGGGCAGCAGGAAGGGCCACCGGACATGTAGGGAAGAGAACATGGGGCAGAAGGAGGCTGGAGGTAGTGCTTGGGGGCAGTAGAACCCGGAGATCCCTCACATCCTCATTCCTCCCACATCCTCTTGTGTACCCCACTCCCTCCAGAGCTTGCAACCTCTTCCCTACTCACCTTCCTATCTCCAAATTGTCTCCCAAACCCCTCTCATGACCCCCATCCCCTGCCTCAGGCCAGAGCTAGTACCCAGGCTTCCTCCCAGAGCCCTCACCCAGGCCACCCCCCCAACCTCTTCCAGAACTTCATTCTTTACCCCTCCTGCACCCAAACTACCTCCCAGAACCTGCTCTCCCTCCAGCCCACAGCCCCCTCCCACTCCTTGCTCAAATCCAGAATCTGCCCCCAGCTCCCCAACTCCTTCCCAGAGCCTGCACCCTTCCCCACCCAAATTCCCTTTCAGAGCCTTAGGCAGGAGGTGGTGAGGGAGAGCTTTAGTGGAGGTGGTCTCTGGACATTTTGGGAACAACCTTATTTTTTGCAAACCAGCCATCATTGCCCTCACCAGTGTGTCACTGCTTCTCCTTCACAACCTTTCATAGATGTTGACTCCATCTCCATAAGCAAGAGATACTCTGAACTCATCCTGCACTATCCCCTGAGTCTGTGTAGGGGAAATACTCAGATGCCAGCTTGCAGCTTCTTTAAGTCTACTTTTCATCCCCAAATCACTTAGGAATGGCTATTAAGCTCATAAACTGTCACAGCTCAAATTCACAGGAACACTGATTAACATCCACTCAGGGTCTTCCCACAAAAAAGCTAAAGAGATTGTATAATTAAGTGAACCCTGAGAGATGAAATAAGGATAAATTTTAAAATATAAACAAATCTTTTGTGAAACCATAACTTAATTAACCTGAAACTCATTTAAATAAGCTTAGGTGAGCCACAGATTTTATTGGGAGTTTCCTAATTCCTTGGATTACCCAGAGATTCAGTGTAATTAATCTGTTACAACTGGACTTTCCTGTTTGTTAGCTGTAGTTTTGCTCAGCAAATTTATTTAAAAGAGCAACATATTTACTGACTTCATATATACAGACACATTCTTGGTTGAAGATGCTGAACAGAGAACAAATAACAGAAAACAAAACAAATAAACAAACCAAAACAGAAACAAAACCCGTTTAGTGAGCAAGAAATAGCATTGACAGCATGCTTCATTACAAATAATGAAGATCCTATGACTACTAAACTGAAAGAAGGATTTTAATAGGATTGCAAGCTAAAGCTCCTATAGCTATTTCTTTATTATCTTTTTCTGCTTTGCCAGATAACTGCATTGAAAAATTGGTTCAAATACCCAACTTAGGTGTGCAGACCTAATTATTAAAGTTGAATTGTTAGTAAAAACTCATCTATCTTCACCCTAGGAATGAAAAGTTCCTACTCACTATGGGCATTAGGCAAGCAGTGTGAAACCCTTCAATGTTATGTTCACATTTGACATGAAGTGGCATTTATATAAAAAAATCATGTCAAAATGTGAAATTTTGTCACCAAAAGAACTATATTTTATTATTAGAATTACTGCATTCTAAATCCTGCACCAATACTGACTCACATTCTACAATTGTACAATTCACTTAACTTATGGACTAACTTATCTGAGGCAGTGGGACTCCAAAAAGTTTACCCTTCACTTCATTTTGGTCCAAATCCTCTGCCCATTATCCAGTGTGTACTCAGCTTCTTGGTACTGAGTAACTCACAGTGAGAAGGAGATAAGTAATTACTTTAGAGCAGCTAAGTGGCATTGAGAGAGAAAAGCTTTATTGCTTCTCCACTTTAAGGACTGAAGCAGTTTCTCTGCCCTTCCTTCCCCAAACCATATCAGGGAATATAATACAGGACTCCTGTGTCGCTACCCATCCAACTGTAGCTTTATACCAGGAATAGTGATGGAGTAGAGCACCATGGCATATAGGAAGTCTTTTTTCAAGCTCAAGGAACCCTGTTTTTGTTGCACTGCACTGTCACACTGGAAGAAAGAAATAATTCTTCTATCAAAGCTTCATAACTTGATCTCAGTTAAAATACTATATTCTTTCTACATACACAGATATCCGGTTAATATTACATGGAATGCTATCCATAATGCTTAATTCAAACTACACTAGCCTTATTATATGATAAAGGCTGCAGGATATTATTAAGATCAACACCAGCTCCTTTAACCTTTAAAACTGTCAAACATTTATACACCTAACCCTTTTTATAGGGTACCAGAAAATAGTATATTATGTACTCTAGAAACTTTATACTGCCATTTTAATAAATTATTCTATATTTGCATCCACAATTATTCTATTTTCTTTATTTTAAAGTTGGTATTTTTTGTCCTTAAGGGCTATAGATTTTCAAAATCAATGTATATTACTAACTGGCAAATTCTTATCAACAAATTGGTTTTCTTTTAATGCATTTTCTCACTCAGAATTATATGCAGATTTAGGAATAATAAACACAGATGAAACCTATTCTTAAGTGCTCTGTCACTCTCCTCCCTGCCTCCTTTTTGTAAACTCTGCTTGCTGGAGAGGTGATGAAATGGGGGGGGGGGGGAGGAGAGTAGAAAAAGAGAGGTTAATGTACTATGTACCTAAAAGCTAATTCAGACACTTCAGTAGACCATACCACGATTGACTGCAATTAACACACTGACTAAAGGCTTCTGTGAGATTATGCAGCTTTCTAAACAGCTGTGACAGCACAACACTTTATTTTAGCATATACATAGGGCTAAATTCAGACATGGTTTAGATTGTGTAACTCTGTTGAAGCCAATGGCATTGCATCCACTTACACTAAGCATAAATTACCACCAAAATGGATAAAGTTATCAACACAAGGTTGTATAGAGACCTCCACCTGAGAGTGAATTTAGAGGAGAATTTTCCATAAGCCTGTTGGCAGTTGAGGAATGGCTAAGGGAATGCTATGCTGATTAGAGTTCTTGAACTTCTCACCTTTACTTAGCATGTTGGATTTTTTGCTGCAGATCAACTATAAGGCTGAAATGAAATCTGCAGCAGCGGTACGGGGAAGTTATCATGGCTGGCATATCGATCCCATCAACAAAATTTGAGCATTAGGAGCCCACAATGAACAACAGCAGTCACCAGATGAAGCTTATTCATGCCTTTGTGTATATACATGCAGATGGCTATTCCCTTCAGCTTTTTTAAACTCTTGCGCATTGCTATTATATACTTTGTTGTTGAAAATTGCTTGCTTTTGTAATTATAATTACACCATTGATGTGATTTCACACTGCTTTATGTTAACCATAATGGTCTTGTGAAAACAGACAAAATGTCAGGCATCATTGGACTACCCTGGCATGAATGTTGCATAATGGAACTTTAAGATTTATTTCCTTAATTAACATATAAAAAGAACACAGTCTTATGAGCTACCAAATCATTAAAAGCTTCTTTATATGAACTGATGCTCATTGATTTTAGAGGTTTACTTGTACTAATGCATGTACAACTAAGATTAACTATGGTATTTGTCTAATGAAAAATTAGATGAATTACTGGAATTGTCATGATTAAAGCTTTTCTCCCCACAACAAGGTTATCCTTGTATACTACTCAATGTGACTTAAGTTAATAGAAGACGATGGGTCATATATTCAGCTGTTGTAAATCAACGTAGCTCCACTAACTTTAATGGAGCTATGTCAACTTTTATTAGACAAGGATCCAATCCATTAGTGCTCTTGCATCTGATGACATTGATGTATCCTAAAAGATATGGATTATTATATGAAATAGTGGACCCAGACAGCATGCTGCAAATATAGGACTTGCCATGCTCAGTTTACATGAATAATAGCTAGAATAGTAATCCATTTCAAAGTAGAAAAAGGCTGAGCTAGTATAGCTACAAGGGCTCTGTGCAGCAAGGGCTTTTGCAGCAAGTTCAAATATGAAAGTTAAGTGAGAGCAAGAGAGCAGGGATAACACACCAGCAGAGATTCCAAGCACAGCATTTTGTTACTCCTTGACCACTTAATTGGAGGTAAAGTGAGGAGACTATGGAGTAGTGGGCTTGTAGGAACATTGTGCCATTATTCCTCAGGAGCAAGCTACCTTGTCTTCAGAGAACTTTCAGGCAGTGGCTGGCCACCAAAGCCTATCCTTCTCAGAGCTTATGAGTGTGCTCAAATGGACCAATACAAGTAAATTCAAATAGCAAATATCACACCCATCAGACCCATCCCTACATCCATGAAAGTGAAAAACAAAAATCTCATTTGTGGCAGTAGGTGTAGTGTCAAAGCCATTTTGTTCTGTCATTGGTTGTAATTATTTTTTAAGCTCTTTATATCTACCCTTATCCTCTCTGTTTATTGGTTCTCAGTTCATTATAAGAGTAGAGGTTTATTCATGCTATTGAATTCTATACATATTTCTCAGCACTACCATCAAGTATCTTTGCTTAGCTGCTGAGCCAGTGAGGACAACTCTGGTTCTTCTCACATCATCCAGCAGCCAGCAGGATCAAGGACAAAATGCTTTCACTTAGCTTATAGCAGGAAGTTCACACTCTTGCATTGTTATACCATAGAAATGGCCTCATTTGTGCCATAAATGGCATCCTTTCCATTGTTGTTATTTTATTCTGATGTATTCCCTTCTTCTCCTGCTTCATGTTCAAATCATTCAGTTTATGCTTCATGAGGTTCATAGCTAGTCTTTTAGTTGAACAGGGCGTTTATCAGGGGATGAAGAAAAAATGCTTAGGTGTTGCTATGGGATTCAGATCACAAAAATGAAAGCTAAAAATGCTGAGCTAGTTATTTTGTTGTTAAGTTTATAACTGAGCACTGAAGCTGAACACTCCTGGATTTCTATGCAGTACAAGTGAGTGAAAATAACTTCAATTGCAAGAAAAGCACTGAGAAAAAATAACCTCGAAGAAGAAAAATACATAACTGCAACAGGAGAGCCAAACATCTGCTTAAATAAAACTTCAACAACATGGGTTTTTAATATAAAATTGCTGACAATTCATCATAACATATTCTTCTTACATCCTCATCTTTTCCTGTTTATTAGATTTTTAAAATATTTGTGTTAGTTTTCTTTATTCAGCATTATTGTAACCTATTTTCAGCCCTTCAGATTGAGTTGAATAATTCCCGAACATTATTCCAGTCTCATAATTTTGTCTCAGAGTTAATCTTTCATGATCAATTTTCCTATGATTTGTCTCATCTAGTAAAAAGTTAAACTGTGTTTAGGCTTAGAAGAACTCAATTTTAATTTTATCGTTATTTCGATGGATCATATCAATGTTTATTTTAAGTAGGGCTGTCAAACTATTAAAAAAATTAATTGCACAATTAATCACGTGAGGCGGCATTTCAAAGGGACAGCGCTGTGGAAGCCCGGGATTAGCTGAAGTCCTCAGCTGACCCCAGGTTCAATGCAGCTGCCCCTTTGAAACACAGCGGTGGCGTTTCAAAGGGGCAGCACCAGAATCTGTGCCCATAAAAGCTCACAATACCATCTACATGTTTTGTTAGTCTATAAAGTGCTACCAGACCATTTATTGTTTTTTTAAGTTTTTCATTTCAGTGTTAGGCATTTAGACAAAAACAAAGCTTTACTGTATTCACAAGATAAAGGTGGAGATGTTTATTTGAGTGGGAGATAAGACAGCCAGGTTTAATTTCCTCCTTTCTCATGTGGCAAAGGGATTGGAAATTGGGTCTCCAAAGCTGCAGAAAGTGTCCTAGCCATGAGTTGTGGGATATCATCAGAATAAGTCTTTATACCTCCTGTTGAAGCAGATCCATTTTTTATAAATAGCTAAATCGTCAATCATACAGATTCTTTAAAACTTGAATCTATCGCATCTAATTATGCGGTATTCTTACTATTTCCCTGTGACCATAAACTGTCACTTGTAGTGAATTACATATAGGCAGATTCCTGTAGAAATCAAATGCTCTTTGAATAAAAGGGAACTTTAATACATTTACTTATATCCCTATGTGACCTTACTGTCATTCAACAGGATTATAAATCAGACAGATTTTGACCCAATATGCTTAACACTTTTTGAAAAAATTGTAGAAGTCACACTTCTTTTTTAACTAGAATATAAATTATGATTAAAGTTATGAAGCAAAGTAACTGACTTTAGGAAAATCTATCAAGCTTATATTCCCCAAAGGGATAAACCTGTTGAGTGAATGAACTTGCTGTGCACTATACATATATTTCAGAAATTATTCACCGTAACAGTAAATATCCTTTCTATGTTTTAGGGATTGTACATGGCTATGAATGCCTTATTTCAGTATTATTATCCTTATGCTACTATTGATTTTTCTGCCTTTTATACAGTGCAAACATATAATGTTCTTTTCATTTGAGTCTGTGTTGTCCATTCCTTCTGTTTGAGGAATAAATAGTAATTTAGTAATCAAATTATCTCATAGAATTTAAATATCTAAAATACACTTCTTTTGGGAAGCCTAATAAACAGAGTGCATTGAGCAAAAGGGTTGGAGTTGCTCAGAAAGAGATTGACTAAATATTTTCAAGCCATTGTATTTGGAAGCCACAATAAATTCTATTCACAGAAGGTATGTCTACACAGCAACATTACTTCAAAATAACTTAGTCCGCATCTACACAGCAGGGAGTTATTTCAAAATAAAGTTGAAATGCTGTCAAGCTGGAGGATTTCTTACTCTGACTCCTGCAACCCTCATTGTACAAGGAGTAAGAGAAGTGAGTGCAAGAGCGCTTTGTTTCGAACTAAGTGCTGTGTAGATGCTCCTAATTTTGAAATAAGCGATTTAAAAATAAGCTACACAATTGACACAGTTGACACAATTGAATTAAGCCCTGCTGTGTAGACACACCCAGACTGAGAAATTTAAAGTACAAAAGATTAGGTCTAAAGATCAACAAGGATGGAGTAAGGGATAGGTTCCCCACCATTTATTGATGATTGTTGTGTTGTAATTAAATATACCATCATTGGTACTTGATACAAATGTATTTGCTTGGTACAGTGATATAACATTTATTATGTCCATCATTATTAATTGTTTTAAATTTTTGATTGTATAAATCATATGACAGGGTTTTTATTATTCAGTTACTATTATTATTATAATATTATTGTTACTTAGCAACCTTAATTGATTTTGAAACTAAGTTTAAGTTTTAACTTTCCTCCATTTGGTCAAATATATGAAGACATCACTTTTTGAAATGTTAAATAAACCAGATGGGACAGCTATCAGATTATTACAGTAAGGATGTGGTACTAACCCAGGTAATATAAGATCTTGATGCATTCATTGCGTGCCTGACAAGAGAAGAATATTTTTTAGCTAGCTAAGGGCCCAACACATGCATGCACACACACACGCACACAGAAATGACTTTATTCATATGGGTAGTTCAATTAAAGTCAATGGAATGGTTACTCTTCACAAAGGTTTGCAGGACTGGAGATCTAAATAAATGCATGTGGTTAGCAAAGTCCCAATAGTATTGGTCCATTACTAGCTGGAAATGATAGAATTATTAATGCATAGGATGTAAAGTCCTTAATAAATATTTCTGTCTTCTATTTGGTAAAAAAAACAACAAAAACAAACAGATGTTGTGTTCATTAGATTCATCTGGGAAACCAGAAAGTCTCTCTTACCCATAAAAAATTGTAAGTCACACATTGGGATGAGAGGTTAAAAAAAAAAAAGTTGGTTTTTTTTTTTTTTTTTTTTCAGGCAAGAGAGACTGAAAACATTCCAAAAAGTTGCAAAAGTTGAAATAGATGTTTGGTCCCCAAATAGTTGACTCCCTAGTTGGATGCTTCACTGAACAGTCTTTGGATTCTGCCAGATAGAGAATTTGAGATTCCCAGGGATCTGATCACCTGACTACCTTGGTAATCTGAAAGACCTGTAGCAGCTATTAGACAGGCTATTGAGAGGTTGGGGACCTTGATGAAAAGCACAAACTGGGAGGAATCCAATATAATCATAATTTGCTCCAATATCCTTAAAAAATCTTATTGAATTAGGTGTAAGTAGCTTTGGAGCCCATCATATTAAAAATTCATTTTATATATTATTGTGGAAATGAATGCAATTTCTGTAAGGGAGCATTTGTGACCACCATAAACCCTATTTGAAACAATGTGAAAGACAAGAAGGAAGTTTTGGAACAAAGCTGAATGACTTTATAGAAAATACTTAGGAGGAGGTTAAAGCAAATTTGAATTTATGCCCTGAAAAGAAAAACACTGTATGCTGATTAACAGTAGATTCATGTGCGTTCTTTTTTTAGAGCAAAAGCTGTTATGAACTTCTAACCACAGAAAACACCCTTGGTTGGTTTTGAAGGACTATATCCAACCACAGGCCTTTTTAGAGCCAGGGTGATCTCAGTTAAGATTATTAGTATGTGTGTAGGTTCTTATGTTATTTTAATTTGTTTTCTGTGTAATGTTTTTACCTTAAAGTAAATGTGCTTGATAAAAAACGGGCTGCTTAGCCACTGTAAGCAAGCATACCCAGGAGAAAGTAAGAATCAGGCCTACTTAGGTTGTATTACTTGATAGGGAACTTATACAATTTAGGCAGAGAACTGTGCAGTCAGGAAAAATCCCAGTCAAGTGGGACAAAGATCAGAATAATCACCCAAGAAAGGTGATGGCTGAGAAATGGGGAGCCCTTGCTGGATCAGAAGGAGGAAATATAGATGCAGTTGTCCTGGAGTGCAACAATGTTTATTAAAAGGGAGAATATATTGAGGGCTTTAGGAAAAATTGTCAATATCCCATTGAAAATTTAATTATGCATATTATAACATATGAATGTGGGTTTATTTTATTTGTTAGCTTTCTTACAGGCCAACTTTTGTGTAAAGATTCTCACTATGAACTCTGTGTTGTTTTAAAATTACCAGGGATTAGCAGTCCATTGCCACAAAATGGTCACTCTAAGCATGTCAGCTTATATCCAGGCTACTCACAACTCAACTCAACTCTCACTATGAAAATTTGTCAATTAAATAAACAACAGTGCCCACAATTTCTCTGACTTTGCCCCTTGTCCTGTACAAATGATGTACATTGCACTAGTTACCATTAGTAACTTTCATAGTCAGTATCTGGTTTGCACATTTTGAGCCAGCTACTCAGCTAGCATAGCTTGGATTTCTGTATAGTTGCACCAATTTACACCAATGGAAGTTCTGGCCATTTGTTTGTGGAACTGAAATAAAATAGGTAATTTTTTAGGGCCTTTCCTCATGGTGAAAAAAAACATCACCATCACTCTGACCTAAAATACAAAACTAAACTAAATAAACAAACAAAAACAAAAACCCAACAACAACTCACAACTGTCTACTTAAATTAATAGATGGTTCAGGTCTTTGATATGCTGGATGAATACACTTTGCAAAAATAAATATAATCTGATTTATATTCAGGTTAAGTGTAATTGATCAAAAAAGAGTAGGTTGAAAGTGAGAAATGAAGCAATGTCATTTTGACATTAATGATAAGCTGATACTTCCTAAAATAATATTATACAGCCACTTGGTTGCCTCTCAGATGACTTTGCACTGATAATTAAAATCTTGTGTTTCCAGAAGCATCATCAATTTGTAAACAGCAGTGACAATTTGGGTGTCAAATTCCCCCTCACACATCAAAAAGTTATGCTGAATTTGCTGATTGTGCACTATAAAAATAAACATGGGAGTTTCAAGGTCTTCAGCGCTTTAAAGTTGTCATTAGGGGCTATCATGCCAATATTAAGTGGAGAGCAAGGTGTGCTTGAGCATTTAGTGATTAACAACTTTTAGAATCAGATTTTAAGGGTCAGATTCTGACACCATTAATGCTAAATCAGAAATTCTCAAACTGTGGGTTGGGATCCCAAAGTGGGTTACAACTCCATTTTAATGGGGTCACCAGGGCCAGCATTAGACTTCCAATAATTACTACTTGTAGTAATTGTGCTGTCAGAGAGGGGTTGATGGGCAATGAAGTTTGAGAACCACTGTGCTAAATAATACTTTATCCCACAAGTGGTCCCACAGATACAGGTTGAACCTCTAAAATCCAGGACCTCTCTAGTCTGGATTTGGTGGATATTGCTGGACCAGAATCCCGGATGGCCAGATTCAGAAGTGCAACCGGTGCTAGGCTGTTGGTGGGGAGCACAGCTCCAGTAGGGTGGCGTGGAGAGGAGCACAGCCCTTGCCAGGGCTGACAGCCAGGAGTGCAGCCCTGACCAGAGCTGGCAAGGTGGGGAATGCAGCTGTGGTTCGGGGCAGGTGAGGTACAGGCGTGCAGTCCCAGCTGGACCTGCAGGCAACAGGACCAGCTGCCAGGACCACAATCCTGGCCAAGGCTAGAGTCAACGACGCCCACACCTGGGCATGTAGCCTGGCCTGGTGCTGTGAGGAGCGCAGCCCTGGCTGGAGCTGGAGGCAGCCAGGCAGCCCCTGACCGGGCTGGTACAATGTGGGGGAAGAAGGGATTGGATGCAGTGGGGCAGGCAGTATGGAGTGCATCCCCAGCCAAGAGCAGAACCCAACACCCAGGTAGGGATCCTTGACCTCCCATTGTCTGGCAAATTCTATGGTTCGGGCCACTCAGGTCCTGAGGGTGCTGGACAAGGGAGGTTCAACACATATTATCTGGGGAGTAGAGTATTGCTATTCAGGATAAATAACAGTATCAGAATCTTGCCTTAACTCTGTATGTGTTAATTAAAATAGAAATCAAATTATAGGATTGTACTTTTAGGCAGTGCTTTGAGAAATAGGAATTGCAGAAGCTG
Source organism: Pelodiscus sinensis (assembly GCF_049634645.1). NCBI lineage: Eukaryota > Metazoa > Chordata > Testudines > Trionychidae > Pelodiscus > Pelodiscus sinensis. Next base: position 96,351,886 of record NC_134715.1, on the reverse strand, counting down.
AAACTCCCAGGGATGGGGAGTGGCATTGTACCCCAGAACCTCCTCCCTGCTTCCCTCTGGCTCTGATTTATGACACATTCCTATTATTCTCGATTCTTAATGTTCATGCATCAGCTAGTTTAAACCCGTGTTCATCATTGTCAAACATATGCAAAGGTAGACCAGTCTTAAATGTCCCCTACCCATGTTCATACATAACTATTGCATAAATTAGCACATTTTCAGGGACCCAGCCAAGTGCTTTGAGTCTAAAAGCACTATCTTTTTCAAGCAGGGGACAATTTGACCCCTTTTATGCTATTCAATATGATATCCTCTCATATCTAACTAGTAAGGATTAAATATGAATAGCTAGTCACATATATTCATGATTTGTGATAATGTCACCTTAATATGCTCAGACCTGTAAAGAGCTCCATATAGCTTGAATGCTTGTCTCTTTTACCAAACAGAAGTTGGTCCATTAGAAGATATTACCTCACCCACCCTGTCTCACCTTCATATTAAAATAGAAATCATTCGAGGTTGGTTGATTTTCAGGCCCAACTAGTTTCAGCTCTAGAAATGGCTTTAAAAAAACACCAAAGCTTTTTTGACCTACTCATCGTTTTAAATTGCAAAAAAGCTTTTCCTTTGCAAATTGATTCTGAAGTCTTAAAACCAGCAAATTGCTCACATGTGTAATCTCCATTCATTACACTGACAGGCTGCCACCCATGTGTATTCCCAATTTCTAACAAATCTACATTTATGCATTTAACTCTTTAAATTAAAATAGAGGACTGAAACTGTAAGATTTATTTATAGCATGGTATAATACCTGAATAATTTTTCAATTAATAAAAGAACTGTAAGAACAGTGACCACATTGCATACTAGGTTGTCCTCTACCTAACATATTTTTAGCACCCCTTTGACTATTGTTTATCATTTTATTAAGCACATGGTGTGAATGACAATGCTTTTAAAATGTTTTGATCCTGTTTCTTCTTTTGCATGAGAAAAACACAGTGCCATTCACTGAATCCTGAGAAAAAGGGGGAAATTCAGTCTCACATTTCTCCTTCTCCTCTCGATTATTTAAATTATATATGTATATAAATTAATATCTATGGTTCTCTTCTCCCTTGCCATGCCCCACCCTCCAAAAACTATTTTCTATCCTTGGCTGTCACCTAAAGGTTGAATGTAATACATCATTGGCTGCATCTAGACTGGCAAGTTTTTCCGCAAAACCGGCCGCTTTTGCAAAAAAACTTGCCAGCTGTCTACACTGGCCGCTTTGAATTTGCACAAGAACACTGATGATCTAATGTAAGATTGTCAGTGTTCTTACGCAAATACAATGACTCTCCCATTCGGGAAAAAGCCCTCTTGTGCAAATGCTTTTGCGCAAGAGGGCCAGCGTAGACAGCTGAGAACCGTTTTGCGTAAAAAAGCTCCGATGGCGAAAATGGCGATCGGGGCTTTCTTGCACAAAACCGCATCTAGATTGGCATGGACGCGTTTCCGCAAAAAGTGCTTTTGCACAAAAGCGTCCTTGCCAATCTAGACGCTCTTTTCCATGAATGCTTTTAACGGAAAAACTTTTCCGTTAAAAGCATTTGTGGAAAATCATGCCAGTCTAGACGTAGCCCATTCAGTTGTTGGGGGTAGTAGGACAGTAGTGGAACAACCATACCCTTTCATTCCTGCTATATACATAGGCATGCTACAATTCTAGAAATTTTCACTGTAATTTCTCCTAAGAAATCTTATATCCATTAATTTAAAAAAAGGAAGAGGGAGAGGAAGAAGCAAAGCCAAGTTGAAGTAGCTATCATAATACAGAACTAGAACACTTTGTGTGTGATTCTTGTTTGTATTCTAAGCCCCACCATCTATATAACTCTTTCAAAACACTGAAGTGGTATCCCAAAAAGCATAGTTTTGCACATTATCTTTGTGACAATATGGAAATTTCCTGCATATCCTTGGGCGATCTTATTGAATTAAGCTTAAGTACCTTTTGGGTCACCTATATTAATTGAACAGTTTATGTGTTATTATGAGCTATGGGAGTTGAAAGGAATATATTGAAAATGTGCTGCACAGAAAAGGACATTTGAGACAATAAGCATGAAGGGGATGTCCTAGGAAATACCTAGGGAGAGGTCAATGCATATTCCCCATCCCTGGTTATTCCAAAACTGAGCCTTTTGAAGCTAAACCCTGAGGAATGGGTCATTGTTTGTGAATTACCTGTTCCTGAAGATCAATATCCAAAAAGTACAAAGAAATGGCTGGGCTGCCCAGATGGGAGTCTGATCCTGAAATCAGAAACAGTTATGAATTTGTAATCACAGGTATAATCCAGCTTTAGATTTTGAAAGACAGATATGGAATTATAGATTGAAGGGACCTCAATAGGGAGCATTGCATTGAGGGAACTGAAGATGACCTCTGGTAAGTTGTTTAGTATGTGTGTTGCTTTTAATATGCCTTCTCTGTAATGCTTTCCCTTTAAGAATAAATGTGCTTACTTAGAAAGACCTGTGTGGTATATTATGAATTCAGGCAATATGTAAATCATACCCTATGGGGAGAAGGCAAGGCTCAGAGGCTGGCCATTTAGGCAGTCTGGTTGCTCACGATAACACACAGGCTGTGTCCAGACTCAGGGTTTTTTTTGGGAAAAGTAGCCTTTTTCCGAAAAAACTTCACCTGCGTCTAGACTGCAGCCACGTTCTTTCGAAATTAAATCGAAAGAACGCGGCTTTTCTTTCGACGGCGGTAAACCTCATTTCACGAGGAAGAACGCCTTCTTTCGAAAGTGCTTCTTTCGAAAGAAGGCGTTCTTGAATGTAAATAGGGCTTCTTCGAAAGAGAGCATCCAGACTCACTGGGTGCTTTCTTTCAAAAAAGTGGCTTGCTCTTTCGAAAGTTCCGCGTGCAGTCTAGACGCTCTCTTTCGAAAGAGGCTTGCAGTCTAGACATAGCCACAGTGCTCATCGGGAATCTGTGCAGCCTTAACACCTCCACCAGGAGATACACTGATACAAACCTCTGTCCATGAGCAGAGATAGCTTTGATGGCTGGCTAGACAGAAACCTACAGTGGGTGCCCTGGATAGGCCGTGGAGGTGAAATATGAGTGCAGTTGCCCAGAAGTTCTGACACTCTCCTTGACTATATGGAGATTCTCTATTCTCTCTTGATATCGCTTTAGGAAAGATGTGGACATTAGAATTAGATGTGCATGTTAGAATTGGAGCAAGACGAGAACTATAAAGATAATATAAGATTTAGGACATCTGACCCAAACATGAAAAATGTGGGCATGTTAAAGCTTCAGAAAAGATGACTTAAAGGGGACCTCTTAATAATCTTTAAACAGCCTTGTCGTGAGGTCAGAGCCCCTTCAGTATGATTCAGGGTCTAACTAGCCCATAAAGCCCCTGTGAATGTTACTTGGGAGCAGTTATTTAAGGTGGCACCACATTAGCTAACTAAAAGGCACAGCTGTGTTAGCAGTTAAAAGAGCATAGAGAGGAAGTTGACCAGATAATGTAGGAAGGTCTCTACAGAGAAGTCCTTTGCATGTCACAGGAGATGGAATAGGCCTCTGTAGGAACAAGTCCTGAATGAGAGTTTAGAATGGATAGTAAAATCTGCAAGAGAACTATTACAGTATCTATGGAAGGGAGATGATAGGGAGCTCTGTTGGTAAGTTTCCAGAGGAGTGTTGAGGTCTGCCTCTAGAGTAGTAAGGCCTATTGTTTAGTGTAACACCTGGGAAGGGGGTAGGAAGATGAAGCTTGTGCTGTCGAAGAGAGACTCCCAGAAAAGGAGCAAGTAGCTAAGAGGTTAGCTCTCCAAGAAGGAATAACAGAACAAGAGACTGAACCACAGCATGGATGGAGCAGAGCAGCAATGCCTGGGAATTAAGAGAAGCTGCTGGTGATCTACTTAAGAAGAGGAAGTAATATTAAGATGATGACTGTAGTGAAGAGAAAACTTGTACCTAGAAATACTTCTTTATCTTTTCTTTATTAGGGGTATGTCTACATTAAAGTGTTATTTCGAAATATATTATTTCGAAATAGTTAATTCGAAGTAGCTTATTTCAAAATAACACATCTATACACAAAAAGGAATTTTGAAATAGTGTTTTGCTATTTTGAAATAGCACATCCACACTGAGTGGACATTGAATTGCATTGAAGGCCAGCCGGAACCAGGTCCAGCAGGGCATCAGGTCAGGAGTTTATTTGTGTGGCTTCTGCCTGAGGCTATCTGAGGTTTGTGCTTAAAAGGACCCTTACCCTGGGCAGCCAGTTCTCAGCTTTCCCTGCTTGCTTGCCTACCTCGATGAGGGACAGCAAAGCATTTGTGTGTCTGTGTGTTCTGGTTGCCTTCACTCGGGACACCACAGCACTCTGCAACATGGAGCTGGAGCTGCCTCTGGGCACTCTGGTGCTTCTTGTGAATGCATTGCCGTGAGCCTGGCTGCATTTTCTGTAGGCTGCCATCCAGAAGGTCCATCGGGGGGCTGTCAGTATCCAGGAGGCCCTGCGGGAGAGCTTCCACCCTGAGGAGCGCTAAGAGTCTCCCTGGTCTGCCCCACTGGGGGCTTGTGCTTCATTCCTCCCCCACATCGTTCCACTTGCCCTCTCAGCCCCCCTTCCTAATGTCAAATAAAATACACATATTTTCATTAACACAAACTCTCTTTATTTAACAAAACTGGGGGGGGGGGATGAAACTGGTGAGACTGGAGAAAGGAGGTGGGAGAGGGGGGAAAGAGGGGAGGGGAAAACCTGGGAGGAGGAAGGGGGAAGAGGGAAGGAAGGGGAAGAAGGGGAAGGGAAAGCTCAGGGCTCAGGGTTGGGAGTCTTGCCAGACCAACTTGATTTTCATCTGAACCTGCTCCTGGGTTCGCATGTGGTCTTTGGTGGCCAGGCTGGCCACTATCCTGCCATAGATGGCTGCATTCCTCCATCTAGTGCGGAGATCATGGACGTTGGGGGAATCCCCCCCAAACCTGGGTAAGGTCCACCCTGATATCCACCTTGGACCAGGAAGATGCCCATCTTTTTCAGGCCCTCGCAGGCTCCTGGGAGCTGGCAGATTGCTCCTGGGGAGCGGTGGAGGGCTGGCTGCCTGTGGCTTGCTGGCTTATGTTTTGGGGCCACTGGGTCAGGGCAGTGACTGCTGGCTCTGGGCCAGCAGGCTTGGAGCTGGTACAGGCACAGTGGCCAGAGTCAACCCCTTTAAGGGCTCTGAAGAGGGAAGGGAGGCAGAGGAGTGTTCTTGTTTGAGGCTGGAGTTGTCACCAAGGTACCCAGGGAAGGCTGGAGGCCCCCTATTTCGAATTAGCTATTTCGAATTTGGCATTGTTCATCATAGAATGAGGTTTACCAAATTCAAAATAAGTGCTCCATTATTTCAAATTTATTTCAAAATAGCGGTTTGGCTGTGTAGACACTAGTAAAGTTAATTCGAAATAACAGCTTTTATTTCGAATTAACTTTGATGTGTAGACATACTCTAGTTGTTCTATTGTCATTAATGAATAAAAACCTCCTCCGATACAAAGGAGTAATGGAAGATAAAGTCTGACTCTGGACTTATACAGCCCAAAGAGAAACTGAGGCATTGTCTAGGGCCTGGAATTGTGTAAGGCTGTAATAAAGAGGACAACGAACAATTGTTCTTCATTTCCATTGAAGATGGAACAAGACAAAATGGGCTTAGTCTAAAGCAAGAGAGGTTTAGGTTAATACTAAAAAAAAAGCTTTCTAACTGTAAGGTTATTTAACTAATTGAACAGGTTATCAAAGAAGGTGGTGTAATCTTACTCATTGGTGATTAAACAGTTGTGTAGACAAATACTTGTCAGGGATGATCTAGTATTATTTGGTCCTGCCTTATTGTTGGGGGATTGCCAAGCTGACCTCCCAAGGTCCCTTCTAGTCCTATATTTCTATGATTCTGTGACAGAAAATTAAAATTGTTAATTGATACATTTAATTCACAAAACCAATTCTTTACTTGAAGTACTTTGGTTTCTCTACAGTTAATGCATAATAGCTGCAGCAAGTAAAAGAGAATAATATAGCCCATAAGCATACAAACAGAATGTTAAAAAGCCCAAACAATGTCTTGTTATAATTCTTTCAGAGACGCTGTTTCCCTACTGCTCATAGTAACTCATGATTATAGTTTGTTTAAAGCCAGTATTGCTAAGATAGACTTCAATTCTGTCCTCATTGCAAGTAAGCCAGTACCATACACTGCAATTAGCCCCATTCAAATCACTTCTGTCCTTAGGCTCCAATCATGGTTCATTGTGCTAGGTGTTGTACAGAGAAGAAAACATAGACACTACACCAAAGAATTTACAGTGTAATTAGACAGTATAATAAGAAGTAGCAAATACAGAGAGGGATAGATGGAATGAATGTATCAAGAAACTGGTAGGATTTGAAAGGAAGGAATGATCAAAGCTTCATATGCATATTAGGTAAGAAGTTCAGTAAGGATATGGGGCAGCATAAAACAGGGAACTAAGTTTAGACCGGCAAAAGCAATGAAGGGAATGGTTACAGAAGTATGGAAACCAGATCACAGGATCTGAAAAACAATACATTTTCTGTGGTGTGTCCTAGCTTATTAAGTATCACTGTGATGATGTGTCTGGCAGAGAAAAGGTTAAAAAGAACTCTGGGGAGGCTGTGCTGTAGGCATCTAATCTAAGAAGGGCTTCAAGAAGCAGCCAATCAAGGCAGAGCAGGTGCATATATACAGAGCAGGGCCGGATTAAGTGGGGGGATAGCCAGGCAGCTGCCCGGGGTGCCAACCTATGGGGGGCGCGTGATTGAAGTGGTAAGGGGCACTGCGTGGTAAGGGGCACCACTTCAATCAGGCGCCTCCCATAGGTTGGCACCTGGGGGCAGGGCCTTGCATGCACAGCGTGCGTGGGGGCATGACCATGTATGTGCCACTTGCCTGGGGGCGCAGTGCCCCTTACCATGTCAATCAGGTGCCGTGTGCCCCGGGAGCAGGGCTGTGCAAGCACTGCACGTCCGGGGCGGGGCCGCAAATGCATATATGGCGCGTTCCAACACTGATACAGAGGGCTGCAGGGTAGAGGAGTCAGTTCCATCTTTGGAGCCGCAGGAGGAGGTTTAGATCCCTGAAGAACTGAAGGAAGTGACAGAACCCTGAACAGAGCAATGTTGGGGATAATCAGGTGGAATGAGAGGGAGATCCAGGTCACTAAGGCTATGTCTAGCCTCTTTCGAAATAGGCTTTTTTGAAATAATCTTTTGAAAAAGCCTCTTTTGAAAGAGAGCATCTAGACTACAAGCAGATTTTTCAAAAAAGTGAGCTGCTTTTTCGAAAGAGAGTCCAGATGCTCTCTTTTGAAAAAGCACAGTTTGCATTACATAGCAGCTTTTTTTTAGAGTACTTTTGAAAAAAACATTATTCCTCGTAAAATGAGGTTTACCGCGATCAAAAAGCCTGACATGTTCTTTCGATTTACTTTCGAAAGAATGTGGCTGCAGTCTAGATGCAGGTGAAGCTTTTTTCGAAAAAAAGGCTACTTTTTTCAAAAAAATCCTGTAGTCTAGCCAACCCTAACTACCAAGCTGAAGCCTTCACAAAAGAGTAAAAGAGGTCCTGAGGCTGCTGTAGGGAACCAAGGGAAGGGGATAGATTCAGGAGTTGGAGAAGGAACAGTATGTGGCTGATGTCTGGAGGATCCCTGGGTTGGGACTTGAATTAGTAAGTGGGCCCAGTGATCCCCCATTTGTCATTGAGGCGAGTGCCAGTGAAGGATTGCAGTTGGTCACTGAGGTGAGTGTTTAGACAGAGAACTGTTGTTTCCCAGAAGAAGGAAGAATGTAGTGGGGCATGGAGAGAGGACTGTGGCCAGAAGAGAAAGCTGTGGTTAGGAGAGCAAAGTGAGTACTAGAGAGAAAGTGATGGTGATGAAACACCACCAGAGAAGGGTACCCTGCAGAAAGACTGAGCTAAATCCCAGAATGGCCAACAAGAGGTTCTACAATGGTGAGTCATGCCTTGTTACCATCACAAACTATTATCTGCTATATATTTGAGAGAGTATGTATGTGTCTGTCTGTGCATCCGTCTGTGAGTCTGTTTGTTCAAGAACTCCTCCTAAATGCGAAGAGCTAGGACCACCAAATTTGGTGTGCAGCTTTACCCTGTCATATCTTAAAGCAATGATAGGGTTTGGTTGTACCAGGACAATGGGATGTCCTTGGAATCTGATTGATTCTCATGGAGAATGGAAAGTGAGGGCTCAGATATAGGGATAATTATACTTTATAATGACCACGGGAGGGAAGCAAGGATGGGGGACAGTTATACTTCCGAATGAATATAGGAAAGGAGTGGGGTCCAGAGCCAGCCCCTTCAAACAGCTGCTGGCCAGTCCCCTCCCTCAGTTCCCCACCTACTACCCTGACTCCTGCACCAGTAACCCTGATCCCTACACTCCCTCTGCCCTAAGCCATTCATTACTCCCTTAATCATGACTCCTGTACCCCCCCCCCCATCCCTAGGCCCTGCCCTGAACCACCCTTCTCTGGTGGTGTTTCACCACCCTTCTCTGGTGGTGTTTCACCACCATCACTTTCTCTCTAGTACTCACTTTGCTCTCCTAACCACAGCTTTCTCTTCTGGCCACAGTCCTCTCTCCATGCCCCACTACATTCTTCCTTCTTCTGGGAAACAACAGTTCTCTGTCTAAACACTCACCTCAGTGACCAACTGCAATCCTTCACTGGCACTCGTCTCACAAGCTAAGCATGGTAGAGCTGGACAAGTAGCTGAATGGGACAACTCCAAAGAACACAGGTTTTTGAAAGTGGTGTTGCTAAGACATCACTGATCCAATGTTCAGAATTTTGAAGCAAATGTGGTTTCCCCATAGCTAAGTCATATTGTCTATTATCAATTATGATTAATGCCCAGCCTCACAATTAAGTGATCATTGGTTTCCAAAGCCGTAAGTGTGACAAGGCCTCACACACCTGACATAAAAAAGAAATCTCCTAATAAATCTCACTTGAAATTATTCTGTGAGGTAAAATATAAAACAAGACAGTCTGGAAACCTAGGGGAAGGACAGATTACAATGTACTATTTCTCTTATTGAATCAGATGGAAACTAGATTAGGAGAAAAAAATCTGATTTTACTAACTAAATTAAAAAACTCCTAAAATGCAGTAGCTAAGAAGTTAAAGTGGATTATACAGAGCTGGGCTAGCTCTGCCATTTGTATTGGCTCAGGCAATCACTGTTCTAAATAATCAGCTATCTGGCAAAGTTAATAGATACACAGATTGAGTAAAACAGCTTGTGGAAAGCTGTAGTTTGAAGAACATAAGAACTTAAGAACATAAGAATCAACATTCTGGATCAGAACAATGGTCCATCTAGCCAGAGTTCTTTTATCCTGGGGAATATCACATTCTTCATGGGGAATGACCAGAAAAGACAATTCTGAAGTGATCCATCCCCTGTCATCAACTACTAGCCTCTACCAATCAGAGTTTGGAACAAAAACACTGGCAAACACAAAGATGTGTAGGATCACCTGGGGCCGTGATCCCCAACACGGTGCCACGGTGCTTGCGGGGGGAGCGCGCTTGGCGGGGGGAGCGCCGGGCACGCGGCACTCGGCGGGGGGGAGCGCCGGCCCCGGCCCCGGCACCGGCCCCGGGTGCGCGGCGGGGGGGAGCGCCGGCCCCGGGCACATGGCCCTCGGCGGGGGGGGGGAGAGGAGCGCCGGCCCCGGGCGCGCAGCACTCGACGGGGGGGGGGAGCGCAGCTAGGGGGGCCGCCCCCGGGCGCGCGGCAAGGGGGAGGCCCCGCCCCCGGGCGCCCGGCGGGCAAACGGCCACGCCCCCTGGCACCCGACAACCTCAAAAGGTTGGGGACCACTGACCTACGGCATGGGGTTGCATCCCTGATCATATTGGCTAATAGCCAGTGAAGGACCTCTCCTGAATGAACATATCTAATTCTTTTGTGAGCCAACTATACTTTTTGCCTTCAACGTAACTCATGGCAGTGAGTTGATTCTGCATTGTATGAAAAAATACTCCATTTTGTTTGTTTTAAACCTGATAGGTCATTAGGTGACCCCTGGGTCTTGTGACATATGAAGGAAAAAATAACACTCCCTTATTCACTTTCTCCATACTACTCACAATTTTATAAACCTCTAAAAATCCCGGTCTTTTTAGATTGGAAAAAGGACATATTACCCCTCTTCATATGGAAGCTGTCCAGATCCCTAATTTCTGAACTTCTCTGTACTGTTTTTAATTCTAATATATATTTTCTGAGATGGGGCAACGAGATCAGCATAGCAATGGTAGCATATATTTGTGGTTCAGACCAAAGAGCTAACATGGTTCCTGGAGGTGATCTGTTTATGGAAATATTCATCCTTGTGGTAAACTTCATTGATTAAAATCAGCAGAGTAACATCATAAATGAACTGGGCCCAGAGTTTGTATATCTCTTGGGTTTTACCTGTAAAATGTTTTGGGATCCTTAGAGATTAATTGTTCTTGTGCTAGGTCATGTTATTGTTTTAGTTTTATTAGTCTGTTCTTGTTTATATGTAGCTTGAAATAATATGTTGCAGTGGAAGGACAAAAATGGGTTTTAATTCAGAAGTGGTGTGACAGGCTACAAATAAATAGATCCTTGTGAGCACTAAAGGATTTGAGTTTGATGCAAATCTATTTCTTTCTACCACAATAAGAAGACCTTTTATAAATACATTAAAAGCAAGAGGAAGACCAAGGACAGGGTAGGCCCACTGCTTAGTGAGGAGGGAGAAGCAGTAACAGGAAACTTGGAAATGGCGGAGATGCTCAATGACTTCTTTGTTTCGGTCTTCACCGAGAAGTCTGGAAGAGTGCCTAACGTAGTGAATACAAGTAGAGAGAGGGTAAGTTTAGAAGATAGGATACACAAAGAACAAGTTAAAAATCACTTAGGAAAGTTAGATGTCAGCAAGTCACCAGGTCCTGATGAAATGCATCCCAGGATACTCAAGGAGCTGATAAAGGAGGTATCTGAGCCTTTAGCTATGATCTTTGAAAAATCATGGCAGACAGGGGAGATTCCAGAAGACTGGAAAAGGGCAAATATTGTACCCATCTATAAAAAGGGGAATAAGAACAACCCAGGAAACTACAGACCGGTCAGTTTAACGTCTGTCCCAGGGATGATAATGGAGCAGGTAATTAAGGAAATCATATGCAAACACTTGGAAGGTAATAAAGTGATAGGGAATAGCCAGCATGGGTTTATGAAGAACAAGTCATGCCAAACTAATCTGATAGCTTTCTTTGATAAGATAACGAGCCTTGTGGATAAGGGAGAAGTGGTGGATGTCATATACCTAGACTTTAGTAAGGCATTTGATACGGTCTCGCATGATATTCTTATTGATAAACTAGGCAAATATAACTTAGATAGGGCCACGATAAGGTAGGTGCATAATTGGCTGGATAACCATAGTCAGAGAGTTGTTGTTAACGGTTCTAAATCCTGCTGGAAAGGGATAGCAAGTGGAGTTCCTCAAGGGTCTGTTTTGGGACCCGTACTGTTCAATATCTTCATCAATGATGTAGATATTGGGATAGAGAGTACGCTTATTAAGTTTGCAGATGATACCAAACTGGGTGGGGTTGCAACTTCTTTGGAGGATAGGGACATAATTCAAAATGACCTTAGCAAGTTAGAGAAATGGTCAGAGGTAAACAGGATGAGGTTTAATAAAGAGAAATGCAAAGTGCTCCACTTAGGAAGGAACAATCAGTTCCATACATACAAGATGGGAAGCGACTGTCTAGGAAGGAGTATGGCGGAAAGGGATCTAGGAGTCATAGTGGACCACAAGTTGAATATGTGTCAACAGTGTGATGCTGTTGCAAAAAAAGCAAATATGATTTTAGGTTGTATCAACAGGTGTGTTGTAAGCAAAACTCGTGAAGTCATTCTGCCGCTCTACTCTGCACTAGTTAGGCCTCAGCTGGAGTACTGTGTCCAGTTCTGGGCGCCACATTTCAAGAAAGATGTGGAGAAATTGGAAAGGGTCCAGAGAAGAGCGACAAGAATGATTAAAGGTTTAGAGAACATGACCTATGAAGCCAGGCTTCATGAACTGGGCTTGTTTAGTTTGGAAAAAAGAAGATTAAGGGGGGACATGATAGCGGTTTTCAAATATCTAAAAGGGTGTCACAAGGAGGAAGGAGAAAATTTGTTCCTCTTGGTTTCTGAGGACAGGACAAGGAGTAATGGGCTTAAAGTGCAGCAGGGGAGGTTTAGATTGGACATTAGGAAAAAATTCCTAACTGTCAGGGTGGTCAAATATTGGAATAAATTGCCAAGGGAGGTGGTGGAATCTCCCTCTCTGGAGATATTTAAGAACAGGTTAGATATACATCTGTCAGGGATGGTGTAGACGGAACGTGGTCCTGCCTTGAGGGCGGGGGGCTGGACTCGATGACCTCTTGAGGTCCCTTCCAGTCCTATTATTCTATGATTCTATGATTCTATGAATAACTTCTGTTCACTCCCATTATTAGTGGAATTTTACTTCTGAAAAGTTCAGGAAGAACTGATATACATTCGTTACTCAATTCCTAATGCCAAACAGTGATGTTCCTTCATCCATCTACTAATAATGCTTCCTTATACATATTGATACCTACCACACCTGTAAAAGTAATAATCTGAGGTAAACTGACACAATCATCTTGTCCCTACACAATGCAACAGGATGAAAATGCTCTTGTTTCAGCTGCATCTTCTGGAGGAAACATACCATGATGTCAGTTCTGACTCATTGTGGTAAGAAGGTCTACCCACTATGAAAGATCCTCTTATATGTTGTTGGACACTGTGATTCTTCCCAGGAAATGTCTTGAATAAACTGCTGGAAAGAGTAACTATCTAGCATTCTTTGAAGAAATGGAAATGCTGAGACATAGATGTCATAGACTCCAATCTACTATAGTGGACTAGGAGGTAGCCAACGTTATCATTTTTCATATAAAACAAACAGCAAGGAAACCAAACAACCCATGATATTGTAGAGCATTCTGGGAAAGAAGAGCACCACATCCTCCAATTCAATATGTGGAAAAAATCCTTTTGTAGCAATTCTTTTAACACAGCAATGCCCACATTGTCTGGTTTCAGTCTTTACCTGTTCATTCCACAAATAATTCTTCACCTAGGCAGTGGGGGGAAAAAACAGGTACACATCAGATACCTGGATTTAACAATACATTAATAGAACTGTGCGCCAGCTATTGTCACTTGAGTCTGTAATACCACAAAATTTCTCCCAGAAGAGTAGCACACATTGAACAAAAGAAATGACAAGATCAAGGTTTGAAGTATGTTGTACTTGAAACCCCACAAGCACAAAGATGTAAGAGGAAAAAAATCTCACCCAAACACCCCAATACTTGAACACTTCATAGTTTTTTTTATTCAAAATAACAAACAAAAAATACCCTATTCATCTATAGGTAATTTATACTACTGATGATTATATGTTTTCTTATTAGATTTGTGGATGGCTTTAAAAGACACTTTTGCTCATGCTGGGCAAATTAGTGAACATTCCATTTCTGCCTATATTTTTCTCTAAATTATAGCTTGAAGTTAGCTTCAGAACAGCTCCTTGTACCTATTAAATTGTTTCAGTAACACTAAGTATCTCTCACAATACATCATTATTTATTCTTTCCTTTTTCCATTGCTTAAGTTTACTATTGTTAATTTTTAGGTTAAGTTTGGAAGGTGCAATTTTATCTTTTCAGGGTTCATTCACTTAACAGAGGTTCTTTTGCATGGTTTATGATTTTTACTATTCTATTTTTATATGCAATTACTGCATCCTTTTGAATGGGACATTTCAGTCATTTTTAGTACCATGTTGACAGAGAATGTTGTGTGGGAATAATTTAACTTTCACCTTACCAAGAATAACAGAACCTGAGGGACATTCTTAATAAGCCAAAAGACAAACTATGCACATACTACAACGACAAAAATGTTCTGTCTCTCTGAAATCACTGTGGTGCCAAGTGTATTGATGAAACAAAAGAAGGGATGCATGCCCAAACTGAACATGTTCCAGGCATTACAAATAGAAATTTAAATGCTTAAAAGGCAAATAATGTATACAGTTATAATAGGCTGCATAGTGAATGTCAATAAAGTTACACTTGTAAACAGCTGAATGAAAGTATTCCAAAGACAAATTACCTTTAAGAATAGAGAAATGTGCAATTAATTTTATCAACCACTGCCATTTCATTTTTTACTCAATATTTGCCAGTGGGAAAATTTAATATCATTTGTGGATGAATGCATTTTTTTTCTTTTCCCAAAGGAGCTCAGCTCCCCAATAAAAGAACATTGACAAAATGGTTTATCTATAGTATGATACTGATCATTCCACATGCAAAAAATTAAGTTGGGTTGAGTTTCGTCTCATGTAATACATTGTATTGGAGTCTGTATCCTATAATTATAGTAAATGGATTAACATGATGGATGAAGAACTAATTTCTTTGATCTGATTTGGAAGACATCGCAGAACATCACATGATGCCAAAAAAATTGTCAATGTCAATGCTGGTTCATTCTTCTTTCAAAGCCAATTGCATATAAATAGCTTAAAATACGTTTAGGAGACACTTAACTGCTGTAATCATAATCGTATTGTTTCCAGGGTATTTCCATGAGATTAGTGATTTGTGAGTGTCTTTAAATATGTAAATAACAATAAAAATAAAATATTAATAATGGCCAAGACACATTGGATTTATTTTATATTAATAATAGTATGTGCACATGCTGTAACTTAATCCTATTTATCATGCTGGGAACCCATTGCCCTAGGAATTAACTGTCTCAAGCCTCATCACTTTCCGTTCTAAAGTTCACACTTCAGAAGTTCACATACTTCTAAGATCTTGCCTTCATCAATAAAAGGGAAGAACAACCAGCCACTTCTTATTTCCACCAAACAGAGGAACAGAGATAAAAATATAACATGACAGACGCTAATCATGTTTTCCAATGCATCATAAAAGGCTCTCAGATTGTTAGTAATAGTCATTATGCTTTTATATTTTGTGACCTAAAAGGCACAGATGTGTTGGGTCTTATTGTTTCAGTCATTGAACAAACATATAACAGATGATGAGCATGGAATATAAATTAAATAGACTATTCAGTCCTTTTAGTATTTTAAGATACAGTATAGCTACACTACATCAGTTGGGGAAATATTTCTAAATATTCTGGTCCTTTTAGAATAAAATATATTTAATATAAATGCAATTAATAAAGAATTGATTTAATTTCTACTGTATCTTTGATCAGCGATATTTTTTATCAAAGATACAGTAGATATTAAATCAATTAAAATAGCTGCCTGGGATAAATAATATGCATTTTAATGAAATATTTAATAATTGTAATAGTTTCAGTTTATTGAAATTCTTTGGATGCTCCCATTGTTCAAAGGTAGCTACCTATCATTAGCTATGTGGAATTAAATCTTCATTAGTTGTAAATTGATGTAGCTTCATTGAAGCTAATGGTAATGTGTTGATTTACAGTTCTGGACCATGGGATATAATTACATTATATTCTAGACTTCTGGATCATAGTAAAATACATACACTCAGCCAAACTCTATTTCACTTGAGAAGATACAAAAGTGATTGTGACATTTATGTGAAAAAATGGAAAAATTCTAATTAAATACAGCACTACTTGTTTCACTAACTGAAATATACAATAATTTCTCCTTCTTAAAGGATAAGATTTTCATAGTCATTTATTTACAGCTACAGCAAAGCAATAAAGATTATCATCATTGTTTTGATTGGAAGTTAAACAAATCTAGTTTAGATGAAAATTTAAGAATAATCACCAATTTGAATGATCAGTGACAAACTACATCATGCAAAGGCCAGAGGAAGCCCATGGAGCCTGGTCAATCCTCCAGAGTGCCACCCCTTTCAAGCTGCAGGATGGAGGGCTGCTGGAGACCTGGGGAATCCCCCAAAGCACTGCCCCCGAAGAACAACTGCAGGGGTGAGAAGCTGGAGGCCATGGCCAGGCTGAAGAGCACTACCCACCCACATGCTGCAGGCTGAAGTGGCCACTGCCCCAAACAAGGCCCCCTCTCCCACCGGAGCAGCTGCAGGCCAGGGAAGGCAACAACAGGCCGAAGGCTATGCCCCCCAATAGGCTGCATGAGGAGGCTGCTATCCTGATAGGCTGCAGGCCAGGGGGAGCAGCTAGAGGCTGGAGCCACCTGCAGAGCCCCAAACTGGAGTCACAAGTGCACAGACCCAGATCTTCTCCTCTCCTGGAAGTACAGCCCAACCCCTTAAAAAGAGCCACTGCCAGAGAAGCACCATCCTTGCCAGGCCCTGGTAAGCACCCCTGCCCCATCTCTCAGAGCCCTACCCTAAGCACCATTCTCTGAGTCCTTCCTGACCTCCCACCTGTCTTGACTTCTGCACTCCCACCTCCTTCTATCTGCCCTGAGGGCCGCCACCCCCTGCCTTGAGTCCCTCCTCACCTGCCAACCTTCTGCTCTAAGCCACCATGAAACCTCACTCCAGCCTTCATTTGCCTTCATTTTTTAAAAATACAATCATATAAATAAAGTGTATGCATTTTTCATTTATTAAAAAAAAATATTTCAGTTACTGACCCGAGCAATGCTGGGTACATCTGCTAGTAATAGGAGGATAGCAGTAGGAATATAACACCAACCCCATGATGAAGCTGGTGATAGTGACTGTGAAATGTTCAGGACAATTAGAGAGGCTATTAAAATAAAAACTCAATAACAGGGTATTTCAATGAACCCCCATATTGACTAGGGGCATGTCATCTGAGGATGGGATCCAATGATACAATTTCTTGACAGCTTAATGATTGCTTCTTGGAGCAGCTGTTTCTGTAACCCACAAGAGGAGAGGTTTCACTTCATTTTAAGTGGAGCCCAAGATTTGATCCATGTGGGGAATATAGCTAGACCATACGTTAATACAGGCTGGACCTCCCTGGTCTGGCACCCTAGGACCTGACCAGTCTCAGATGAGGGATTTTGTTGGACCAGGGGTGGTCATTTATGGCCCCTGGCCACCAGACCCTTCATCCCTGGCCCAACTGCTGCTCTCCCAGCTGGCTGTCCTTGTCACTGGTCCCATTGTCTTGTCAGCCCCTGCTACCCTACCAGGCAGCCCCTCCACCTCTGCTCACCAGGTTCCCACTGCTGCACCAGGCAGCACCACCGCCTGTACGCACACTGGGCTCCTTCTCCAGTGAATGGCAGCTCTGCTGTCTCTACATGCCAGATTCATGCTGCAAAGCCCGGCTCCTGCTGTCACTTCGGGCAGCCCCATAGCCTCTGCTCTGGGCTCCTGAGCATAGGGATCCAATATAGGGATCCTGAGCATAGGGATGCTGCCCTGCTAGCCTGAAGGGCTCCCCTGTGCTACCCCTCCAGTTTGACTGTCTGGTCCTGGAACATGAGGGCTACGTCTACATTGGCCCCTTTTCCGGAAGGGGCATGGTAATTTTTGAAATCGCAATAGGGAAATGCGCGGGGGATTTAAATATCCCCTGCGGCATTTAAATAAAAATGTCCGCCGCTTTTTTCCGGCTTTTAGAAAAGCCAGAAAAGAGCGTCTACACTGGCCCCGATCCTCCGGAAAAAGTGCCTTTTTCCGGAGGATCTTATTCCTACTTTGAATAAGTAGGAGAGGGGGCAGAAGTGTCTGAAATTTTCCACCTATCTCTAATTCTCTTCCCTGAAGGAATTTACAAAGCAAAAAAAACAAAGGGTAAAACATATATTATTCTCAATTTTACTGATGCAAAGCAGACACGGTGACATTTATTGACTTGCCTAAGGTGTCATAAATCTGTAGCAGAGATGAGAAATATATCCTGGTTGCCTGAGTCTCAGTCCTGTAGCATAAATGAGAGTACAAATTATATATAGTTAATAAAGTTTGCCAATATTTTTGTATCTATCTGGAAGTATATGCCTGTGGGTTATTACTTGTTGTCTTATTCACAACAAAATCTGTGAGAGAAAGCAACAATATAGGGAAGTTCTGGCTTCATTAAGGACAACTAATACACAGAGACAGTTTTCAAGGGGCCATAACAAGTAAACAAATGTAGAAGGGGGCATTTTAAAGCAGACTAGATTCAGGATTATTTTCATGTTCTATTTTGTATGTTAATTTCAAAATTAATAAACAAATCACGTCAGGAGCACTTTTGTGTTTTTATAAATCAAACAAACATACATCAAAATGCTGCTTTTTTGAAAGCCTGATCAATACCATTCTGATTTGAAATCAAATTGCATAACTTGATCACAACTTTGATGTGGCCGACTTCTCTGCTGAACAAAATTAATTGTCTGGATAAATGTTTTATGTTAATAAAAAGTGCTATGGTCCTTCATGAGAGTTTATTTATTTTCTTTTTTCTCTTTTTGTCAAATTTAAATGAGTTCCCAAAGCATTTGGCTGTAGTAATGGCATTACTATCTTAATTACATGCTTTAAAACTCCATTGGCCTTAGCTTGCTCCAGGTTTTTGTACATTTTGCATATATTTGTCTGTTTGTCATTTTTCATCACTGCCTGATTAAACTATGTTTATAAACAGTTAAAGTTACCAGAGTAACTGGGAAAAAAATAGAAAAAGTGCTTTGAATATTTGGAAAAATCTGATGTTAATGCTGAGTAAGCCCCATGTGAATCTTATGCTACATTTCCTTTGCCTTTATAAGAATTATCCTAAACAAAACACTTCACTCCAGGAATAACAATGGTTAGTTTAGCTGCCTCTTCCTCCTCCCTCCTCCTAAAAAAATCTTACTATTCACATTATTCAAACATTGAAAAAAATCAGCATTGGTTTGTATTGAACCAAGTTATTATTTAAAAAAATAATAATCAGGTATTAAAACCTTTACAGTGAATGTCCCTTACTTTGAGTATATGTGGGTATATTCCCTAATCTCAGTTGTGACCCTGAGATTCTAGTGTAATCCATAAAATTTATAGCAATATTTGACAACTGATTAATAAAGACATTTAAACCAGCATTGAAAGAATTACCTTTATCTGAACATTGTAAAGAATACAATGTGCATATTGGAATTGGCCAGAACACTGGATTTAAGAGTTTTATTTCTGAGATCTGTCATGATAATGTTGGTTTTTCATTTCATCCAAAGATCACCTTTCTCAGTTCAGTGTCTTCTTATACCACTAGGCTACATCTAGATTGCATCCCTTTTTCATAAAAGGGATGCAAATTAGATGTATCGCAATTGCTAATTAAGTGGGGATTTAAATCTCCTCCCGCTTCATTAGCATAAAAATGGCTGCTGCTTTTTTTCGGCATGGAGCTTTGCCGGAAAAAAGCACCAGTCTAGACGCGGATCTTTCTGAAAATAAAGCCTTTTCTGAAAGATCCTTTATCCCTCTTAAAATAAGCAAAAAATCAAAAGCCACTTAGGAACCACCAGTGCTCCCATCCAAATTCAGAGCTAGACCCAGCCATCTTAGTTTGTACAATTTTACTTGACTGAAACTCAGTGGATTAGGACAGCAAATGATTTAAGTATAAATAGAAGGTGTAGTTCACAGGGTGCTGAAATCAAAGCATCCTTTTAAAGTGACAGTCTTTTTATACAGGGGAAGGAGATGCAACTGACATTATATTTCAGTAGCTCAGTGACACAATACCAGTCAGTGTAGCAAACTAGCTTTAATCAGCCCAAACTGATGAATCCATTAATTAAAATCAGTTAGTGCTAAGAACTTACTTGATTGAAACATAATTTGGTTTAAAATGGTATACTACTAAAAATGATATATAATTAACATAATAAATAAATAACCCATCAGTATATAATTTGATTCATTTTTGTGACAGAGTGGGAGAAAATGCTATTTCTGGTGTGTTAAACTATAGTGGTCACAATAGATCCTTTCAATTAGAAATATGCAGGAGCAGACTGATGGTCACATTTCAGCAAAGAATGGCTTAATTTTGTAAACTAAAAATGAAGACAGCCTCTGTTTGAAAATTAGATGTGTCAATTATAGAGTTACCCTCCAGTGTATTTATTTCCAAAGCATAAAAAGGGGACTTGGAAGTTAAGCATTAGTATAAGCCTTGCTAGAATAAGAGCTTTTCAGAGTATTTACTGTATAAAATATGATACCCCTACCAACTCCTCAGCAGCATCCCACATTTCCAGCATTCCTCACTCTGAGACAGACGATATCAACAGAATTTCCTAACCAAGGTGAGCAAGGGGAATCAGCATCTGGACTGCAGATTTCAACTACAGAATCATCATCTACCATAGTAATATGGTTTTATGCAAACCTAAAATTCCTCTCTCAGATTAACTGTATGTAAAAGGAGATTAAAGAAAAAGTCAATGTCAAGGTGCATTTTTTACTAGTATTACAGAAATAGAAATTGGTTACAACTGCCCAGGCTCACCATTTCTAATAACAATCATAATATAACAAGTTATACCTTTCCAGGAGAAATCAAATTCAAACAGCCTGAGGGGACTAAATCAGGGGGCCTAGATAATCTCCACACAGGAATATTAAAAGAACTGGCCCAGGAAATTGCAAGCCTTATAGCAAGGATTTAAATTAATCCAAAATTTGTGGTTCAGACCCTATAACTGTAGAATTGCTTTTCTTCTCTTTTCTTAAAAATAGATAGTATATTAGCAATCTGGGAAATTAAAGGACCATGAGTTTGACTTCGATTGTATGCAGGTTCTTGGAATAAATTTTGAAATAATAAGCAATTAGGTTCAAAGAGGAAAAGGGTAACTGGAATAAAAAACGTTTCACAAAAGATAGATTGTGGCAGATGAATCTGATTTCCATCTTGAGAAGAACTGATTTTTTTAGACAAAGTAAATGCAGTAGAACTAACCTACTTGAATTCAGTAAGAGTACATCTACACTTGCTCCCTAGTTCGAGCTAGGGATGCAAATATAGGCGACTGAAATTGCTAATGAAGCAGGGATTTAAATATCCTGTGCTTCATTAGCATGATCTCACCACAGCGTTACTCTGCTCAAGAGCAGATTTGAACCAGGAAGTGCGCGCCAGGATGCGTTAGTTCGAACCAATGGGTTTGGTTCGAATTAATGCGTCCCAGCACACACTTCCTGGTTAGAATCAGCTATTGAGTAGAGTAATGCACTGGTGAGATCATGCTAATGAAGCGCAGGATATTTAAATCCCCGCTTCATTAGCAATTTCGGTCACCTACATTTGCAACCCTAGCTCAAACTAGGGAGCAAGTGTAGATGTTCCCTAAATTAGTCATTTGATACAGTTCCATATGGGAAACTATTAGTTAAATTGAAGAAGATGGGGACTAATAACAGAATTTAAAGCTGTATAAGGAACTGGTTAAGGAGAGACTGAAGTGGGTAAGATTGAAAGGTGAACTGTCATACTGGAGGAAGGTTACCTAATGGAATTCCTCAAGGATCAGTCTTGGGGACAATCTTATTAAATATATTCATTCATGACCTTGGCACAGAAAAGTGGAAATGTGCTAAGAAAATGTGCCGATGGCACAAAGATGCTAAGAGATTGCAGTATGGAGGGGGAAGATTAGATTATCATTCAAAAAGATCTGGAGTTTCTTGAAAACTGGAGTAATAGAAAACGAATGAAGATTAATAGTGCCAAGCGCAAGGTCATGCACTTATGTACTAACAAAAAAAAATTACTACAAAATGGGAATGTAGATGTGACAGAGGAGAGACCTAGGTATACTGGTCAGTCTCAGGATGTCTATACTGGTCAGTCTCAGGATGTCTATGAGCTGCCAATGTGATGTGGCCATGAAAAAGGCTAATGCCCTAGAATGCATCAGAAAAGGTATTTCTAGTGGAGATAAGGAAATGTCAGTCACTTTGCACAAGGTACAAGTGAGATCTCATCTGGAATACTGTGTCTCCCATGCTTAAGAGATTAATTCAAGTTGGAAAAGGCATAAAGAAGGGCTACAAGGATTATCATAGGAGTGGCAAATACACAGAATGAAAGGAAACTCCTGGAGCTTGGCTTATTTAGCCTAATCAAATTAAGACTGAGGGGAGATATGATTGCTCTCTGTAAACGTATCAGAAGGACAAACACCAGGAAGGGAGAGTAATTATTGAAGTTAAGGTCCAGTGTTCACACAAGAACAAATAAACTAGTGATTAATAAGTTTAGACTTGAAATTAGATGAAGCTTTCTAATCATTAGAGGAGTGAAGTTCTGGAACAGACTTCCAAGAGCAGCAGTGGGGGGCAAAAAAACTAATTAGTTTAAAGACTGAGCTTGATAAGTTTTTGTGGGGATGATAGGACAAAACTGCCTATGATGGCATGTGGCCCAACTGCAACTTCTAGCAGCAAGTAACTCCAATAGCTAGTGATGGACAGTAACCAGGGGCTTGAGGGGAGTTCTGTGTTATTACAGAGAATAATTTCCCAGGTGTCTGTCTAAAGGGCGTGTCTTTCCAACATGGTCAGTAGTCAATTAACTGCCATATTTGGCCAGGAAATAATTTTGCCTCAGAATTTACCCCATGGCTCACCTCCACAACTGAAGAATTCAAAAGTTTTTCAAGTTTTACAACTCCTGTGACATGTTTTTCCCCATGTGGGAGAAAAGAGAATTAAATTTAACTCAAGAAAATACAGGATGCAGGGAGACAGTTATGACAAAAGATGAAATATAAACTGGGGGTGAGATGTATCATGTATTAAAGAGTTAGAAGTTGATGTTAAAGGAGTTATAGAGCTTGTGAAAGGATTTAAAGAGCAAGAGTACTTTATTCCTTCTATATGTAACTAGATGTGGTAGAACGAAACAAATAGCTTGAGCCTAAATATTTATGGTGAATCTCAGAGCCTTAATATTCTATCTGTCTTTCATGAAGGTAAGCTAGAAGTATAACTGAGATTTCAGTTTTGTCCACAGTTTATATTTTAATAATGCTAACAGGATAAGAAAGAACATTTTAAACCATCACTAAGTTTTCTTATCTATATGGCAATACAGTGTCAAGCATCAAATACCCAGTTGGTGTAAACTGGTTTATCTCCATTGGCATTAACACTGAAAAGATGTCAGAGAAATAATTTTAAAATACCTTGATATAAGTTTAGGCTTAATTGAGAAGTTCAAAGATGTACAGTTTTTTTCTGAAAATACATTTGTTAATTATAGAATAAGACATGTAACAAAAATCTGAATTGTTTTGTGCCTTTGCATTTTAATAAGAGAAGAAGGGGTAGAAGGATAGTGGGCAGGAGGGAAAACATTTATAGTGGGAGGAATAGACACTGGAGCAATCTCATTAAATACTTATTTGGAATACTTGGAAGATCCATGATTTCATTCATCTGAATAGTCTCACCACTGATGCAGTTCATAACTTTTCTATACCATCCTGTTTTGTGCAGTTCTCATCCTTTCATGTATCTTCTATAAAGGATCTGCCCAATGTGCTGGAGGCCTTCCTCTTGTTCTTTTTATGTCTCATGGAGCGCAATGAAATATACATGCTGTCCATCTGTTGTGTCTCAGTCTTGCTACATGGCCAGCCCATTTCCTTTTCCAATCGTACATAATTGGATGGTATTGTTGATTTTAAATCTCAGAACAGGTGAAGATCTACCGCCCTGTCCCTCCCTTAAAGACCTGCCCCTTCCTTGAAGCTCAGCCCTCTCTATTCTCCTCCTGTCCATCACTTGCTATCCCTAGCCCTTACTTACACACTCTGATAAACAGTTTATATTGAAATTATGCGATATATAAAATTAAAATCACATGTTTATAGTTATGAAATAAATGGTCTATTTTTTATTGATGCTATTTAAATCTAAAATGAAGCATTTATAATTATACATTTTGTGGGGACAGAGTCCTGCGGCTGGGGGCAGGGGAGAGGGAACACGGTGCTGGGAGGGCAGAGGACAGGGTTCTGTATCTGTGGCCAGGAGAGTGGGGACAGAGTTTGGGGAGTGGGGACAGGAATGGGGACAGAGTTTGAGGAGCGGGGATGGGGATGGGGATGAGGATGGAGACAGAGTTCTGTAGCTGGGGACAGGGGAGTGGGGTCTGTAAAGTGGGAAGTGCAGACAGGGGGTGGGGTGCCAGTGGCAGCAGAGTCCCCTGCATCTGCCTCCTCCCAGGATTCTCCCCCACACTCCAGAGGAAAGCCAGAACATGCCTCCTATGGGCCCAACTCCCCCCCCCCCCGGTGTAGGGCCAACTGCGCCCCCTCCTGCGGTGGGGCCAAACTCCCTCTCCCATAGCACAGTCAACCCCCGCAGGCACCTGCCCCGGGGCCAAACCCCTCTCCCACAGCGTGGCCTGGCCTGGCCAACCCCCCCGGGTACGTGCCCTGGGGCCAAGCTGCCTCTCCTGCAGAGGGGCCAAGCCGCCTCTCCCGTGGCAGGGCCAAACCCCTGTGGGCACCTTCCCCGGGGCCAAATCCCCCTCCCGCCGTGTGGACAAACCGCCACGGTAGCCTCCCTAGGCTAAACCCTGGGGCCAACCTCCGCTCCTGCGGTGCAGGGAAATCCCTGCACTCCGCTTGCCCCTTCCAAGGAAGCCACCAGACTCCTCTTCTTAAGCCGACGCCCCCTCTCCCAGCACATGACAGAGCTGTGGGAGGGGAGCAGTCTGTGCACTTTCAGAGCCCCCGGAAGTGATGCAGGCTTCACCCAGAACTTCTGTCCACCCCGCGGGAAACCGGCACTACACTAGAGGTAGGTAGTGGGGCTTCTCGGGGGTGGGGGGAAAATGGGGTCCAAGGGTGCCCGAATGCCTCATGATCGACTGGTCAAGGCCTCGCGATCGACTGGTTGGTGACCACAGCTGTAGCCTATTTACACCCACCATGCATCTTTCCATTGTTCTTTGGGTGATTTGCAGCTTTAATTCTTCTGTAAGTGTTGTGTTCCAGGTTTTGCAGCCATAGAACATTACTGGAAGGATACTGGGGTTAAAGAGAAGGGCTTTCATGGTGGTAGAATGTTTTGAATTGACAAAATCACTATGCAGGCTCCCAAAGGCAATCCATCCTGACCTCCTCATCCTGCTCAACTCTGGGCTCAACTTATTGTCCATCTGCAACGCTTGTCCAAGATATATATATTGATCTACCAGCTCAACAGTCTGTTCATCCAACTGCATGATGTACTCTGAACAATATGTGTTTTTCTTCCACTTCATTTTTCCAGTGTACATGGTCAGGACAATCTCCTTCATGTTCTTACCAATGTCATTGAGGATGGTTTGCAATGTTGTGGATTTTGAAGCTGTTAGGACAACGTTATCTGCTAAAAGGAGCATCTGAAGAACCTCACCATCAATCAGAAATCCATTTTTCTCTTCAAGCTTCCGCAGGACATCTTTCAGGATGCTGGTGAACAACTTTAGTGAACAAACGTCAAATATTTCTAAGGAAGCTCAGCTACCCTAAGAGGCCTCTTCCATTCCTGAAAGTGTTATATTCTTACAACACTAGCTGTTTGAACTCCCAGTTTTGAACAATAAAGTAACCCCATTGTTAGGAAAATTACATTTTGGTTCAAATCCTTCCTATGCTTGGTGTGGTGTTGCCAGTTGCAGTTGGAATCCTAACTACCAGGCCAGACATACACCTTCAGAAATAGCTTAGATTCCAGTCTGAAAAATGAAGACTTGGATGCAATTCTTTTTTCACAAATAGATTTGAAAGATCTTAGTTTAGTTTCAATACAGACCAACAACAAAAACATTTTGAAACCTTGAAGTTGCTTCCAAATGGAATTTTTGTCTTCCAGAAAATTCTGATTGAAATATAACACTGTGTTATAGAGAGCTGCATGGTGAAGCTGGTCAGACAAGTTGTTTAGATGGTTCAATACATTTCAGAAGTAGTAATCTGTATATATTGTAGCCAAGGGGGAGACTATCAACAATCCCTCTTTGCACAAATAGCAGAACATGAAGGATCAAGTATCTGAAGCAGTATTAACGGATGAATAACTAACTTTTTTAGCTAAACACTAGATAAATCTAATGGAAAAGAACACTGAGGATGAGATTTACAAAATTGTTTTCTACAATCCTAATTGCTACTGCTGAATTCAATGAGAACTTGCCTTTCACTTCAACAGGAACAGAGTTAAACTAATGCAAGTGTTTGAAACCCCTACTCTGAATATGAGATGACTCAGGGCTCTATTATGAAACCTTTAATTCCACTAATGAGTGGCTTCTTACATTACTAATCCCATTGAGGTCAGTGCTGCTCTTCCAAATAAGGGATCACACCTTAGAAAATGACAGATCCTATAAAAACACTTAGTTTGTAGAGTTCCCTGAAGTCTCAGATCCTATTTTGGGTTTTAAAAATGTATTTTGGAAATCTTGCCTTTTGCAGCTGTAGTTTATCACATTTTAGAGTCATGTCTCCAAGTAATCAGCAATTCAGTTTCTCAGATTTGCAAAATTACCATTTAGAACCCATATTCCTTTATAAAACTATGCTCTTACTCAATCTGACCCCTTTGTCAAGGTATACTAAAGGGTTTAGGGATCAATTTCTCAGATTTGCAAAATTATAGAGGGAAAGTACTAATGTTATAGACTGACTGGAGACTCTGACCGGAGAATAATAATATTCTAACATTAATGACCATTCAGCTGATAAGGTCTTTAAAAGAATGCTATGGAGAAGCTAAGAAAGAAAAAAAAACTCCATAAAACTGGATCTGATTTATTTCAAGGATCTGATTTATTTCTTGTCAATCTGCAACAAGATGAAATCTGAAGGTATGTTCAACACAGCAGTGTGGAGTACATGAAGAAAGTATTTAATCCTGAGGGCTGTTGAAAGCTCCAATAATTCCCAACTTTCCCTAATGGATTTATCTTGAGGTTTGACCTGACATCTTATTCCTGTCCCCTCCATGCTTTATTAAGAGAAAAGTTTAAAGCAAACACACACAAAGAAACAAAAATGAATCAACATATTTTGGGTTATATTATGAAAAGATTTTACATTTTTTTTCTGAAGATCTCTGTTAACAAAGCATACTAAGATGAAGTATACCAGTAATGTCAGGACATGTTATGAAAATGGGCAAATGAGATAAGAAACTTATGCAATAAATTCAGATTCTATATATACTATTTCAATAGAAATAGCTGTGCTAAAATACGAATGTTTTACAGGAAATTGAATGTCCTTTTGGATGCACAAACTAATAAAACAGCTGATTCCTTTAAATGTGAGTAAGGTCAATTAGGCCCTGCAGATTCATTTAGTATTGCTATATGTCTCATCTGTTTATGCAGGAAACAATTATCTTGGTTAACTGCACAAGTATACAGTCCTTGAAAATGGTCAGTAAGAAGCAGGTTATTATACTGATAAATCTCCAAATATGTGCTTATTCATTTGAAGTCGATTTAAAAAGTCGATATATAGTTTCAATATAGAAAATACCAGAAGAAAACTGAATACAGATTTCTTTGAAAATATAAACTTCTATAAGATATAATCATGCTTAAGTTTTAATAAAACAATCTTCCACTTATGTGTTTAAACAAAATAATATATTCATATATTCATAGAATGATAATTTGAAAAGGGTACAAGGAGATAAACATCATTAGATTAGTGAAATAGACATTTTGTTCCAAAATTCTGCTTGGTTACATGGGTCAGACTCACATTATCGTCAGTAGGATTTGTGACATGGAGAATCAACAGAGATATTCCCATTGTTTTCTAGAAAAAATCTTTATTTTGCAGTGCTTTATTTTTTGGTTATGTTTATGTCCTGTTTTTATAGAGAGATACTCACGCAAATAGCAATAGCAACGAGGGGAGTTTTGGAAGGGAGGCAACTATGTGACCCTTGGGGCAATTTTGTTATCTATTCATTGTGTTATTATAAGGTGCTTGCTTGAGTGCAGTTTATAGAGTGGTCTGTTTTGGAGGCTATGTGCAGAGCCAAGCAGCTTGCTTGGCTAGGCTGAGAGCTTGCAAACAATATTTAGCCTGCCATCCTTTGATTTTTAATCCCTTTAGTACACCTTGACAAAGGGGGCAGATTGAGTAAGAGCATCGTTTTATAGAGGAATAAGGGTTCTAAATGGTAATTTTGCAAGAAAGTTTAGAGTGGGAGCAGGTGAACCAGATACACATAGCAAAGATACTCTGAACTTAGGACAATGACTATTTAAAAAAAAACCACAACTACAAAAAAACTCTGCATGAGAAAGTAATGCAGGCCACATTCCATCAGCAGAGTGGGGGTTATCCAGGTCATTGTGCTGTATGAAGCATACTCAATTACTTGCCTTGTGAGGAGGTGGTTTATACTGGGTGCAAGCAATTCATGTTCCACATAGGTTGAGTAGAATTCTTGAAACCAGAGTGGCTGGTATATGTATATCAAATCAATGCAGACAGACAAATTTTATAAGTCTGTTAACTAAGACGAGTGAACTTGAATGCCAGGTATTAAATAAAGACACTCATATAATACACATCACAAACTTGTAAAGATAATAATCAAGGGAACACTGTAATACCAGTGTATATAGTACACAGAAATGACAGAATAGATTGCACTGGTGGAAGTGACACTATACATGTGAGAGAAAGCACTGAGTCAACTATAGTAAAAATCTTCAATGAATCAAACTGTGGCAAAGAATCTCTATGGACAGCAATTCCAGTCTTGAATAACAGCATAGCCATAGGAATATACTACTGGTCATTTGACCAGAATAGCTCTGGTGATGGTGAAATGCTCAAGAAAATTAGGCTTCAAAGATCACACACCAATAATGGAGGTTTTTTATTGAAACTTTCACCTCAGGATGGGATGCAGAGATACAATTTCTTCACACCATTAATGATTACTTTTTGGAACAGCTAATCCTGGAAACTACAAGAGGAGAGGCACTGATTTAATTATAAATGGTTCTTGTTAAAGAGGTGAATATATCTGAACTAATCAGTAACAGAAACCATAATGTTATTAAATTAAACGGGGGAAAAGACCAAAGAAGAACCATATCAATTAACTTCAAAAAAAGGAACTACACAAAAATGAGTCTAGTTAAAAAGAAATTAAAAGAAAGAAACGCAAAAATGAAATATCATAAGCTGCATAAAAGCTATTTAAAATATCATAATAGATGTTGAAACATAAACAAGAATAAAAAGTAAAATGTCTGGAAGTTCTATGTCTGAACAGCAGAGTCAAAGAGGAAAAAAGATATCGTCTAAGAACTGAAGAAAATAGAAATGAGCCTAACATCTTGCAAACCAAATGGAAAATCTAAGTAGACAGGCCAAAACAATTTGAAAAGCAACAAAAAAGCAGGAAAATGAATAGCAATTTTTTAAAGTACATCAGAAGCAGGAAGTTTGATATATAGTCACTGGGATCATAGGACAATTGAAGTACCATGAATTGCTTGCACCCAATATAAGTACCAAGTAAGACAAGGCCATTATGCAGAAACTAAGTAAATTCTTTGAATTGGTCTTCTCGGCAATCATTCATTTTAGATGACAGATCTAAACTGTCCCAAAATGAGGTGTCAATAAAAATGGGTTTAGAAAAAAATGATAAATTAAACAGTTATAAGTCACAAAGAATCAACATCTCTGCTTGTAAGCCAAGTTCAGCATTTATTCAAGCTGTACCCTGTCCATACTGCTGTTTGTTCGTGAAACATGGACACTGTTTCCACTGGAAGTTTTCAACACAAATGTCAATTTTGCACATTGGGCATAAAATGGAACAACTTTCATAACACAGATATTTATAATCACTCTGACCAACAGACTGTTGGGTCCATTGTCCACAGATGACACCTTAACTTTTTCAGACATGTTGTCAGAATGCCACTCTCTGGGTGGCTTGTAATATCCCCCTGGATAAAATGTCGCCGATCAAGGGGTGGGGATGGCTAGTGGCAGACCATCTATTATAAAGACGCATAAAGTTTCTTCTGAAGTTGTCCTCTGCCCATCAAGCCCTTGTGGCCTTGTAGAAATGAACTAAATAGTGAACAACTGTTTGGTGAAACATTGAGGGGAGACCATCCTAATAACTACAGGCTAGTAAGATTAACTTCAGTGTCAGGCAAAATGGTTGAAACTATAGTGTAAAAAACAGAATTATCAGAAATAGATAACCATGATATGCTGGGCAAGTGTTATTGGTGCTTTTTGTTAAGGAAAATTATGACTCAATTTAACAGAATTCTTTAGGCTGTCAAAAAGCATGTGGACAAGGGTAATCACATGAAGACAGGAAAATAAAAATGGCCACATTGGATCAGACCAATAGTATGTCTTGCCCACTATCCTGTCTTCCTACAGTGGCCAACACCAGGGCTATGTGTACACTACAGGGTTTTTGTGCAAAACTTGCCATTTTTGTGCAGAAACACGTGGAGCGGCCACACCTCAAGTGTGTTTTTGCACAAGAAAATGTACAGTAAAACAGCAGAACAGAGGGCTTTTTGTGGTGTAGGTATATCTCTTTCTAGGAGGAATAACTCCTTTTTGTGCACACGTTCCTGTGCAAAAAGGTATGTGTGGATTCTCAACAGGGGTTTCTTGTGAAAAAGCACAGGTGCTCTGATGGTCATTCTGTGAATGGCAATCAGAACTTTCTTGAGCAAGAGCAAGAGTGTTCATCCAGTGTGGATGCTCTCTTGTGCAAAAGCACATCACTTTTGTGATGTACTTTTGAGGTGTGGATGCAGTTT
Organism: Pelodiscus sinensis; assembly: GCF_049634645.1. Classification (NCBI taxonomy): domain Eukaryota; kingdom Metazoa; phylum Chordata; order Testudines; family Trionychidae; genus Pelodiscus; species Pelodiscus sinensis. The sequence continues at coordinate 96,320,935 of NC_134715.1, read as the reverse complement.
TGCACAAGAAGTTTTTGCAGAAGATCTCTTCTTGTGCAAAAACCCTGCAGTGTAAACAAATCCCAGATGTTTCAAAGGTAATGAACAAAACAAAACCAATATCAAGTGATTTGTCCTTTGTTGTCCAGCCCCAGCATCAGACAGTCAGAGGCTTAGGGACACCTAGAGCAAGGAAGTGTATCACTGATCATCTTGGCTAACATCTATTAAGAACATAAGAATGGCCATAGTGGGTCAGATCAAAGGTCCATCCAGCCCAGTATCCTGTCTGCTGACAGTGGCCAATGCCAGGTGTCCCAGAGGGATTGAACTGAACAGGTAATGATCAAGCGATCTTTCTCCTGCCATCCATCTCCACCCTCTGACAAACAGAAGCTAGGGACACCATTCCTTACCCATACTGGCTAGTCTAGTTCTCTCTATTAATACATCTATCTTCTATGAACTTACATAATTTTCTTTTAAAACCACCATAGATTTGGCTTTCACAATATTCCCTGGAAATGAGTTCCAAATAATGTGATGGTCTTTCAGAAAGCTTTTGACAAGATCCCACATCAAAGGGCCTGAAGCAAAGTAAGCAGTCATGGGTTAAAAGGGAAGATCCTTTGATGGAACAGTAACTGTTTAAAAGATAGGAAACAAAAGTTAGAAAAAGATGGTCAGGTCCCACAATGGAAAGAATAAAATAACAAGTTCCCCCAAGAAGTTTTAATATCTGGGACCACTGCTGTTCAACATATTTATGAGTGATCTGGAAATAGATGTAAACAGGAAAATTTTAAAAAATAATACCAAAGCTGACTACAATGATTTACAAATTGGTCTCTAAATTGGTGACCAAGCAACAAAACGGCAAATGAATTCAATGTTGATTAGTGCAAAGTAATTTACATTGGAAACTGTAATCCCAATTATATATACAAAATCATTGGGGTTTCAATTAGCTGTCACCATTCAGGAAAGTCATCTTGGACTCATTGTGAGTATTACTCTGAAAAGAAAAATTGCTCTATATGAAACATCTATCAATGCAGCTAACAAGTACATTAGGAACCCTTGAGAAGAGGATAAATAAAACAGAAAATACCATAATGATACTATATAAATCTAAGATATGCCTACATCTTAAATACCATATGGTCTTTCCATCTGAAAAATGTTTCTGGTCTTTCCATCTGAAAAAAATGGTATGAGAATTGAGAAACAAAACAAAAACAAAAAACAAAAAAGAAGCTCAACAAAACAATTGGGGATAAATAACAGCTTATATCTGAGGAGAGATTAAAAAGATTGGTTCTAGTCATTTTAGAAAAGAGATGGCTAAGGGATAAAGAGATAAAATTCTATAAAATAATGACTGATGAAGAGAAAGTGAATAAGGAAGTATTTACACCTTCGTGTAACACAAGAAAATGGGTTCACGCAATTAAATTAGTAGCCATCAGATATGAAACAAGTATAAAGAGGTATTCTTCAACAACGCACAATCAACCTGTAGAACTAATTGCCAGATGATATTATGAGGCCAAAACCAAAACTGAGTTCAAAGGATTAATGGAGGATAGGTTCATCAATAGCTATTAGCCAAGATGATCATAAATGCAACTCTGTGCTCTGGGTGTCCTTCAACCTCTGATTGCTAGCAAGTGGTGCTAAACAATAGGGATAGATGTCTCAGTAACTGTCCTCCTTCTATTAATTCTCTATGAAGCATCTGGAATTGACTGTTGTCAGGAGACAAGATACTGTTTAGATGGACCATTGGTCTGACCCAGTATAGCTGTTCTTATGTCCTTGAAGTTTTCAGATTTAAGGGAAAATCATGGAAAACAAAACAATAACTACATGGGTTTCCCCCCATATTTGCTGACTGTGACTAAAGATATTTTATTTTATTTAAAAGACTTGTCAGTAAGATGTGTACATTTGAATTTCCCTTCATTTAAATAATCAGTTAATACTTGAACATGATTGTGAATTCCAATATATATATCAGCCTTTGTTCCAGGACATAAACTTTTAATCCCATCTGTGTTTAAAAATGATTACATGTATGTCTTAGCTATGTTAAATTTTGGTTGCATTCAGTAACAGATGTTAATGAATATATATGAAAAAAACAACCAGTCTAGCATTGACATATTCATAGGGAACCTATTCCCCATTACATCTCCTCATCCTCATTCCACCAAAATACAGTGTGGCAGGTCTGACACACAGAGGTATCTCTCTAAGACTATTGTATCAATTTTATAAATGTTATCTGTCTCTGGGTCGGGACTGAGTGCTGGCTGGCTAGGAATGTTAACCAAGCTCCCTCTAACAACTAAAAGTAGCATGTTGTGACTACTGCAGACACTGGAATAGGTAAACAATACCAGAGAAGTAGCATCTCCGAGGTGAATTGTACAAACTGGTTCAGACTGCATTCACAAAACTTAGAAGACATAAAAAGAGCTTGGGATATAAAAGGCCAGGATGAACTGTCTGAAGAGGTCCCTCGTTCTTGACCTGAAATGAAACTTTAACCATGGGGGCAAATCTTACTGAACGGGCTTGAGGAATGTGACCTATCAGATCCAAATTTGGAATATGGGCAATCTCTGCTCAGTATGTGTTAACACAAGAACAATGAGAGATGTATTTAGAATTATTTTGACCTAAAATAGGGAGAAGGGAGACCAGCACAATTGAGGTAATAGATTTCAGGAAGGCAGATTTTGATAAGTTCAGAGAACTTGTAGGTAAGGTCCCATGGGAAGCAAGACCGAAGGGAAAAACAACGGAGGAGAGTTGGAAGTATTTCAAAGGGACGTTGTTAAGGGCCGAAAAGCAAACAATTCCGCTGTGTAGGAAAGATAGAAAATATGGCAAAAGACCAGCTTGGCTTAACAAGGAGATCTTGCATGATCTCAAAATAAAAAAGGAGTCATATAAAAAATGGAAACTAGGACAAATAACAAAGGATGAATGTAGGCAAGCAACACGGGAATGCAGGGGCAAGATTAGAAAGGCAAAGGCACAAAATGAGATCAAACTAGCTACAGGCATAAAGGGAAACAAGAAGACCTTTTATAAATACATTAAAAGCAAGAGGAAGACCAAGGACAGGGTAGGCCCACCGCTTAGTGAGGAGGGAGAAACAGTAACAGGAAACTTGGAAATGGCAGAGATGCTCAATGACTTCTTTGTTTCGGTCTTCACCGAGAAGTCTGGAGGTGTGCCTAACATAGTGAATACAAGCAGAGAGAGGGTAAGTTTAGAAGATAGGATACACAAAGAACAAGTTAAAAATCACTTAGAAAAGTTAGATGTCAGCAAGTCACCAGGTCCTGATGAAATGCATCCCAGGATACCTCCTTTATCAGCTCCTTGAGTATCTGAGCCTTTAGCTATAATTTTTGAAAAATCATGGCAGACAGTGTGATGCTGTTGCAAAAAAAGCAAATATGATTCTAGGTTGTATCAACAGGTGTGTTGTAAGCAAAACTCGTGAAGTCATTCTGCCGCTCTACTCTGCACTAGTTAGGCCTCAGCTGGAGTACTGTGTCCAGTTCTGGGCGCCACATTTCAAGAAAGATGTGGAGAAATTGGAAAGGGTACAGAGAAGAGCGACAAGAATGATTAAAGGTTTAGAGAACATGACCTATGAAGCCAGGCTTCATGAACTGGGCTTGCTTAGTTTGGAAAAAAGAAGATTAAGGGGGGACATGATAGCGGTTTTCAAATATCTAAAAGGGTGGCACAAGGAGGAAGGAGAAAATTTGTTCCTCTTGGTTTCTGAGGACAGGACAAGGAGTAATGGGCTTAAAGTGCAGCAGGGGAGGTTTAGATTGGACATTAGGAAAAAATTCCTAACTGTCAGGGTGGTCAAATATTGGAATAAATTGCCAAGGGAGGTGGTGGAATCCCCCTCTCTGGAGATATTTAAGAACAGGTTAGATATACATCTGTCAGGGATGGTGTAGACGGAGCGTGGTCCTGCCTTGAGGGCGGGGGGCTGGACTCGATGACCTCTCAAGGTCCCTTCCAGTCCTATTATTCTATGATTCTATGATTCTAAAATAAATGTATTGTGATCCGTGAATGCTGGTCTTTCGAAAACGACTGTAATACCTGCTGCAGGAGAGTGAAACTGCAGGTGCAAAGCTAAGGTCAGATATCCTTACTGATCTGCAAGCTTGAATTCCTGGTTTGGGGAGATAGAATCACATGATTCTGCCTGTGGTAGGTAGAGGCCTGAGATCCAAGGGAATTCCTTTAAGCAGATCCTGGAGCAGAACAGAGATAGACTTACCAAAAAAGAGTGACAACAGATACCATCTATGTAGTATACTGGTCTTAGCAACTCTAGATCAGGACACTGATGGTCAAGAGTGAGTTGAAAAAAAAAGTTCTTTATTAACCAAGGGTATGTCTACACTTGCAAGCTATTTTGGAATAGTGCTGCAAATGTAGGCATTCAGAATTGTAAATCAAGCCTGGGATTTAAATATCCCATGCTTGATTTGCATCTTCCCGGCCAGGCACCATTTTTGAAATTTACAAGCCCGGAATAACTGCCCGCATCTACACAGCAGTGAAAAGGGTGTTAGAAATGAAGGCCTATTTCGAACTACCTGTTATTCCTCCTGCAATGAGGTTTAATGGGTAGTTTGAAATAGAGCTTTATTTGAATTTCGAATGCCCATTTCACTGCCGCGTGTAGTTGCGGGCAGTTATTCTGGGCTTGTAAATTTAAAAAATGGCACCTGTCCGGGAAGATGCAAAACAAATGTGGGATATTTAAATCCTGGGCTCGATTTGCAATTTCTAATGCCTACATTTTCAGCCCTATTCTGAAATAGGCTGCAAGTGTAGACATACCCCAGCTGAATACTGGCTATATAGTTATACAGCACTAGCCTAAAAGTCCAACCTGAAATCCCATCATGTCTGGGACTTTGAATGAAAACATGGACTCAGTTATCTGGATACAGGCAGATGTCCAGTGATCCTTATTGAGGGAAATATTGAGGGAAAATGCTCAGGACATTCAACAATACTTCTGTGCATATGATCTCATGGGCGTGGGTGCATGGGAAGAGAAGGAGAGAAAAATAAGCCTGTAGTAGATCCTCTCTCACACTTGAATAAATAAAATCTTATTTTAATTATATGTAACTACATGGATTTTGCAGAAGGTGAGGGTCATGGAAAGATAGTAACAACACTGTTTCTGGGTTGACCACCCATTCTATATAATGGGGGTGGCCAAACTCAGTGGCCCTCTGAGCTGAAGATTACAATCTTCAGAAGTTTAAGAGACACACCTGCTGGAGCTTTGGATCCTGCTCTGCAGTGTGGAGGTGGGCCTAGAGGCTTCTTTCACCTGGAGAAAGGGGGCTCAGGGCTTTTGCCCTGTGAGAGGTATCTGCTAGGGCTGAGGGCTTCAGTACTGTTGGGGGAGGAGGACATGGGGCTGAAGCCCCAAGCCCTCTTCCATGCTAGACCAAAACCCCTGATCCTTCCCTACCCCCCAAGTCTTATAGGCAGAGAATGAGGTAGGGCTCCATGAGCCACACACTTTAACTGGAAGAGAGTCATATGTGGCTCTCAAGCTGCAGTTTGGCCATGTATGGTATATAACTTTGGGGAGAAATTGAGGCATTCACAATGACCTCTCCTGAAAATTGGGATTTATAATGGAAATGCTGATACAAAATTAACTGTAGCAGATGTCCTGTTTGCTGGTGCTCTTACTATGACGACTCTTATTACCCCAGGGATCACTAGCCTTTAAAATGTGACATGAGTAATTACATGTTTTGAGAGCTCTAGTTAACATATTCATCTGGGCAAGCCACAAAATATCAAATATCTGATTTCCTAAAAATTCTTTTAAAAAACAGTCATCTTCAAATTACATTCAGTGGACCAAATTTAATCCTGGTGTAAGTGCTTACAATTCCACTGACTGCAATGAAGTTGCATCTCCTTACTTCAGAATTGAAGGTTACATTTTTTTTAAATTAATATGCTGTGTCTCCATAGTAGGATTTATTTATGGAAATCAACATTTACTAGGTGCCATGGAAGTTTAGAAATATTTCTTTTTGTTGTAGAGAGAGAAAGTAATCCTTGTTTGAAATGTCAGATATAATGAAAAGCTGTACAGTAAAGCAGGAATCAGCCTTTGAAAGTAGCTAACGTGGGAACTTTTTTCCCTGAATCATTATTAACGGGAGTTTGATTAAACTGATCTCAGCAATGTACTAGTGGGATGCCAATTCATTAGGAGAGAGAGAGACATTCAATTTATTTCTAGCAATTCTAGAGTCCATATGGTATAAATACTCCAGTTATGCCAATCTTCTAACAATTGAGATAAGTACACTCCAATATTAAAGCCAGAAATGTTCAGACAACTAAAACCAAGTCTTTCACATTTATAGACAGCTATGTTTCATCAGGAGATAAGTAATATCATAGTAAAGGTAGGGACTTGAATTCCATCATATGCTAGGTTTTGGCCCAACTTTCACTACGATGTTGAAGTTGCCCTTTCTAGTTTATGTTTTTCGGGTGCCTTCTGTGACCAATGTACACTTTTGTTTATAGCTGAGGAGTTTTAGAAGTCATTTATGAGGCATTTAATTAAATACTGTAATGTATGTGTATGATGGAATAGTGTTCAAATTATGTGACTATTTAATTATACATGCTGGGTTTATATTAGAGTTTCTTGAATTTTGAAACCTTAGAATTCTGCAACCTCAGAATAGAATTTTAAAAATGTAAATATCCTAACTTTAACTTTTATTGTGTGTCTAGACACTTTGGCTAGCTAGCTTAATAATGGCAATCTTCCTTTTCTATATTTTAGAATGAATTTACACCAAGATTTTCAAATGTAGCTGATACTTTTAGATGCCTCACTGTTTAAAAGTATCCAACCTGAAATACATTAAAAGGGTCTGGATTTTTAAAAGTTAGCCTTCTGTAAGATGTCTCTAGTCAGGTATCCAAATCACTAGTTACTTTTCAAATATTGCCCTTACATTTTTATAACTGGGTCCAATCACAAACAATAATCAGCAGCTCTTTGTATCATATTTGTACCAAATTTTAATCATCTTCCCCTACTGGTGAGACATTAAAGGGTATGTCTAGATTGGCAAGTTTTTCTGGGACAATATCCCGGAAAAACTATACCGTGTCCATGGAACATATTTGTCCTTCTGCTTTTTTTTTTTTTTTTTGTGGAAGAGCAAATGGGCTCTTTCGGTGAGCCCTGTTGTACGAGGAATAAGGGCTCCACCGAAAGAGGAGGCTTTTTTGCCTTTTGGCCTCAACTTGAAGGGGCAGAAAAGCCTCTTCCAGAAAAACAATCGTGAAAAGCTATACAAATTGCGGAGAGCAATTAGGCTAGGTCTAGACTACACTCTTTTATCGCAAAAAGCTACACTAAGTACATCTAAACTACATCCCTTTTTTGAAAGAGGGATGGAAATTACACATATTGAAATTGCAAACGAAGCCAGGATTTGAATTTCTGGTGCTTCATTTGCATCATCGTGTCATGACATTTTTTGAAAAATGCTATTTTGAAAGTGAAACCACGGTCTAGACGCGGTTCTTTCAAAAAGAAAAGCCTTTTTTGAAAGCTCCTGTACTCCTAAAAAAAAAAAGAGGTTTATAGGATCTTTCGAAAAAGGTTTTTCTTTTTGAAAGAACCATGTCTAGACTACAGTTTCACTTTTGAAATAGTGTTTTTAAAAACCCCCAGCTGTGACGCAATTATGCAAATGAAGTGGCAGAAATTCAAATCCTGGCTTCATTTGCAATTTCAATATGACTAATTTCCATCCCTCTTTCAAAAAAGGGATGTAGTTTAGATGTACCCTTAGTATAGCTAGACATAGCCTAAGTGTGTTTTAAAAGACAAAACATTTCTATTGAATATAAGAAAAGTATGTTTTCTTCATTCCCATTGTTTGCCAAAATGTCATAGTGCTTTAGTTCAAACTTCCAAACATAAATCACCCTCCAGAAAATTGAAAAATATCTCATCCTGAAAAATAGCAATTTGAGTAAGTTGCAAGAAATGTTAAAAGATCTTTTATAAATGCTTAGGCATTCTTAGAGCAGTTGCTAAAAGCTCCAGCTATAATATAGTAAACCAGAAAACAGTTCAGGTAGGAATGGTTCTTACCATGCTTTGGGGTTTGCAAAAGTATGTAGATGGCATTTTTTGTTTGTTTGTTGGCTGGCTTGCTTGTTTGTTTATCCCTGCTCACATTGAAGTGATTGATAATTTTGACTCTGTAAATAAAATAATTATAATTAAAAATTATAATAATATAATAAAAATATAAAACATAACAGAAGCATGGAAATAGATTCAACAAAGCCAAATAAGTTATAAATCAATGAGCAACATGCTTCAGAATTAGATAGTTCCTCTAAATGTGACCTGTTCACTGCTGCTCAGAAAAAAAATGTTTTTTAAATTTATTCAGATGGTTAATAAAGATGAACTTTTGATGAGTTTTGTCCGTTAAACTCCATAATTCTTATATATTCTAACCAAAATAATTTTAATGTTGTGTACTATATATTTAGTGCCCTATATAAACTGAAACTGAAATAAATTGCTTATGCTTCAAATGCAGGTAATAGGTGAAGGGAAAATTAATTCAGAAATTGAATATGTATAATCTTTTACGGCATTTTATATCTTGATCTTACTAAAATAGTTGGGATATGCAGTTAAGGGAGTCCTCAAAACTACAGTACACAATAGCACACTAGACTAAGTAATTGATAAGCAGGTGTGCTTATAATTCAATTTATATTCTGTAATTCATACAGATTTTTGTTGTTTGCAGATGTTTTCTATGATGAATGAAATAGTAAACAATTAATGAAGCTTAATTCATTAGAAAGTGCTTGTTCCAATAGATAATAACAACAACAAAGCTAAAAATCCCTTTAGTTTATTGATAATGTAACGGAAGAGACCTCTGGAACTTTCATTGTACTTCTGGTAAGATAAAATGTTGAAAACAGAACACATAATGAAATCATGGGAGTTTTTCTTCAAAAAAGAATCTTCTCCCACACTCTAGGGCTGTGTCTAGACTGCAGGGTTTTTTCGAAAAAAAGTAGCCTTTTTTCGAAAAAAAATTCACCTGTGTCTAGACTAAAGCCGTGTTCTTTCGAAATTAAATCGAAAGAACGCATCTTTCCTTTCGACGGCGGTATTCCTAATTTCACGAAAGAGAGCATCAAGACTGTCTGGCTTGCTTTTTCGAAATTATTGCTTGCAGTCTAGATGCTCTTTTCCAAAGAGGCTTTTTCGAAAGTATCTTTCAAAAAAGCCTCTTTCGAAAGAGGCTTGCAGTCTAGACGTAGCCTAGAAAGGGAAAAAAAAGGTTTGGGAATTAGTTTGAGAATCAACACTATCAACATTCTACTAGATACAGAGCTACTTATTCAACCGTTTTCATTGTTATTGAATTGCAACACAGAACAAGATCAAAATTAAACGTGATATTTTGCTATTCATCATCAACAGAAATAACATGGAAACCATGTTAGAAGCAAGTGAAAGAACAATAAGAATCAGTAATAGAGTATATACTAAAATGCAGCACTAATAATAGTTGACAAGCTAATAAATTAGTAAATACACCTCAACACAGATATTTAGATAATCATCTGTGCAGCTTTTATTTTTGCTGCTTGTTTCTACTACTACATGACTTATCCAAGAATATTCACTGTTGTGTTTTAGCAACTTTGAAAGTCCTGGGTTTGAATAGGCTTTGTTCGGAGTGTTTTGTTGCTTCACAATAGCTAATCTTTTTTCTGAGCATAACCTGATGCCCAAAGATTCTACAGTTTGCTCCCAAGATAATGAATGTGCTTTCAGCCATTATGAGGATGCCAATGTGCTAATGCAAACACATAATCAACCATTTAACCATGAATGTTTGTGATGAGATAATACGAATAATGCTATTATTAATAATGCTCTGATCCGTATTAATAATGACTCAGAAATGGAACAAGTACCAATAGGTTTTGATGAATGTGTACCCATTACAGCATTGTTTCATTATTAGGCAGTGTTCCAAACAAAAAGAAAAGAAGGCTCCTTACCCTCTTCTACCACTGCTCATCTACTTGCTTTCACTTCTTAATATTTAACTCCGCTTCACTCACCAAAACACTTCAGTTTGGGGGGCTTGGTTTTGTTTAAGGGCCACTTCTTTAAAGAAGTGGAAGTCCAATCCTAGTGAGATAAATAGAAAGGAACATAAACACTGTCAAAACAAGTGTAAAAATGAGAAAATCAAAAAAAGATTTTGAGGAACAGCTAGCCAAAAACTCAAAAAGAAATAACAAAATGTATTTTAAGTACATCAGAAACAGGAAGCCTGCTAAAAAACCTGTTGGTCCCCTAGATGATCGAGATATAAAAGGAGCAATCTGCAGACAAAATGACTTCTTTGCTTCAGTCTTCACGGTTGAGGACATTAGGGAGATTCCCAAATCTGTACCATCCTTTGTGAGTGGTGAATCTGAGGAACTGTCCCAGATTGAAGTGTCATTAGAGGAGGTTTTGGAACAAATAGAAAACTTAATGTTAACAAATCTCCGGGCATTCATCCAAGGGTTCAAATGTGAAATTGCTGAACTATTATCTGTGGTTTGTAACCTATCCTTTAATTCAGCTCCCAAACCTAATGACTGGAAGGTAGCCAATGTGACACCAATATTTAAAGGGCTTTAGAGGCGATCCTGGCAATCACAGACCGGTAAGTCTAACTTCAGTACCGGGCAAATTAGTCAAAACAATAATAGGGAATAAAATTGTGAGGCATGTAGAAGAACATAATTTGTTGGACAAAAGTCAACATGGTTTCTGTAAAGGGAAATCATGTCTTACTAATCTATTAGAGTTCTTTGAAGGAGTTAAGAAACATGCAGACTGGGGGATCAAGTAGATATAGTATACTTAGATTTTCAGAAAGCCTTTGACAAGGTCCCTCACCAAATGCTCTTGTGTAAATTACATGGCCATGGGATAAGAGGGAAGGTCCTTTCTTGGATTGAGAACTGGTTAAAAGACAGGAAGCAAAGGGTAGGAATAAATGGTCAATTTTCAGAATGGAGAGGGGTAACTAGTGGTGTCCCCCAAAGGTCAGTCCTGGGACCAATCCTTTTCAAAGTATTCATAAATGATCTGGAGAAAGGGGTAAGCAGTGAGGTGATAAAGTTTGTGGATGATACCAAACTGTTTAGGATAGTCAAGACAGAAGCAGACTGTGAGGGATTCCAAAAAGATCTCACCAAACTCAGTGATTGGGCAACAAAATGGCAAATGAAATTTAATATGGAGAAGTGTAAAGTAATGGACATCGGGAAAAATAACCCCAATTATACGTACAGTATGATGGGGGCTAATTTGGCTACAACAAATCAGGAAACAGATCTTGGAGTTATCGTGGACAGTTCTCTGAAAACTTCCACACAGTGTGCAGCGGCGGTCAAAAAGACAAATATGATGCTAGGAATTATTAAGAAAGGAATAGAAAATAAGACACAGAATATCTTACTGTCCCTGTATAAAACTATGGTACGCCTACATCTTGAATACTGTGTACAGATGTGGTCTCCTTACCTTAAAAAATATATTTTGACCTTGAAAAGGGTTCAGAAAAGGGCAACTAAAATGATTAGGGGTTTGGAACGTGTCCCATATAAAGAGAGGTTAAAACGACTGGGACTTTTCAGTTTAGAAAAGAGGAGACTGAGGGGAGATATGATAGAGGTATATAAAATCATGACTGGTGTGGAGAGGGCCGATAAAGAAAAGCTATTTATTAGTTCACTAAATAGAAGAACTAGAGGACACCAAATGAAATTAATGGGTAGCAGGTTTAAAACTAATAAAAGAAAGTTCTTCACACAGCATGTAGTCAACCTGTGGAAGTCCTTGCCAGAGGAGGCTGTGAAGGCTAGGACTATAATAGAGTTTAAAGAGAAGCTAGATAATTTCCTGGAGGTTAGGTCCATAAAAGGCTATTAGCCAGAATTGGTGTCCCTGGCCTCTGTTGTCAGAGGCTGGAGAAGGATAGTAGGAGACAAATCGCTTGATCATTGTCTTCGGTCCACCTTCTCTGGGGCACCTGGTGCTGGCCACTGTCGGTAGACAGGATACTGGGCTAGATGGACCTTTGGTTTGACCCAGTATGGCCATTCTTATGTTCATAACTTAAAGGAAAAAAAGGACTAAGTATGAATTTTCAGGTTACAGAACATTTATTAGACTTATGGCCAAATTCAGCAAGGGCAGCAGAGGGAGTGATAAAATACAACTCCTCGTATCCAAACCATATTGTGTAAAAGAATTAATCCAGTTAGGAAACCGATATTTCAAGCTGAGCCTTGAGCTCAGGTTTTCTCAAAGAGATTTCTAAAGTTACTCTAGAACTTTTTATTCTATTCAGGTTCTTATATTGCTTTCATCACCATATTATCCAAATCTTTTCCAATAGTTCACTAAACAATGTGACTACAGAAATCAACCGGTGGACAATAATTGGAGCATCTGTCCTGGCATTATGCCCTTGTTCATTAACCTATCCAGTTCTTAGGTTGTGCTATCATCTTACAGAGGTTCACTGTTGCTATATTTACCTGCACCGCCCCCAGTATCGGCGATTACAACTCCCGTTGGGCACAGGTCGCTGCTCCTGGCCATTGTGAGCAGCAGGAAGCAGCGCCAACTGGATCCAGCCTTCAGGCTGGTCTTTGCGCTTACCTGTCTTACAGGCTACATCTTGGAAGTGAAACTAATCTATTTTTCTTTACCATATGTGGTTCCTCTCCACACGCTTAAATTTACATCAGCATAAGTCATTGTAAACCTTTCTACTGTTTAAGTTCTGACATGGGAGATATAGTTTGGCCAGATTGAATATTTTCTTTAAAGAAGAAAGGGGCACCCAAACTACAATGGTCATTAGTACAGCCTGACCAAAATCACGTCATTTTGTTCAATTTCATGGTCACAGGAATATGAAAAAAGTAAATTTCATTATTTCAGTTATTTAAATCTGAGGTTTCACTGTGTTGTAGTTGTAGGGGTCCTGACACCAAAAAGGTTTGTGGGGGGGGATTGCTAGTTTATTGTGGAGGTTGTTGCAGTTCTGGCACCCTTACTTCTGGGCTTATGGAATGATATTACTCCCCTTACTTGTACTCCCTTCACTGCTGCCTACAGAGCTGGACACTCAGCAAGCAGCTGCCGGTCCCTGATGTCTGAATGAGTTACCGACCAAACACCTGATTGTAACTCGAAGTGTTCGTAAGTCGGACCCCATTCATTTACATGTGACCGTGCTGTTTGTAAGCATGGATTGCATTCATAACTCGGGAACCACCTTTATGAACGCTTAATGGGAGGTTTGGTCCTAAGTACGAGCAGTTGTAAATCAACCATTCATAACTCAGGGGCCGGCTATGCGCGCACGTGTGTGTGTGTGTGTGTGTGTGTGTGTGTACGTGCATGTGTGCGTGCGTATGTGAGTGTGTGTATATATCAATTTTTAGCAGAAATAAGTTTCTGGTCATCTCCCCCTAGCAATAAGTGAAAAGTTTCTTTCATACATTTTTTAAAGGAATTGGCTCTGAATTGTTCATTATTTTCTGTTATTTCTCATTCAGAATTATCCATTAAATAATTTATCTGTAGATCATTTAAGAACAGTTCATTGTAACTGTAGTATAATAAAGGCCCAAATAAACTCTTCCCTGACAGTTTTTTTCAGGAGGTAAAGAGAGGGGAAGAGACTACAGGAGCACCTATCAAGCAAATTATAGATCCAAGTGATCAGTTTTGGCTGGTGTTGGATTACAAATCACTTTAGAAGTGAATGAAGGGGCAAGGAAATGTTTTCTTTAGTGTATGATTAAAAGGGAGCAGAACTGTGCAGAACTTGTCACAATTGAAGGGTTACCCTCAGCTGAAAGAAACTCACGGGCTCAATGCCAGACTCTTTTGAGATTAAGAAGGGCAGGGACAGATGTTCCAGCCAGGAGGTGTGGACTCTCCCCAAATGTTCCCAATCTGATTTAACCTGTCGTCCCCCACTATTTCAAGAAATAATAGGTTTTAATCAGTGCTGGAATCAGTTCTGGTTGGATTGTGTTTCTTCTCAGCCTTCTAAGAGCCAAAAATCACTAAGGGTACATCTATACAGCAGCATTATTTTGGAATAACTGATGTTATTTCAAAATAATAAAATGTGTGTCTACCTAGAAAGCCATTATTTCAAAATAATGGTGAGCTAGAGGACTTCTTACTCCAACTCCAGTAATCCTAATTTCATGAGGAGTAAGGAAAGTCGAAAGTTATCTTCCTTGGACTTCCTGCTATGTAGACAGTGCCAAATGATGAATTAAGCTATTTCAACTTCAGCTATGCAATTGATGTAGCTGAAGCTGAGTAGCTTAATTCGACTTTTGCCCTGCTTTGTAGACATGCCCTAAGTGATTGATCTACAGAGTTCATAGCAGAGAAGAAGGTGGAAGCAGAAGGCAGCGTACAGTGATGGGTGGGAGGAGCTAGCCAGAGCAAGAATTCCTATAGGGGTACAATCAAGATGCCCTCTTTCCCAGATGGGAGGAGTGCTCACACAGATGCATCTCTAACCCCTGAATCTGTATTGACCAAGAGCAATCATTGTGAGTGGGAAAGGTAAGGAAATAGTAAAGGAACTTTTGTTTCCAGAACTTAAGAGCATGAGATAGAATGACAAGCCCATCCACTCTGAAGTAGGTGGCCTGTTCATAGTTTTATGGCTAGTAAACCTGTTTGTTGCATTTTCTCTGTTTGGTGATGTGTGACTTCTCTCCTTTCATTACAACTTTCTTTTCTCTGTATGTGGGAAATTGTTGCCTCCCCGAGGCACCCAGAAACAACGTATAGTTTTTCTAAGTTACAGAATGGAGACTTGAGTCATTTTTGTGTTGTATTGTTGAAAAGGAATCCCTAGATATCAAATTTGGTACTATGTGCTGCTGGCTCCATCTGGCAGAAAGGATACAGTACTGTATATTTCTTTTCCCTCATTCGGTGAGCACAGATTCAAATATTTTGTGTAAAATGCTAGTGAATTCAAAATTCACTTTTCTGTACATGTGCAGCAATTTCACCATTTACACAAATACTCCTGCAGGTTTGTTTAAAAATTTGAAACAAAATTGTGTCAGTCTTATCTCGCACAGAGGCTGTACAGCTGTTAGCACATTGCAATAAATTATCTGTCCCTGAAAGAACACAGCACTATATATTTACAGCTGAATTTCTACAGAATGACACCAAAAGTGATCATGACAGCTGAAAGAGTAGCAGAAATGAGGCTGCTGTATGCTACATAAATTTAGAAAGTTGAGAATATTTTTTTTAAAAGCACTGCTCCAAGGCAAAATGGGAGATGGGTTCTGAATTGTTTTTAATAGTAAATTTCCATTCTGATGATAAAATTTTGGACTCACTGTACCTTTTTTTCTCTCTCTTCATGTGTGTCATACAGCTCCAGTTTAAACCTCAGTGGAATAGAATCTGTCCAAGATCCAAAGTAAACATAGTTCTAGGATTTTTTTTCCCCAATTTCATATACAAGAAGTGTCAAATTTCCTAATAACCTGATTCTGCAAATCCTTATTCACACAATTAATGCATTTAAGTGCACAGGAATAAAGGACTACTTGCAGAAATTTGAGTTTGGAGAATGTCATATCAGAAAATATTAGCTTATTTTAGCTTATTTATTTACAAACAGCACAATGAGTATATTTACCCAGTCTTCTAACTCTTTCTCATATTTAACAGAAACATAAAGATATGTAACTTAAATTCTCCTTTAACTCACTATTTTTAATGCTGATTTTAGATAATCTATTTAAACATTTAGTATTATTGATCAGAATTTTACTTTGGTTGCTTTGTACCATAAAAGAACTCCATTAAACACATTCCTATATTAAACACTCAAAATTATAATTCCATCTTGCAAACAACTGCACATGTCCATGAAATTAAGCAGGGGTTTATAAAGATACAGAGACCTGTACAGATCTGATTTCAGGACTGAGGCCATACAGCTAAAATTCAGTTCAAATTCTTCTTTGATGTTATCATTATGTCCACTTAACTTTTAGGACAGCCCATTACATTCTGGTTTACTTGAAATACTAAACCTGAAGCAGCTCCTAGGAAATGTTCCCACATACACTGAGAAAAAATTACTTCTTCAAAGGGGTTATAAACTACTCTTGGATAGATTATGGAGCACTTTACACTGAAGTCAAGACTACTTCTTCAATTCTCCTTCACTAATGTTTTTCTGTTGTTCACAATCTGCCCTCTTTGTGGTTTATCTACAATATTTGACATGGGAACTTGTAAAGCATTTTTCCCCACACAGGCTATTTTCAACAGATTTTTTTAAAGGTTTCAGGGGACCTGAAAGTACAGCCAAAATAAATATTCACCCAATTTTTATTTTGGGTGTTGGACAATCACATCACCTTGTTTATGCTATTGGGGATGAGGGCCACATTCCATTCAGGGTAAGAAGGGAACAATTAAATGTCCCATGGTTTACTTAAAAAACAACAAATGGTCTGGTAGCACTTTATATACTAACAAAACATGTAGATGGTATGATGAGCTTTTGTGGGCATAGCCCACTTCTTCAGATGACGGGAGTTTTAAGTTTAGGATGAGCAAACCCAAAATAAATAGGGAAGAAGGGAGGGGGAGGGGCAAAGGAGCAGAGGGTATGGAAATATCAAATCATGGTTTACAGATAGCTGAAACAATGAAAAGCCACTGCTCAAAAACTATGTCTAGGCCATATAACTCTAAAGGTTTCCCATAGTGTTGATAGCAAACCCACAGGCAGGGAAGTGAATAGAGGATATTTATATATAGAACAAAAGAGAAACATCACAGAAGCCAACAAAAAAGACAAGGGGAAAAAGGAAGCCAGAGAAGTACTCAGAGCATTACTGTGAGAAAAAGCCGAGAGGTTTTGAACAGTCTTAACAGAACTGAGAGAAAAGAAACTGCCTCCTATGTCATCTTCCCATGCTTAGAGAACCAGGATATTATGTACATATTCTTTGTAAATGAAAAGAAGTGCATCAAAGATACTGTCATTAAGTTCTTCTAATTGAAACATCCTGGTAAGGCTTAAAACTTGAATACCACTTGGATCAAAAGTGGGAGGCAGGCTGGGGCCAATATCTTTTGTAAGGGTGATCTATACAACACTGCAATGATCACTCTTGCATTCTGTATTCTGGCATGCCCAAATGCCATGGTGAAGAATGTCACAGAAAGTACCATACAAGAGGTCATCAAGAAATGAATCACAAGAAAACTCTCTAGTCAAGATATCGCTACCTACCTAAGTGGCTCCCTGGAAGCTGAATTTGGAAGCGAGGGGTAAAGCTACATGATGACTGGAGAAGCATATCGACAGTCACTGGACATAGCACAAGAAACGCCAGGAGTTGGGAATCCTAGTGCCACAGGTAAGAAATATGGAGCAAACAATCATTATTCTGCGGAGACAACCCTGGAGAATGCCATCTGCTTTCAGTATATGGAAATCATCATCGAATCATAGGGTTGGAAGAGACCTCAAAGAGATCATTGATTCTAACCACCCAAAAAGAAAAGAAAATCTGCCACAGCAGCAGTAGCTCCACCCCTTGGCACCAAACAGGAAAACTCGAAATAAAAGATGGTCCAGAGCAAAGCCTTTGAGAACACATGCAAGAGCAACACCAGCAATTACTTCCTCCCTGAGGCAGTAAGATACTGATCTATACTACTAAATTTTAAATAGATGATCCTTCCACCAGGCCCAGCTGAACTGCAACCCAGTGAACAGAGCCATCTGCCATAGGAATAAGGACAAGCAAAGCAGAAAGTGCAGTAATGCTAATGAGACACTACTCATTAGATGATCAACTCATTTGCTGATCATTGGAACCCTGGGTGCATGGGATCCCAGTAATAATCAAATTTTGAAAGAATGTGGAATCAATTAATGTTATGCTCAGCTAACGTGGCAACTCATGGTGTTGGATGCGAGTAGGTGGTCGAGGGACATCTATCTAGAACACATCACCGGGAATCAGCAATACCATGAGGGATAAGCTGAAGAGCCAATGAGAAGCTCATTTGGGTAAATAGTTAAAATAATTTTCTGATGGACTGTATTTTGTAATGGAAAATCTACCCTAAATTTTTAGTTCCTAAGGGCCAGATTCATTGATCTCTCTCTCTCTCTCTTTTTTTTTTTTTTTTTTTTTTTGGCAACTGACTTTGTATACAGTTTAATCGATAAAATACCCAAATAATTGTATTCAGGCTCACTGATAGCAGAAGTAGCTGGAGTGCCAGGCCCTTTAAATAGCCACTGGAGCTGTGGGAGACACGCTAAGGGCTGACGGGGGATGGGATGGCTCTGAGCCAGCTCTGCATCTTCTGCTTGAGGCCAAACACTATCAGGGAGTACAGAGCCAATCCCACTTCTCCCCCCTACCCAGCCTCCCCACACACTCCTTGCTTAAGGGCCCAGAAATTCAGTTGGCCTCCTCGATTAGATGGCAATAGCTAAACTGAATTGTTAAATTTGACTTTGCTGAGTATGCACTATACACGTTGTATGACATTTAAAACAAACATTGTATTTGTTGGTAATCTAAGCATTATAGGATGTACAGACACTGTTTTCTTAACCTTCATATTATGTACACTTTAACATGTGCTTTAATATTATCTATTTATATATCATTGAGGCATTAAGGCACAGAACTATATTTATCAGTGCTTAAGTTACAATACAGGAATTGATTTCTATGAGCCATCTCCGTAGCAGGTGCAAATCTACATCAATTCTAAATCTACAATTTTCACCAACTAAGGATATTAGCCCACTAATATAAAAAAGTAAAGACTAGATCTGATGAAAGTTGTACACAAACAAATACATTGTGCATGAAAGTGACCACATATTATTCTTTATTTTTCTACACCACAAATTTGCTAGGAGAGGTGCCCCCTTTTTGTCCTTTCCAAAAATCAGCTCTGATTAGAAAAACCTAAAGAGAGAGAAAGAGAGGAAAGAAAGAGAGAGAAAAAGGAGAGAGAGATAGATTGTTGGCCAAATGTTGGCTAAAGCTTTCCGTCCTGTTTGTTCACGGAAAGAGGAGTTGATACATTCTTTGTAAGTAAACACCTTTGTATTAAAGTCATCCAATTCTTCCCCTACTGGAAAAACAACCTATAAGTTCTTTGGCTACTAGCTTATGTCAAAAGGAGTAACAGAATAATATGAAGATCTTGATGAATTGTTTTTTGTGTGATGTCAAAGTTGAAGTGGGCCTTTAAACATGAATTTCAACAAATGGAAAGTGGTATCTTTTCAAGCCAGAATGGAGAAATGATCCCATTCCTGAGTGGCATTATGGAAAAAGGTACAAAAATGGTTATGACAGAAGCACCCAAACTGGTATGTTATTAGAAAACTACCAATATTGTCAGAATCATATAAAGTTTCCATATGTGACTTTAACATGTGCAAGGATTAAAATGGATGTCAATGGTCTAGGTAATTATGAGGGAGGAAAATCAGTGCCGTGTATTAGCAAAAACCATAATAATAATAATAATAATAATAATAATAATAATAAATTACATGATCTAAAGTGCTTTTATGTGGAAAAAAGTTCCATGTTAAAAACATTTCACGTGGTTGTAGATCAGAGTGGGCAAAAATTTTTAACTGGGGGGGGGGCACTCCAAGATTTCGATAAATAGTAAAGGGCTTCACTTCCATGGCAGGTGTGCAGTATCTGGGATGTCAGGTGGGGTGTAGAAGGAAGATTGAGATAGAAGACTTGGGTGCAGGAGGAGATGTGGCATCTGAGAAGGAGTTTGGGTGAAGGAAGGGTTGTGATCTGGGGCTTGGGATGCAGGGTATAGAGGGGGTATGGATGCAGGAGAGGTTTCTGGCCTGAAGGAGATATGTAGCAGGAGCTGTAGGGCCTGGGAGGGAGTTGTGACCTGGAGGAGGTGGGGAAGGGAGAGGAGATACAAAGAGTTTGGGTGGTAAACTGGGACAGAAAGCTAGAAAAGAGAGGAGCTGGGGTGCCAGAGTCTCTGACTGGGAGACACTTACCTAGTAAGCTCTGACCAGTAGCCTAGCAGGAACCTGAGACAGGCTTCTTGTCTTTCTGCGGGGCAGGCTGCTCCACATGGCTCTGCTCCAGCATGGAAAGGAGGGAGTAAGGAAGGCAGGAAGCTTTGCTCACTGCCCTTATGCCTCTAGCAAAATTTCTCAATGCCTATTGGCCAGAAACTGGCCAATGGAAGCTAAGGGATTTTGCTAGGGGGCGGGACAGTGTGCAAAGCCTCCTACTCCCTCCCCAGTGTGCAGAACAGGGAGAGCCAGCCTTTAAAACTGCAGTTGCTGTGTAGTAAGGTTGTTGGTGTAGTGACTACGAGCCATAGAAAAACCATTTGTTATAATTAAAGCCTTGGTCACTAGAAGAAAACAAACAGAAAACCATTGCAAGCAACTGCTGTTCACTAATGGCAGAAAGATTATGCACTTAATGTGCACCAATAAACTGAAACCTGCCTCTGACTATAACCTCAGTTCAAACAATAGCAATCTTATCTGGCCTCTAAACCAGAAGTTCCTATGATTAAAGGAAAAGGATTCTGAATATTCTATATGACTTAGTCTTAGTGGAATAGCTTTATTACTAAAGGACTGCAAATAAAAAAAATGAAACTCTGTAGTTTCTTTTTCTTTTTTTAGTTGTTTCCCTCTCTATTAATGTCCTTGGATACCACATGCCAACATATGGATTTTTTTTCTTATGCATCATCATTTTTTTTCATGTAAACAAATGATAGAATCTATCAATTTCATATATAGATGACAGCATACAAACACACATGACTATCTGCATGGAAGCTAATGGAAAAATCAGACGATTCTGAATCCATAATCAGAGGGGCTATTCCTTGTGTGCTGTTAATCAAAATTGTTCTATATTTTGCCTTTTGTACACTTCTATCAACTACATATTATTTTTCTATGTATCCTATTTTTTCCTCCTCAATGTTTCCTTTTTTTTCTAGCTAATCACCTTCTTCTTTTACAAAGGCAACTTAATTTATAATATTTTCTAGTAGCCATCTCCTAATCGTGATTTGACAATTAATCTTCAGATTATTAATGACCCTAGATGGATATAAATTTAATTAAAACTTATACTTTGGTGAGCAGAGAAGAACTTTCAGAAGAATAGGAAACAGAATTTCAATGAAGCAGTAGTGCTGCTGAAGTGCCAATATGATTTTGATTATCATTCTGGCTCTGATTTTATATTCTATGGATTTATTAGAAATGAATTTGATCTATCAATCTGTGGTATCTTAAAGCAAATAAAATAATGCATTCAGATTTGCCATTAGAAAGTGCATTTTCTACATTAAGGGAATTTTAAATTATTTTACTAGAAGATCAAATGTCTTTTTTTTTCTTTCCTGACTCTGTATTTCTAATAAACAGTTCTAAAGATTCATATAAAAATTAACTCAAACATAATATATTCTATAATTATAAATATTATTTAGGATTTTTAAGTATTGTTTTTATTGCTCTCTCTTTTTCTTTCCACAGGTGCTTTTGTGCCCTATCTGCCTTTTGTTAGTAAATTTCTTGTAATGCTTGGGTTTATAATGTTCTAGCCTTTGTGTATGACATTTAGTCTTAAATATATTCTGACATTTTCCTAATCTTACTTTAGCGGAATAATCATATGGTAGATTTAATTCCTGTGTCAGACTTAAGTAATGTATTATGATTCCTTTGTACAGGAAAGGAGTGTAGTACATTCATAAGTCAGAACAGACACTAGAATCTGCAGTGATATGTAGCATCCTGACTGATAACTTGCTATACACTGACCACTTACCTGTCGTGCGACAGGATTGCCAGAACCTGTTGGGGAACATCTACATGCAACCCCATCCCAGAATTGAGCCTGGATCAACAGGTTCAAGCTCACACTATGGCATTACAAATAACTGCATAGTCAGAGCTTTTAAGTTGTAGCTTGGGCTAGCTCTCAGGAACTGAAGCATTTCCCTCTTCCTATGCTTCAAGGCCTGAGCTGTAACAAGCTATTTTTAGCACTCTAGCACAAGCCCGAGTCTCTTACCCTAAGTTTGAGTACTTGCTGCTGCAGGCTGTGTAGGCATAATCTCAGAGGGTTGTATCCTACATATAGACTATCAGTCAATGATTGATGACACTGCTGAATTTATCTCTATACGTCCATACTTAGAAAATAACGAACCCAGGTGTTTTGGGGATGAGAGGCAAGGATTAATGAACCAGACAAACTATCCATTGAAATTAATGAGAGAGGCCTATTATTTTTTATTCTTTCTTTCTTTCTTTCTTTCTTTCTTTCTTTCGCCTCTGAGAAGAAATAGTTACTTTTCAGAGGGCAACAAATTTTGAATCTGATATGCCTTTCAGATTAAGCAAGGATAGCATTGCTGTTGTGACAAATAGGCCATTTTGCTGTCAATTTCTTGCGGGTATTATGTGATGTTTAGAAAACCTTAGATTGTATACAACCATAGCCTTGAGGTAAACTCACCAGGACAAGCACTTTGTCTTGTTCTGTGGTTTGTAGGGATTTACTATTTTTGCAGTATTATATAAATGTCTATAGAAAAATTATAGAAGTAACCTGCAAGTTTCAGGGAGCTGAAGAAGACTTCTATGTAAACTTATCTCTCTCACCAATGGGAGTAAGTCATTTCACAAAGCAGTACTTGGAGTGTATCCCAGAAAATAATACACGTATTGTCTTAAAGACTTAGAAATATATGTAAGTTGTCATCCAGACTGCTCCTTGAGACCAGGTCAGATATAAAAAAGAATGTTTGTATTCAAATCCCAGAAGAGCCCATAAATATTTTTAGGAAAAAAAGGCATGTATTTAAATCCATCCATATTCAGGAGAGCATTTAAGCATGTGCTTAAGTGCAAAGCTAAATAGAAAAATTTCAATCTTTGCAAACTAGCATGTAGGTTTCTGAAAGTTGGTCTCAGTGCGACACTTCCGTTTTATAAATTTAGGCCTTGATTGAGGCCATCACCTCATGAGGAAATGTGAGGCATATGCAGGTTAAGGCAAAAGTTTTCTAATATTGTGTGCAGCACTAGACACCAAAACTTACATCTAGACGTGGTTAGGATCACAATTCCTGAAAGATGGCTGAACATGGCTTGTCATTACTTATACTTGATACTAAGCCATGTTCAACCCTAGTTCAAAGAGCACCTATTGCTGACACAAATTGTCAGTCATGGGTATATTTGTAGTGAAGACAATGTCTCAGTCCCTGATCCTTTCCCCTTTTAAATTTATAGCAAAATGAGCCAGGCCTCTAAATGATAAGATCTTCAGAAGAGACAATATATCTTATACCATGCTTAGTAAAGCACCACACATAGTCCTGACATTTTATAAATGTCTAATAAAATGATAAGACTATTTCATCAAAAACAAGAAGGAAAGTTTACTGTAATAAATGCAGAGCAAAAAAAAATCTACATTTTAGCAGTTGTTTTTATGGACACAAAAGCACAAATATATGGAGGATAAAAAACTAATACATTTGTTCAAAGAGAACAGGAAAAAAATACCATAATTGCAATGCTAGAATTCAATACTACAGTCCAAGCACTTGAATGTTATTCAGCGCTAGGGTTAGAAGGATAGCCCTGTCAGTTTTATATCAGGCTTTTCAAGGACAACAGCTCTTATCTAATAATGAATTATAATGAGGCATTCCAGTTTCAAACACTGTTGGAGGAAGTTGGAGAAGAAGAGGAAGTGAAATTAATCATAATTGTTCTTATTCATAAAAAAGAATAAAATCTTGGTATTGTTCTAACGGGGCCTTATTTTTTTCATTACATTTAAATGTGAAGATCTTAATTTAGTTTTGAATAGAAGTTGGAAAAATTATTGGAGTCCTTAAAAAACAGATGAGGTACTGTTTATTAAGATTTTTGTGAATTGTTTGGAAGTGTAAGAATTGTGTGCCCTGCAGACACCATACATTTAGATCTCTTTGATAGGGCTGAAAGACCACATTTGTTCTTCACTCAGTCTAGATTCGTCTTCGGCATCCTTTTAATAAATGAATGCAACTGCTACACACAGTCCCTAAGGCAGTAATTGCCACAAACAGTCACTTTTCAGCCTAGAAGAAAAGCGCTATGAAGAGTGTGCTTGTTGCTTCTGTTCACATCCGCAAATGAACCTTTCATTAACTCTAGGCCATTTAGTAGAATATAGATGTTGCTTATACTTTCCCAAGGTTAAAAAATATAAATGTTCTTTGATCAAATCAGAAAGCATTATACTTTGCCCCTAAACATAGGGCTTAACATTAAATGTATATCCCCTGCTACAACAGAATTGTAAGGGACAAGTTTTCCCTTAGGTTGTATCCATGTATCCCCTGCACCACTCCAGTAGCCAGGGGCACCATTTGGTCATTAACATTTCAGAGTAAGTGGAGACTTTATGTCTCCTGGGCCACAGAAGCAGCTTTCATTTTCAAAGAGCAAGTATTCATTCTGGCTGCTCACAGAATACAGGGTTGATTGTTTCACAGTCACATGGAGGTGGGTTTTTCCATCTGGCTGAAGGGTTGATTAAAATTAGCAGAAATTGACACATTGTTCCCAGAACTTATGTATTGCAGAACTGATTCCTTCCTTTTTGGCTCCCACACAAGACTGGCTGCTGAGATGAGAGGAACTCAGAGGGTAATGCTAAGGAACCAAATAGACAATTCAATTATGAAAGTCATTGTTAAGACATACATCTGAATGTGATGCTATTTTACCTATCTGGAGTTAATATTCAGGAAAATGGAAAACCTTCTAAAAGTTGAACATCAAAGACTTGTTACAAGATAAAAGTTGGCTAAGCTGTGTCAAGTAGCACAGAAAACAGCTCCATTCAGTTAGCCTAGCCTATCAGAGTAGCAGATCTTTTTATTCTACAACAACATTCTTTTATTACTCCATTAGGTTAAGAACTATATGAAAAATATAGTCAGGTAAGTATTTAATTATATTCCTTTCCAAATATAAAGAAATATTCTACCATAGTTTGGGTGACCAATTTGAAATTGAGTGGTCAAGCATATAATACTGTAGTTGAAGGATCAAATATATTATTTTCCATTGTTTGCAATAGTTTTTAGACTCTTCTATAAAACAGTGTTCCATCTAAGGTTAGACACAGGATAACCTGCATGAGAAAATGTTTTCCTTAAATTAAATGACAGCATACAATAATGGATTGAATTCCTTTGTTGCCCTGGAATGATACTGGAAATGTTTTCGGCCAGCTCCCAACTATAGAGTACATAGCTACCAGGGTGATGGGGTACAGCATTGGCTGGTACTATCCCAATTGATTTGTAGACTTGTTTTCCTCCTTTCCTGCTTGCCTGGGATAGATAAGTACGTAACTGTACCAACAATTTAACTTTTAATGAATGCTCTATGTATTAACAATGCTATCTTCCTACCGCCCTTGTCCATTCCCATTTGCTCTGAAGTATGCATTCAGGGTTACATATCCTTTCTCCCTTGTAAGTTGCTGATTTAAGGAGTTTTGTTATGTGAGAACTGCCTGCATCAACTAAAAAGCTGTAAGCATGGACAGGTATAAATTATATTTATCACATGGTTATGATTATGTGTTTTATTGCTGTTCACATTTCTAAATTAGGGTTTAAGGGATGATGTAATTGAGAAGTGTATTTACATACTAACTAAGATAAAAAAAGTTTACGTGTGGTTAATTTGTTGCTCACTCAGATCCCAAGGTTGGGACAAGTATCTGCAAAAAAGAAGCCTGTTTACTCCATCTGCTTCTGGGTAACATGTTATTTTCTAGCATTTGTATTTACTAATCCAATCTAGAAGACTCAACTGTGCCCTCAGCATCCTTAATTCTAGGACCACTGACAATGTGTGCTTATTTGCAGGGAGGTTTTGTAAGTTTTTCTCTTTTACTATCATATAGCTTTTACATTTCATAAGACATTTTTTATTGATAGTAAGAACCTGAGTCAGTTCTATATTGGTTAACCACATTTTAAAGCATCTCAAGTTTCAGGCATTAACTGCCTAATGATGTCACCTAAGAAATTACAGGAAAATATAATGTAATTAAATTCCATTGTATACAGAGCTGTTGTCCCATTCTCCCCCCCCACACACACACACACTTTATGTCTGCATATGCATGCTTTTGGATGAGCAATTAGATGACTAAACTAAGGCAATTACTATGAAATACTCTTCTACAAAAAAAAAAAAAAGGTCTGTTTACTGCATGATTCTAAGCTTCTATTTTCCTGCACTGGTAGAAACTGATAATAGATTTGCCCATGGCATTTCCCTACATATCCATTAATGAACAATGCGGGGTTTAATGTGAATATCTGGTATTCTTCCTATCTTTAAATGTCCAATTTATTATTGAATGTCCTGAGTTTTTCCTTCTTCTAATTGTGGCATTTTATAGTCACTGAATTGTTCACCACTGATTAAGTGATGTTATCCTGTTGTTTTTTTAAGCTATCTTGCATTATTGAAAATTGCATTTTGGGTTGTTTTAAGACAGTATTTTTGTTCTTAGTAGAAACAATTTGTCAAAGATTTTGCTTATCATCCCAAAGTCCTTGTAAAGACTTCCACTTATTTTTAAATCTTTAGCTTGTTTGAATACCTTGAAGGAGATAGCCAAGCGCTAGTTATGTCAGGGTTTTGTTGTATTTCTCAGTGTATTAAAAAACATGACAGCCTAGTATATTTTCTTTGTGTTCTCTCAAACAACTAAAGATGGCAAAAATAACCAATAGCAAAACCAACAGCATTCGGCAGGTATTAATTCCATGAGCACATTACACATATTTTATAGTAAATTTTAGGGACAAATTTAAAAGATTTTCTATAAATGGTAGTATTCGACTCATAATTACAAATACATTAATATTGGTTATAGGAATATTTTAATGATTAAGCTAATTGTTTAGAAAAGCCCGATGGAGCTATTATCAGTAAGTTTTTATTGTTTGTTCATTTTAAATTGCAAAGCACTAGAGCAGCATCAGGAGAAGAATCACACCAGTAAAATTCATAGAGGACTGTGGCAGTTATTTTTAATTAATCCCCCATCCCCCAAAAAACCTTTAAACCTCATGTGTGCCACAAAACACATGATCCTGATAAAACAGTCACAACCTTGGCCATGTCTTTCAATTGAATGCTCCCTAAAGTAGTCTTTTTAGTCAGGGTTTATGCTTTACCTTTTACTCTAGACTTCAAGGTACTGCTAACTCTCTTACATGACAGAGGGGCAGAGGACTCAGCACTACAATCGCTGCAACCATTCTTTTCCAGCAAACTCAGATAAATGATGAGTAACTGCTACTCTTCTCTGAAGGCCTTCATCTGTGGAGCCCCATAGGCATCTACAGTAGCTGCTTTTCTCTTTATATCTACATGTCACCCCTGGGAAAGAATGAGACACCAGTATGCTGAGGACACACCTATCTGTCTCATTACATCAGTTGAGAACCACCACCACTACTGTCAAGTATCAAAGGGGTAGTCGTCTTAGTCTAGATCTGTAAAAGTGACAAGGAGTCCTGTGGCACTTTATAGACTAAGGGTACGTCTACACTAGCCCCCTAGATCGATCTAGGGAGGCTAATGAGGGCAACCGGATTTAAATATCCTGAGCTTGATTTGCATGTACCCGGCCGGTCGCCATTTTAGAAATTGACTAGCCCAAAGTAACTGCCCGTGTCTGCACGCGGCAGTGAAATGGGCTTCTGATTTAAAGCCCCTAATTCAAATTAGGTGGTAAACCTCATTGCCATGCCACCCCTGGGCACGTGGCTCCAACTGGCTGCCACACAGGGGCCGTGGCCTGTTACTCACATATGTGTATGTATGAAGGCACATGACGTGCTCCTGACCCCGGGGTGGAACATAGCAGGACGCCTTCCCTCCACAAGCCCCCTCTACACAGAGGCAGGTGACATCTCTCCCCCCCCACACACACAGACCCACACCACATACAGCACAGGGGCATGGGTGAAGTCCTGGGCCAGCTCCCACTCATAGGGATAGCAGGACATTCCGAACATGGCCTCTGTGCTAGCACATCGGCTCTGATGGTATGGAGAACTGTCATCCTTGCCTTGCAGAGGGGGGATGGGCTTCACCCACTGTGTCCCCAGGGATAACTGACCACTTCTTTTGTTTCTCCACAGCTGCACCAGCTGTGAGTACAGGACATTCTCCCACACCCAGGCACTCAGCAGGCTGATCCGTAAACAGAATTACCAGCAACAGCACCTGGGGATACTGTGAGGCCTGCACCATACCCTGAAGAAGACCAGCAGCTCCGGCGAGAGAGCTGGTGGAAATTGCTTGCCCAGGGCCATGCCACCTGCAGACCCTGGTGCAAAGCTTGCTACCTCCTTCTGCTCCAGCCCCTGATGCCTCCCCAACTACTCCTCCTCTTCCCACTCCTGCTCCCCCTCCCACTTCTTCCTTCCCTCCCTTTCCCCCTGCAGGGTCACCAAGGGCCCCCGCACCCACAGTGCTGGGAGACAGGTGGGCTGGAAAAATCCACACCCTCAGTCCTGAGCTTCTCCTCCCCCTTCCTCCCCTTGCCTCCCCCTGCCAGCTCCCTCCTCCCAGTTTTGTTCAATAAAGAGACACTGTTGTAATGTCTTTTATTGTACAACAGGAGGGGGTTTAGGGAGGGGTAAGTTGAAGGACATGGGGGAGAAATGAGGCACAAGCCCCCAGTGGGGCACACCAGGGAGACTGTTATTGGCTGCAGAAGGTGCTGTCAGGCTTGTAGCAACACATCCAGGAGAAGCATTAGAGTGCCCAGGGGTGGCTCCGGCTCCATGCTACAGAGTGCTGTGGTGTCCTAAGTGAGGGCAACCAAAGCATACAGAGGGAAAAAATGCTTTCCTGTCCCTCAGCAAGGTAGGTAAGCAAGCAGGGAAACCTGAGAACTGGCTGTCTGGGGGAAGAGAGGGGCGTGCCTTTAAGCACAGGCCACACAAAGTAACTCCTGACCTGATGCCCTACCAGAACTGGTTCCGGCTGGCCTTATATGCTATTCAGCATCCAATCAGTGTGGATGCACTATTTTGAAATAGCAAAACACTATTTTGAAATGCATTTTGTGTCTAGACACGTTATTTCAAAATAAGATATTTCAAAATATTTCAAAATAAGTATTTCAAAATAACACTGTAGTGTAAACATAGCCTGAGTGACTCAGTTCCCATCTACCTCCACAAAAAAACGATAATCTGTAAACCACTGTAACAGCTGCTCGCCTCTGGAAAAATCCAGGATGAAGGATGTGAGAGCTGGAGACACATATTCTCTGTCAAGGCGATTTGGCTAATCTAGTGCAATCTTCCAGAATTAATCAGGTGAAAACAAGACATCACCTTTTTAGAATACATTGAAACAACTTTTTTTGAGAATGTTGTTTCACAATTTCAATACCTCTTTTATTCCCAAATGTTTTCAGCCCCTATCTAAAAAGAAAACAACTTACCTGACTCCATGAAGGGCAGTGACTCCATGAATTCAAATAAGGATTTGGCTATTGATATTAATTGTATGTCAAAGGCATTCTGATTATGAGTATAAAATCCTAAAATAGACAGCGATAGATGTTGTACCTATTCAAATTCAATCAAGGTTTGCCACTTTCAGACTAGGGGCATGTCTACATTACCACTGCTACTGCAGCACAGCTATGGGGCTGCACCTATGCCATTGTAGCACTATTGTATAGATCATTCTGTAGGTGGAATGTTTTTCCTCTTAAAGTAGATGAATTATCATTTCAATAAGTCATAGCTAGGTCAATGGAAGAGCTAGCTGTAACTACATTGTGGGTTTGGTAGACTTAACTATCATGCTAAGGATGTGAAATTCTTCACAGCCCTGAGTGATATAGCAAAGTTGATCTATTTTTTGGGGAGGAGAGGGAGAAAGGGAGGTTAAAACAGTGTACTATCGACTGTCTTAAAATGTGCCATGATTCATGATGAAATTTATATGTGAAATTTATGTGAGAATAACTTCTTCAATTTCTACAATTGCAAATTACAGCCTCATGGATAGGTGACCTCTGCCTTATGCTCTGCTTCCTACTACCTCAGTTTATAAACCTTCTGTATATTATTTTAAATGTTCATTGAAATTAAAATCACATTTATTTTGTTTTTAATGGATGCAAGACAGAAATATGCCAAGATCATCTAGTTATGACAACTATCAAATAATTGGAGGTTAAGAATAAGCATTAACTTTTGACAATGAAAACTGTTTGGTTTCCTTTCCTCTGCTGTTTTCACCAGCCATGTTTCTGCTCAATAGAACAGAGTTGTCATCACTATTGCATTGAAAATTCATATCTTAGTTGTCACGCAAGCATTCCACTGCCCAAATAGAGGCCTTTGAAGATACTGAAATGCCACTGATGCAAGACTAATCCAACATGTGACTTCTTGGATATAGAAACTCCTGCTGTCAACATACTACCCAGATAGATAAAACTACTCACCCATTCAATGTTATTGCCATCTACATGCAGTGTTGGCAGTTGTTCATTTCTGCTTTATAGGAGACTTTCATAGCTTTGGTTTTATCACCACTGATTCACCTGTAATAGTTCTATGTAAAACTGAAGCTAACATCATACAAGATTGAGCTTTAGCTTGCAAAAAAATGACAACTTGGCTCAAAAGCTAATCACAAAAAGCTATTTTTACCTCTATTTTCTCCAGTTATTTCTATTCTCACCTTCCTTTATGGGTTGCTATAATCATATAATATAGTCTCAATTCAGAGCTGTGGGTAAATTTCCTCTGGAGTCAATGCTATTCTTGTTTCCTAAGTTAGCGGGTTATAGACTGCAAGTCAGCACCATGTTCCCTGTGGTATCAAATCTTTATGAAATAACCAATCTCCATTGACCAATTAAAAAAGAGAAAGCTGAGCCTGTTCCATAGAGGCAGAGCTCTCAAAATTGAGTTACTGTCAACCAAAGTATTTCTAAGCAATTTTTGTAAGTACATTTGCTAAAAAGGTATAACCAGTTGGTTGGATTGCAGCTGTGTGAGAAATTCTGCAGAGCTAGTGGAAAATGTTTTTGCCGGTTTTACAAAAAGGCAATATTGTATTACTGGCTTTTGCAAATAAGAACTAATCTAATTTGCTGCAACTGAAAAGCTGCTTTTGTTGGTTGTTGTTTATTCAGTGATTGCTACCAATACTAGCCACATGGTTAAAATTAAAATCCCCTAACTGGTGCCTTATTTGATTTTTTTCCCTATATTTCTGTTAGTTTCCACCTAGCCTTAGTTGCTGAGGTTATGTAATGAGACAATTTGTTCTCAGCAGTTAATAGTTTACAAGTCTTTTGTGTTGCACACAAGACATTACTACAAGGCTCCCTTCCCTCCTCCACCCCATCCCAGTTTAAATAAATTGTATTAAGACACTTGCCAGAGGAACACACTGTCATGTGTTCAGGTAGAAGTTATCATAAAGATTCTCTACTGTTTAAAAAATTAAGATAATAATTTCTGTGTTCTTGGTCTAATTATTAAAATTTACCACCTTATTTGTCCTTTATATAAACACAGATGTTAACATGTAAGCCCCTGCTTCATTTTTAAGTCAATGGAACTGCACCCATGATAATAATTAAGCACATTCTTTACTGAATCAGTGTCAAAAGCAAATATTGTTTTTCTTCCATCATCTTCTTAATCATAGAATCATAGAATCATAGAATAATAGGACTGGAAGGGACCTCGAGAGGTCATCGAGTCCAGCCCCCCGCCCTCAAGGCAGGACCAAGCTCCGTCTACACCATCCCTGACAGATGTCTATCTAACCTGTTTTTAAATATCTCCAGAGAGGGAGATTCCACCACCTCCCTTGGCAATTTATTCCAATATTTGACTACCCTGACAGTTAGGAATTTTTTCCTAATGTCCAATCTAAACCTCCCCTGCTGCACATTAAGCCCATTACTCCTTGTCCTGTCCTCAGAAACCAAGAGGAACAAATTTTCTCCTTCCTCCTTGTGATACCCTCTTAGATATTTGAAAACCGCTATCATGTCCCCCCTTAATCTTCTTTTTTCCAAACTAAACAAGCCCAATTCATTAAGCCTGGCTTCATAGGTCATGTTCTCTAGACCTTTAATCATTCTTGTCGCTCTTCTCTGTACCCTTTCCAATTTCTCCACATCTTTCTTGAAATGTGGCGCCCAGAACTGGACACAGTACTCCAGCTGAGGCCTAACTAGTGCAGAGTAGAGCGGCAGAATGACTTCATGAGTTTTACTTACAACACACCTGTTGATACAACCTAGAATCATATTTGCTTTTTTTGCAACAGCATCACACTGTTGACTCATATTCAACTTGTGGTCCAAGTTAATATGTTAATAGTAAAATAGTTAATATGTTAATAGTAAAATAGTTAAAATGTTAATAGTAATATCATACATGCTGGTGCCTATCTTACAAACTTAAAAAAAGAGGACAATACGCTTCATTTGCATATCTAAGGAAGGATAAAGTTCTTAACCTCTACCTTGATATTCAGGGCTTGTTAAATATTAGAAGTAGGTTGTTCATGAATAGTAATATACTAACCTGTAGGAATCCACCCGTTATGATGTGGCATCATCAGGGATACTGTTCCTTACAACTTGTATTCCATCTCTACACAAACATCCCACACATAGATGGAATACAAGCTGTCAGGAACAGTATCCCTGATGCCACAGCACAACTGGTGGCTGAGCTCTGTGACTTTATCCTCACACACAACTATTTCAGATTCACTGACAATATATACCTCCAAACCAGTGACACCGCTATGGGCACCCGCATGGCCCCACAATATGCCAACATTTTTATGGCTGACCTGGAACAACGCTTCCTCAGCTCTCTACCCTACACCCCTTCTCTACTTACGCTACATTGATGACATCTTCATCATCTGGACCCATAGGAAGGAGACCCTGGAAGAATTCCACTACGATTTCAACAGCTTCCACCCTAACATCAATGTCAGATTGGACCAGTCTACACAAGAGATCCACTTCCTGGACACCATGGTACAAATAAGTAAAGGCCACATAAACACCACCCCATACCGAAAACCTACTGACAGCTATGCATACCTTCATGCCTCCAGCTTCCATCCCGGACACACCACACGATCCATTGTCTACAGACAAGCACTAAGGTACAACCACAACCACAACCATTTTTTTTAATTGTATCCTTTGGTATATATGGCTGTGACTATTTTCTTCCACTATTTGATCTGAGGAAGTGGGTCTGGCCCATGAAAGCTCATCATCTAATAAACCATCTTGTTAGTCCTTAAAGTGCTACATAGTCCTGTATTATATTCTGGAACAGTTATTCTGAAATAGCTTATTTCAAAATAGCACATCTCTGTGCTGAAAATACATTCACCCTTTGACATTCTTTTTCAAATGGATGCAGGGATGGAGAACAGAAGGATGCATAATTATAGAAGTGTAACCCCTCCTGTTGGTTAGCCCAGTGTGAGGTTATTCAGCATAGGGGAAGCTTGTGACTTCCTACACCACTGTGGGGGGAGGGCTAGGCCTGAGGCTGCTTGGTGTGCTCTGCGTTGTGTTTGTGTGAGTGCACCTCAGACCAGACCCACTCCGACAAATCACCAGGAACAGGCTTTATTCTGTAAAAAAACATAGAACAGGAAAACAGTTCAGCAGCCCCTTCTCTCAGCATGCAGCCTGTGTGCTGCTTCTAGCACAGTCCTTGCTGAGACCCTGCTGGGGGCAGAGGGCACATCCTGGAAGGAACCAGGAAGTTCTCCCAACATGCCGCAGTTTGTAGTCCACAACTTGTAGTTCCCAGGGCTGCTGCTGAAACACACTGGACCTTGGGCTACAGAAGCAAAATGATATTGTAAGAAATTAGAATAGTATGACAGGCAGGGAAACATTAGGACTCTGCAATTCAATAACAGCAAGGTGATGATACAGAGGGCAAGGGATATAATATAACTAGGGTCCTACCAAATTCACAGCTATGATGAACATGCCATGGGGACTGTGAAATCTGATTTTTTTTTCTGTGCTTTTACTCTATTCTATACAATTTCATGGAAGAGGCCAGAGTTCCTAA
Organism: Pelodiscus sinensis; assembly: GCF_049634645.1. Lineage (NCBI taxonomy): Eukaryota > Metazoa > Chordata > Testudines > Trionychidae > Pelodiscus > Pelodiscus sinensis. Next base: position 96,286,479 of record NC_134715.1, on the reverse strand, counting down.
AAAATGGAGTTCCTGATCCAAAAGGGATTTTCAGGGTCTTGCAAAGTTATTTTAGGAAGAATCTTTACTTCTGTGCTGTCTTCAGAGCTGGACAGCTGGACAGCGGTGACTGTTGGCTGGGTGCCCAGCCCTGAAGGTAGCGCCTCACCATCAGCAGCACAGAAGTAAGGGTGGCAATGCCATACCATGCCACTTTTACTTTTGCACTGCAGCCTGCAGCTCTTGGTGGATAGAAAGTGGCAGCTGCTTCCTGAAGACCCAGCTCTGAAGGAAGCAGCAAAGTAGTAAGAGTAGCAATACTATACTATACCATATATACTTCTGTGCTGCTCCTGGCAAGCTGGGCTCTTAGTCAACAGCTGCTGCTCTGCAGCTGCTCATCTCTGAAGCAGGAGAATAGCCATGGTTGAGCCTGAATGGATTGCAACTCATTCACATAGCACCCAAATGAAGATTGGAACTAGAGCTCCCCAAATCCACAGGCTGATCCCTCTCCTGATGGCACTGAATACTGCTGCCCTGCTTTCTGGCCCTAGGGCTTTTATCTCCACAGGTGACATGCTTTATGGTGGTATGTTTGGGCAGAGCTAGCACTAGGGCAGCAGCATGAAGCACCAGCACAACGTGGATGTAGCTGGGCTAACAGACACTAAGCAGGACTCGGAAGTCCAGGTGGGTCTCCAGCCGTGGTGGGGACCCCCATCCTCCAAACAGGCGCAAATCACACACTCTTCCCCAGTAAGTGGTTAGGGAGGGTGGGAAGAAAAGCAGGTCCCCTTCAAATTTCAAATTCAGGTAGCTAAAATTATAAAATTTACTATTATTAAAATCCTATTATGATGAAATTGATCAAAATGGAACATGAATTATGTAGGGCCCTATATATGACACATGAGAATGAGCTGAGTTATTACTGAATATAAAAGAAAATGGACCAATAGAATAGAGACTGGTAGAATCAGGGGATCATCAGCTCATTCAGATGAAAGAGTCAACATCCCAAAGGTGAGATGCAAAGCTAAAGTAGGAAGAAATTACAGTGTTGTAAGTAGAGGTTTTCTATTATACATGAGAAAAAAAACTGATTAGCTAGGGAAAAAAGTTTAATTCTATCTCTATGCAAGGCAGTTTGACTTCTGTCTACCACATAATGATGTGCAGACTGCCACTATATCCAGGTTTTTTCCTCATACAAATTATGTGTTATGTGCTGTTCAGTTAATACACCTTTGTGCACCTCCTCATTTCCAGCGATAGCTGATATAATCTAGAAATCTTCCCTTCAGAGAGTATTGGTAACAAATGCATTGGCAGAATATAGTTTTACTCAGTGCTTCTTATAAGCCCTTGTTATTCTCCTGACTGTCTTTTAGTCAGAGAAGAGCAAGAGAGTCTAAAATTATTTAGGTCCAATTACCTGTGCATTGGGAGTCATTTAATAAAAAATTAAGTGATTCTCTGTTTCACCATAACCTTAATAATTTGCAAGGATATTTCGCTGCCAAGATCAAAGACTGTTAGGAAGCTAAGTATGAAGTAACCAAAATAACGAGCAAAGCTTGATGTTTCAGGGTTCACTCCTGTAGTTTCATTTGCAATGATCATTTAACATGTTTAAAGGTTGCAAGGTTTTACTCCAGTCATGGCAAAATGTATTTTTAATTAATATCATTGGAACAAAACATGTAAGAGCATATAGAACAAAATCCATGAAAAAGGACTGAATTATTTATATTATAGTAGCATGTTTTAAGTCCTAATTGAAATTCACTAGAGTAGACACTGAGCATGCACACAGAATGTCCTTGGCTGAAAGAGATTATGATCTAAAACAATATAGAGGCACAGCAAAGTGAGTTCAAGTTCATACAGCAGGTCAATAGCAAAGCCTAGATTAGAAATGAGATCTACTGACTCCCAGCCCAATAAGACAACATTACTTCAGAAGCAGGTTTTAAAAAACCACACACCTCATTTTAACGGAAATTAGTAACAGACTCTGTGCAAAGATAGGATCTAAAACACAACTGGTTGATCAAATGCTCATAAAAGCTAGCACTGTCCTGGATCCAAAATTTTCCTAACAAAATTTAAAACCACTATGATCCCCTGAAATATTCCGTTTTGATTATTCAGCAGTTTCTGACAAAACATATTTCATCATAATTCCCAACTGTCTCTATTCTTGGTGTGCAGAGAGGCTAGGAAATAATTGACCAGCGCCCATCACTAGAACTTCAAAATGTAACTACATGGGTCTACAACAATGCTGTTTCTACATCCTGGCCCCACAGAATAGCTACAGCTGTGACTGTCCATGCATTCTTCACATTTGGCTAGCAAACAAAAACAAACAAACAAACAGAAACTGAGAAAGGCAGCTTGTCACCTGTACACTAGCTATCACGGAAGCTATCATAATATTTAATGTTATTAAATATGTATTAAATTGCAACTGTTGGGTTATTAATATGTGCAAAGTGTCCCTGAGAATGCAAAACTATCTACCTCAAATCCTGACATGCTTTAGCAATGTCAGAATGCCTCCTTAACTGATACCAATGCCAGGATGATTATAGTCAAACTTTCTAGAATATATAGCAGTGCCACACAGATTAGGCAAACACAAACCTCATCTTTAAGAGAACTACGTTACTCTCTTTCTAATTGACTCTTCTGGTGGTTCTTAAGATTGCAGAATTACCTCCTTTTTTTTCTGAGGCCCCCTTTAAAAATATTTCAGGATGTGATAATCCTCCCTCTCCTCCCAAAAAAGTGATAGAAAATTACTGTCATATTTATAAGAGCACTAAATGACATGTTTAGTCATAATCTGTGCAGTCACTAAAGCCTTTAAAAATATAAAGTTCCAGTTGCCAAGAAGGGATATTGCTAGTGAAAGGAAAGATGGAAACAGGGATGGGTGATGACTAAAGCTGTATCATATCATTTCACCATTACTTCTGTGCTGCTGCTGGCAGCAATGCTGCCTTCAGATATGTGCATGTGGCCAGCAGCCACCACTTTCCAGCCACTGTGTTCTGAAGGCAATACCGCTACCTTTGACAGTGCAGAAGTAAGGACAGGGATTCCCCTACAAAAGCCTTGCAGTCCTCTTTTGGATTGGGCCCCCTAGTTTGAGAATTACTGCTCTAGCAGATGAAATTCAACATTTTTTTTCTTAAACATATGTGAAATAATCAGGGTTTGCTTTCTCAATGCAAAATACTATGAGAAGTGAGAAAAGGAAATAATACAACACACAGACAACACTATCGACAGATTAGGAGCCACAATACTGGTTTCACACATTTCATGCTGCTCAGTTCACATATATTTGTGTACAGTACTCAACAAACAATACAATCTACTCGCCCATAGAAAGTAGATTTCAGCTGCGCACCCCGTTCATTTGCGGCGCACATGCGCAATGCGGCTCTTGCGCATGCTCAGTACGGGGCTGGCGAGCAGTTTTCGCTGCCATTCGTCAAGCCTGTTTATGTGGGTGCATAATTGGCTGGATAACCGTAGTCAGAGAGTTGTTGTTAACGGTGCTAAATCCTGCTGGAAAGGGATAACAAGTGGAGTTCCGCAAGGATCTGTTTTGGGACCCGTACCGTTCAATATCTTCATCAATGATGTAGATATTGGGATAGAGAGTATGCTTATTAAGTTTGCAGATGATACCAAACAGGGAGGGTTGCAACTTCTTTGGAGGATAGGGACATAATTCAAAATGAGCTTAGCAAGTTAGAGAAATGGTCAGAGGTAAACACTATGAAGTTTAATCAAGAGAAATGCAAAGTGCTCCACTTAGGAAGGAACAATCAGTTCCATACATACAAGATGCGAAGCGACTGTCTAGGAAGGAGCATGGCGGAAAGGGATCTAGGGGTCATAGTGGACCACAAGTTGAATATGAGTCAACAGTGTGATGCTGTTGCAAAAAAAGCAAATATGATTCTAGGTTGTATCAACAGGTGTGTTGTAAGCAAAACTCGTGAAGTCATTCTACCGCTCTACTCTGCACTAGTTAGGCCTCAGCTGGAGTACTGTGTCCAGTTCTGGGCACCACATTTCAAGAAAGATGTGGAGAAATTGGAAAGGGTACAGAGAAGAGCGACAAGAATGATTAACGGTTTAGAGTACATGACCTATGAAGCCAGGCTTCATGAACTGGGCTTGTTTAGTTTGGAAAAAAGAAGATTAAGGGGGGGACATGATAGCGGTTTTCAAATATCTAAAAGGGTGTCACAAGGAGGAAGGAGAAAAATTGTTCCTCTTGGTTTCTGAGGACAGGACAAGGAGTAATGGGCTTAAAGTGCAGCAAGGGAGGTTTAGATTGGACATTAGGAAAAAATTCCTAACTGTCAGGGTGGTCAAATATTGGAATAAATTGCCAAGGGAGGTGGTGGAATCTCCCTCTCTGGAGATATTTAAAAACAGGTTAGATAGACATCTGTCAGGGATGGTGTAGGTGGAGCTTGGTCCTGCCTTGAGGGCGGGGGGCTGGACTCGATGACCTCTTGAGGTCCCTTCCAGTCCTATGATTCTATGTACATCTGTACTGAGTCTGAGCCAGCTCCCATATATCTCACTGGAAATACTTTCACTGTTGGGAATGGAATGAGGTTGAAATCAGACAGTAGCAACCAGTTCCCCCCACAAAATATATCTCAGAAATTTTTGAAAGAAGGAAATTTTTTACTACCAAGTATGTTTGAATTTCACATAGAAACACTGCTAGAGTGCAATGAGAACAGATTTCAATTTCATCAATACTTTTATAATTTTAATTATTCTAATTTACATTAGAAAAATGCTGCAATGCAAAGTTTAATTTGGGGGTAGTTAGATAGATTGTGTTAGAGGTTGTCTGATTAAACCCCATTTCATCCCCAAACAATTAAAGTATTTGCAGTGTGAGATAAGGAAGCTGGCTCAGACTCAATCCACAAACACAAATAAACATACGTGAACTGGGCAACATAAAATATGTGCAGCAAGTGTTGTGGCTTCCAATCTGTCAATGGTGTTGTGTGGGGATAATAGAATTGCTAAAGCATGTGGGGGCCTATGCTACATCACAAATAGAATCAGAGTCAATGTGATTCATTTGTTTAAAAAACCCCTCCCCTTCCTGGGATGTATTTATAGCAACCCTGAATGTAAGATGAAGTAGATAACTGTGTCCAATTTTGGGCACATAACTTTAAGACAAATGTGGAGATATTCAGGAAAGTCCAGAAAAGAGCAACAAATATGGTAACATTAGAAAAAACTGACCTATAGTATTGAGAAAAGAAAATTGAGGGAGGTCTTGGTAACAGATTTCAAATATGCTAAGGAGGGCACATCTAAACTACATTCCTTTTTTGAAAGAGGAATGTAAATTAGGCAAATCGAAAGTGCAAATGAAGCACAGATTTAAATATCCTGTGCTTCATTTGCATATTCATGTCTGCGTGCTTTTTCGAAAAAGGCTTTTTCAAAAGTGAAATCGCAGTCTAGATGCGGTTCTTTCAGAAAAAAAAGCCCTTTTTCGAAAGAACGCATACTCCTCCTTTTTTCAGGAGTACAGGTCCTTTCATAAAAGGGAGAGGCGGGTTCAAAAGAACTGTGTTTAGACTGGGCTTTCACTTTCAAAAAAGCCTTTTCCAGAAAAGCGCTCGGATGCAAATATGAAAATGAAGTGCGGGATATTTAAATCTGCGTTTCAATTGCACTTTCGATTTGCCTAATATACATTCCTCTTTCAAAAGAGGTATATAGTCTAGACCAGTGGTCCCCAACACGGTGCCCGTGGGTGCCATGGTGCCCGCCGGGGCATTTGTGTGCGCCCGCCAACAACCTGGGCCGGCCCCGCCCCAGGCGCGCGACATGTACCGGCGCTGCATGCGCGGCGCTCAGGCTGCCCCAGCCCCGGGGCACATGCGAGCGCTCGGGCATGCGGTGCTTGAGCGGGGCTGGTGCTGGCCCCAGGCGCGTGGCTCGGGCGGCAGCGCCGGCCCTGGGCCCACGGCACAAGGCGCTCGGGTGGCCCCAGCCCTGGCCTTAGGGCACACGCCGGTGCCGGGTGCAAGGGCATCTCAGTCCCCTGGCGTGCCCCCGGACGCGCAGCCCCGCCCCTGAGCGCCCAGCGCGTGAGAGGCCCCACCTCCCGGGCTCCCAGCGTGTGAGTGGCCCCACCTCCCGGGCGCCCGGGAGCCTCTAAAGGTAGGGGACCACTGGTCTAGACATAGCCAGTGTCATAAGGCTTAATCTGCATCAAGGGAAATTTAGGTTAGATTACCAGTTAGACACAATAGGCATGTGCCTAGGGGTATCGGCATTCTAGGGATGCATGCCCTCTCTAAAACTGTGCATCATAAAAGTCAGATGTAAGCAGGATGGCGGGGGGGGGGGAATGAAGATGCTGTGACTAAGGGGCATATAAGGTATAAATTATCCTGATTCTGAGGGTAATTAAGCTCTGCAATACATTTCCAAAGGAAGTTGTGGAATCCACATCACTGAAGGCTTTTAAGAAGGAGGAACTGGTTGAAAATTTGAAAGTGGAAGGCAGCTTGGGTGATCATAGAATTCATGATTCTAAGGAATGGTAGAGGCAAACAGAAAACTAGAGATAAAGGATTTCAGGAAGGCAGATTTTGGTAAGCTCAGAGAGGTGGTAGATAAGCTCCCATGGGAAGCAAAACTAAGACGTAGAGAAGAGATTTGGCAGTTTTTCAAAGAGCCATTATTACGGTCCCAAAAGCAAACTATACCACTACGTAGGAAAGACAGAAATTTTGGTAAGATACCACCTTAGCTTAACCAGGAGGTCTTACACTATCTAAAAATCTCTGACACATTATGGCTAGTCTAGATGACGCTCTCTTGAACAAGAAATATGCAAATGAGGCACAGTGATGAATATCTCTGCTCCTCATTTGCATATGTTCTTGAACAAGAAAGCACAATGTAGACGTAGCTGGAAGGTCACCCACCATACTGTGCCAAGTGTCTATTTCCAAAATACAGTTTGGAGATGTAGTTTTTTAAGGAGACTTTCATCATTAAAATAAATCTGCCTACTTCTATCCAAGAGATTGGAATCAGTTACAGTCCCCAAACTTATGAGACGCAGAGGTTCTGGAAGATCTGTCTTTCCACCTGCACTCTAGTTAGATAAGGCAGCGTAAAATGGGACCCAGTATAAATGAAATATAATTTTCTTCCAATCCTCAAGTGCATTCATCGTGTTTGGAATGCTGATCTACAAGTTGGCTGACCCAGGATATTGGATCATTCACTTTCAAGTACCCTGGCTGCCAGAAAAATTGAATTTTATTATCAAATCTTGGCTTTCTTTTTTAAAGGTGGATTATTTTCTTCTTTATATAAACCATTTTGAAAGGTATAGAGAAGGACAGGAGACGGATATCTGAACAAATGTTCCACTATATTCCTTCTGTGACAGTGTTCTATATCTTAGTGATACATTTTATTAAACTGAGGGTACTGTACCCCTTTCTTCAGGGGACCTCCCAGTTTCTAGGTTGTATGTGCTTTTTTAAAAAAGAAGTGGGGACATAATGGACAAAAAGAGCAACTTCATGTATTGGCAAATAGTGGTAAAAGTGGCACAACTTCATTGGCAGTTTCTCCTCCTCACTTCCTGTTTTTGAAAATGTCCCTTGAAAACCCTATGTTCTCCCCTCAAAGTGACTTGAATACAGCACTGGAAGAGGTGACTAGAGAGCCTGAGGGCAAAGCCCCCACTCTTCACCCCATCAGAGGGAGGAGCAGTGAGTCCCCTGCGGTTCTTCCATCCCCTAATTTGCCCCTTGGATATGAAAGGAAAGATAAAGAGAACCTCTGCAATTACCCAGATATGCACCATGGACAAGAACTTAACTTCAACCCTGTCTTGGCTGGAGAAGGAAAGGCAATGTCCTCACTTAGGCTTCCCCCTCTGCTTAAGGGGGCTGGCAAACACTAAGTCCATCTCAAGCCTCATATTTAAGAAGGATCCCTCTGAATAAGCCAAAGAAAACAACACATGTAAATCCTTCCATCATTGCAACTAGACACAATTTTTTTCCTATGCCCATGTATTCTAGCCAAGAGAAAAGAAGAATGGAAGAGAAGTAGAGTGATGCAACAGAGGAGAGCATTTTTACAGCTATGTTAATAATATATAGGCATTTGTGCATCTGTCTTCCTGAGAGTTCATTTGTTTAAGAACTCCTCCTAAAAGGTAAGAGCTACGGCCACCAAATTTAGTATGCAGGTTCCTCTTACCCTAAGTTAAAGCAAGGTCAGGATTTGATTGTGACAGGAAAATGGGAATGGGCCTGGAATTCAATTGTTTTCCATAGCATGGAAAGTGATGGGACTGAGCAGAGGAATGCTGCATTCACAGTCACAACTGGAGGGAGTGAGCACAGGGGCAGCTATATTGCAGAGTGACCACTAAGGTTAGCCATACTACCAAAGCAGTGACCAACTAGGATGGGGATCTCCACTTTGACTGCCACTAGCCCGGGTAAGTTTCCCCAGCCCCAATCTCTTACCTCCTACCTCCTGGCCCTTGGCCCCAGACCCAGACCAGGATTGGGGGGAGAAGTCCTGCCAGCCCCACCAAAGCCTCCCCCTGGGAATACTGCCAGGGCCATGCAGCACCCCTGGCTGGGCCTGCAGAATGCTAACAGGAGGCCTGCATGGCCCCCTTTCTACCTCCTAGCCATCCCTTGCTAGCCCGTGGCCACCCCCGATCCTCTGTCCCAGGCCAGACCTAGGCAATACTGGGTAAGTCTTTGTGTGTGTGTATGTGTGTGTGTGAGAGAGATTTCCTTAGCTAGATCATGAGTGTGAATTCACAATTCTGCAGATCTGGGGTGAACAGTAAGAACCTCTTCTGGTGAGTCTGTATCCTCCATTTAATAATCCACTAGTGATCTATAGTGGCAGTAGAAATCTAAAGTAGATTCATATTCACAATGGGACCTCTAGAATGCTAAGCTTGCCCTTGAAAAATTATAGAAAGTATTGCATCCGTCGATTTCTCCCACTCCTGATTCTATACTGGAGCTATGGGTGTAATTTTCATTTTGGGAAAATATACCTGTGCTAGCACACTCAAAGAAAAGCATAGCTGTGGGTGTGGGAAGGGCTAGCCACCTGAGAACATTATTTCAAACAGGATTGCACTCAGTATGGCTAGCTAGTCCTTCCACTCATGCTGCCACGTTTCTATTTTTAACATGCTACAGGTCAGACCTCCTTGGTTTGGCACTCTCAGGACCTGACCAGTCCTGAGCAAGGGAGGTCAATTCTAGCCCCGCTGATGATGAACTCTGGAGCTCTCCTTGTGTCCCTCAGCAAACTTGGCCAGGCTTCCCTCCCACTCAGCTCCACTGCTGGCTGGACCCCTGGTCAGGCTCCTCTGCTAGCCACTGGCTCAGCTGCCAAGGTCCCTCTTCCTGGGTCACTGTCCCTGGTGGGGCTACAAGCTGGGTCTGTCCCCAGCCCCAACTACCAATCTACTTCTCCCTAGTGGGGCTACACTGTGGGGTCTGGCCCTGGTCCCAGCTGCCAGTCTCTGCACTCCTGGTGGAGCTCCAATGCCTGGACTGGCCCCAACCCTGGCTTCTGGGCTCTACACCCCTGGAGAAGTTGCACTGCTAGTGCTGGACTCAACCACCGCCACTGGGGTACCTGTCCCTGTGTCATTGGGCTCTCAGCTCCTCTCCTGGCCGCCAGCCCTCCATCTCACTCCTGGCCCCCAGACTATCAACCGGGGGCTCTCTGGTCCAGGGGCTCTCTGGACTAGCAACATCCATGGTCCAGCAGACCAGAGTCCTGGATGAGAGAGGTTCAACCTCTACTTCTATTAAAGCTAGCATAGTATGTCTACATAACCTGGAAATTACACCTCCAACTCCTGAATGTTAGCTATTTCCTTTCTATTTTATTCTCACTTGGTTGACTAAAACAAGAATATTGTCAGTTTTCTTAACTGTTTTCATATGAAAATCTCTGTTTATTAATCGGTGTAACGCTTCCATTGAATTCTGCATGTGGAGTACATCTAGTAGATTCTACGTGTATTTGATATCCTTGAGTGCAACATTTTTCATGTGGGTGTTTGACTGAGCTGAAAGGTATGTGAAGCATGATATATCCCAAGAGCTTCCTAATGGCCACACTGAGGAAAAGGTTCAAGAACACAAATTAATCTTTTCAATGTGATTTGTAGAATCACTACATTGCCTCAGATTCCCACTCTCTACATGTAATTTATTTACATTAAACTAACAGAAAACTCCTTTTCTAAATTCCAATTACCTAAAGAAGTATTTTTCCCCACAAATGAAAATACTCTAACTATAGAAACTTTACTACCCAAATTCAAAACAAAATCTGTGAAAACCACATGTAACCTCAGTGAAATGCCTAAACAAAAATAATCACTACCTCCCACACTACCAAGCAAAATAAAAGTTCCTCTAATCCATCCTTTCCTCAGCATTGCCCCCAGCTAAAATACTGCTGTGTCTTCAGGCATGTGTGCCTGACTCCTGCTTGTCCAGCCCATTGTTGCGGGGCTTTTGACAGACAGAATTGCTGGCTGAGGTCAACAGCAGGTGCCTCTTCCCCCTTAGCCAGCCTTGGGTTGCCGAGAGCCAGTAGGAGGTAGGGACAGAGCAATAAGCTTTACCTGGAACTTTCAATTAACCAGCAACCTGCATTCTACATGAATGCCTGATAACAAATCTTTCACTGCAATATCTCATGTAGCAAGGTCCCAAGCTACTTAGGGCTTCAGAGATCAAAACAATCATCTTCAATTTCACCCTGGAAATAATTAGAGGAAATGAATATCTTGGAAGAATGCATTGTTTGCATGAAACACTCCAGAGCAAGTTTTAATCCTCGGCTGGCCTATGTTTCCAAAATGAACTTAAGGGAGCCCCAAGTAAAGTTAATTGCAAATGTTTGTTCATGAGATGGCAAAAAGCATGGCTTAGTGTAGCAAGGCCTATAACCAAAGGACACTAGTTTATAACTCACAGCTTCTTTGGAAAATGGTCATTGTGGTCAAAAAAGACCCTGCTTTGGCCACCTAATATGACAGCTTATATTATCTAGCTACAGGAGTGAGAAATAGAAGCTTCCTGTTCCATTGATTTGGCACAAAGATTGCTTTTTCTCTAAAAATGGGGATATTATTTGTTTCACATAGTGGGTTTTGGGATTAAAGTGTATGGAAAACTTTAAATGTTCAGCCCTTTATGCATATTAAGATTTACTAATACAATTTGTTGCTATGAATATGAATACTTTTTGAAGTGCTGTTGAAAATTGAGATAGGCCCTCAAAAGCTTCACTTACTACACTTTTTAGAAATTCCTAGTGGGAATTCTGCCCTCTATTTCTGCCCTCTATTTCTGAAAATCTTGTACGGATCATATGATACCCTCTGTGAACTTATGGTGCTTCCATTGATTAACCCTAGTATCCATAGTATCTTAAATTATGAGTTGACTGCTATAGATCCAGTAAGATCTGATTTGAAGAATATTTGCAGTATTCAGGATGAGCACTTAACAGGCAATGAAGAGAGGAGTTATGACCAATCTTAAAATATACAGGCATCTGACAAGAAACGGGAAATCTAATTGTCGACATGGACATTTGATATCATTTTTGTATCATGTAATTGGTTAGCACACAGATTCATTCTGTTGTGTCTTAAATACCTAGCACCCATGCTTAGAACCCCTTACTTAATGCCTATCAGATTACTTAAGGACTTAAATGAATAATGGGATGAATAATTGGATACCTAGAGGTCAGAAATCCTTTTAATGATAATAAAGGCTTAGTTGGTGTAAGACTACAGAATGTGGCCATAAGTTACTTTCTTCTACCTTTTTTCGTGTGCTTAAGGTTTTTTTTCACATTTTGTCAGTGCAGGTTTATTTTTTCCTCGCCCCGTTATTATGCTTTATGTTGCTTATATTTATAACAGAGAACATTTGTACTAGGGAGAGAGATAATTTCAAAAGAAAATCTTTTCCATTGCCACTTCTTATAAGATTTTTTCCCACCTAAGCCTGGGACTCAGAAGGATAACTTCTGCTACATTTTGTAAATTTGAAGATTAAGCTGGAAAATATCCAGGCACTATGTGAATAAATGCCCTTTAGTCTTGAACTGAAAAATGTGAAAGCAATATTGCCATTAAATATAACTGTGAATTCATTATTTTAACTCTTTGGCTGCAGAAGTCAGCATTTTACAAGATGACATTAGTATCTTGTAAGAGCTCTATATCAGTACTTACTATAAGTCAGGAGTGAGAAAAAATAGTCTCATGAAATTGTATCAAATCAATTAATTAATTATTTTTGCTGACACTGTAGCCTAGCAGAGAAAGAACTGAACAAGAACAGAGGACAGGTAGTTCGAACTAGGATTCCATGAGGTGTACCGGTAGTTTGGAATAGGAATCCTAGTTCGAACTACCTAGTTCGAGCCCCGTGTAGCCGCGCTGCACGGGGTTCGAACCAGCGGGGTTTTAAAAATGGCGGCTCCCCGCTTATGCAAATGAAGCCCGGGAAATTCAAATCCCGGGCTTCATTTGCAAGTGCGGTATGCCTACATTACCCCGCTAGTTCGAACTAGTGGGGTAGTGTAGACATACCCATAAATATTAAAATTCTGATAGACCCACACCACTATATGGTATCCCCAGCCCTGATTAGAAATTGTGTCCTTATTCTGCAACATGATATGGATGGAACAAATTCTTATATCTGCTCTAGTAAGCTCCACTGAAATCAATGGAAAATAATATTTTCAGTGTATTGCAGAAGTCACATTTTCAGTGATGCTGAACCATGGAATCAGAAGGAACTTCTACAGCTCATCAAGTCCAGTGTCCTGATTTTACATTTGCATCTTGAAATGAAAAAAAAGAAAGAGATTCTTGGATTTGAGATCCCAAATTTGGCCAGTCACTAATTTAGGAACAGGAACCCTCAGGAACAGAGTTTTTTGAACCAATCACAGCTCTTTGAAGAAGGAGATTGTACTGAGGAGCCTAATAATAAATGGCAGCAGAAGCAGAGAAAAATTAGTTTCTGAAAAACCTTCATGTCTTTGTTTTCCAAGCAAGGATTTGTTGTAATCCACGTTATGTGACTGTGTGTGACAGCATATTTTGGGCAGCTTTTTTTGGAGAAAACTCTCTAAAACCCTAATGAGAGCTGTTGTGAACAAATGTTTAAATAAAGCACTGATTCCCAGAGGAATCATTATTTCATCACTGTTATTTATTAAAAGGAAGATTGTTGTGGCAGCTTTTTCATCATTCATTTTATATACCAGGACTCTGATGGCATACTCACACAATTCATGTTTTTTTTTATCTAGACATTATAAATTATTTTTTTGTTCAGAGAGACTGGAATTTATTGGTATTTGATCATGCCAACGAGTTCATTCAGGAGGGACAAATCATGGATCAAGGGTCATATTTGCACAATTCAAGTTCTTTCCAAGTATTTGGTTGGGTAATGGATTCATCCATTCATAGTCCCCTCTGCCCCCACCACCAGAGTTCTTACCATCTCTCCTCTGAGGAATATTTGCTACATTCCCTTTTCAAGGCCATACCTAGAGGATAATTACTGTATTGCTAAACTTTGCCTTTAGGAAAGCAACAATTCTATCCTTCATAATTCACACAAAGTAAGATTCCTACATATAAATGTGTTAAACCTTCTTTTACTTTTTTTTAACTTGACATAGAAGCAAGCAAGTAGGTATGTGACTATGAAAGAGATAAGAAAGCATTACATATTCAGGCTTCTCAGGGTATGTTTACACTGCAGAGTTTTTCCAGAAAAACTACACTTACATCCACACTGCAATTGTATTCTTTCGACAGAAAGTTGAAAGAATGCATGGGGTTTTCCTACTGCAGTAAACTTCTTTCTAAGAGGAAGAAGCCCTTTTCCAAAAGAGCTCTTTTGGAAGAAGGCATGTGTGGCTGAAGAAGAGGGTTTGTTTTGGGGGTTCTTTTTGAAAGAAGAGGCCTCCAGGAAAAAGCACAGGTACCCTGGTGGCCACTCCATCCATAGTAATCACAACTGAAATGTGAGATAGCTTCCATTCAATGTCAATGCTATCTTTCCACAAAGTACATTGCTTTTTCGATGCACTTTTGCTGTGTGAATACGCTCTTTTGAAAGAAGTTTTTCTGGAAGATCTCTTCGGCTGTGTCCAGACTCGAGGGTTTTTTCGAAAAAATTAGCCTTTTTTCGAAAAAAACTTCACTTGCGTCTAGACTACAGCCGTGTTTTTTCGAAATTAAATCGAAAGAACGCGGCTTTTCTTTCAATGGCAGTAAACCTAATTCCACGAGGAAGAACGCCTTTTTTGACGGAGATCCATCGAAAATAAGTGAGTGTGGACGCAAGGTGGCCATTTTTGGAAAATAATGGCCTCCAGGAAGAAACCCTGGTGGACAATATGGGGCATTGCCTTGCATGTCTCTGGTTCCTGTCTGCAGCCATTTGTTAAAGGGACAGGCACCCTCACAGCCACTTGTGGCAGCAAAGCAGCCAGAGCACACGGCTGGTTAAGTGCAGCATGCCCCAGCCCCAAGACCCTCCTGGCCCTTCTAGAGAGCCTTCTGGGGACCCAACCAGGGGCTCCAAATGCCAGGCACTGGCATGGTCTGGGCCAGAGCTCAAGACCCTTCTCGAGCTCTGGGGAGAGGAGGAGGCCTTACAAGCCCTAAAAAGCAGGCAGCAAAATGCAGACATTTTTGGCCACATGGCAGAGGCCCTGGCCCAGAGAGGACAATACCCCCGCACCCAGGACCAGGTGTGCTCCAAAGTTAAGGAGCTGCGCCAAGGTTATGTCAAGGCCAGGGAGGATAGCTCCCATTCTGGGGCAGCCCCTCACTCCTGCCCCTATTATTCTGAGCTGGACCAGATCCTGGGTGGTGGTGAAGCACGCACACTGCGGCGTCTCATCCAGTCTGGCTTGGCAGACGCGCCAGAGCAGGACCCAGAGCAGTCTGGAGACGGGGACATGGTGCCAGAGGAGGACCCTCACCCTGTAGTCAGTCACACAGACCCCAGAGGCCTCCCAGGTGTCATCTGATGCCGGAGATGAAGCAGCAGGTGAGTGCAGTGAGGTTGTGTAACACCCGGGGGAGGGGAGGGTAGGTGGGTGCACAGTGGGTGATGCACAAGGGAAACCTGTGATGCTCAGGCTGATGCCCAGGTCACACACGGTGTTACCTTCAGAATGTCTGATTCCCCTGTCTCAAGGAGAGGGCATGCCCTTTTGGACAGCTGTTGCACACATGACCGATTGTGATAGAAATGTAGCCGTGTTACTCTGATCTGAGGAAGTGGGTCTGGGCCACGAAAGCTCATCCCCTAATAAACCATCCGGTTAGTATTTTAAGTGCTACATAGTCCAGTTTTTTTATGACTGATTGTGTCTTCCTCTTTTCCTCCACAGCCGGACCAGCCGTGCAAAAGGGCCACAGCACTCCAACCCCACCTCTATCCCCATCTCGGGGACATGGGAGCCGCAGACACAGGCATGTGTATGCGGACATCATGAGGCAGCATGTGGCGGCTGTGCAGGACCTCAACACCATCCTGCAAGAGAGGGCGGAGGCAGAGGATCGGTGGCATGACTGGCTGATGGAGGAGCTGGTCCAGCAGCGCATGTCCCTGTGTGCCACTCTCAGGGAGGTCTGCGGCTTGCCTGCTCCTGTGCCTGGTCCTGCTCCTCCAGCACCCCATGACCCCGCCCCACCAAACCCCCCTTCCACAGCAGCATCCCTTTCCCCCCATGGACCTCCCTCTCCCCCAGCCCCCCCAGTCCCCCAGCCCCTCTCTCCCACTGGCCCTCCTCTCCCCCAGGCCTCCCAGTCCCAAGAGCACCTACCCTTTGTTGTCCAGCCAACGGACAGTCGCCCCACCCGATCCCGTGTCCATGGTGGACCCCGAACACGAGGCCCAAGCAGGAGACTGAGAGCAGGCAAGCACCGTGCAACCTGATCCCCTTCCCTCCTCCAGGTTTCAAGTCCCCTTCCCCCCTCCAGGTTTCAAGCACCCCCATCACCCCAGTTAAATAACAAGGATTGTGTTCAAGAAAATGTTTATTGTACATAGTTTGGCATGAAAGTATATTTTCTACATCAAAAATCAACAAAAGCTTTTTTATGTTTGCAACAGTTATACTATTTTCCAGTGAGTGATATTTAAAAAAATAAACCTGAATTTATTCTTTTGAGACAAAGCCTGGTGTTTATTATTTCTCCAAACATGGTCAGGAATTGGGTTGCAGAGGGAAGCTTTTAATGGGCCAGGGCCCAGTCCCCAGGCAGAACACCAAAGTCATTGATACACCAATTTACACCAGTTAAGGATCAAACTTTTGAAAATGTATGATTGTGTATGTAAAGATAGAAAACCTGTGCTAAAATTATGTTTTATTATATTGCTATGGAAATTATTATTGAGAACTAAAGAGTTACAAGAAATGAAGTTAAAAGTTCACACATGTATCCTTTTTCTTCCCTAAATCGTTTTACATAGTCATATAGAGGAGTTGGAAATGCATTTTTTGCTTTCAAATAAAATTAGGTACGTTTCAGTTGTGTTCAAGCCTTGCACTGAAAATTTGGGACAGAACAGATTTTGTCTCTCTTAAATGATTATCTTCTCTAGCTGAAAAAAGAAAAAACCCAGTGTTGCATAATAAAACTGTTTGGTGTTCTGCAGTTATGAAGCTTCAGTTTTTGAAGGCTTGTCATTTTTTAAAGTATTTAGGTGGCTTTTACTAAGTTAGGCTGAGCAGATATTGAAACACTTTCAAGACTGAGGATTGCAAGTTGAAAGCATTGTGACAGAAATTAAGTTTATGGAGCTGAAAAGCAATATGTTCTGGGAGAGTTTGTGTTCTTTCCTATCTTAGCTCTATCACTTATATGACACAAAAGCTTTCCTTTGTGGTTTTCAGTTCTTTTTCTTAGACTTAATTATGGCATAATGATAGCTCATTGTTTTGAAATTAGCCTTCAAGACTCTATACTAAATGCAACCATTTTTTCAAAGTAGATACCCTTCATAAATATTGTATAATTGAACAGTTAATTATTCTTAGACTAATTATTATTGATGAAATTGCTCACATCCAGTATTAATATGTGGGATACAATCAAATAATGATCCATTAGCATTTAATAAGTCTATCTTAAAATAGTTAATAATTACAAAAACCTCAGCTATGGAGCTGGCAGACAATTTAAATTGATGCTCTTTCTGAGAGGTCTAAATATAGATGAAAAAGATTTTTCCCTTACTAAGGTACAACCAAATGTGCAATAATTTGTTGGCACTTAATGAAGAGCAGGTGTAAACTTGCCAAAAGCTAGAATAAAATAATTAATGTGTGTGCGAGAGCGATAAGATTTTTTTTTAAAGAAAAAGCCACATTGTCCTTATTATAGCTTAAGTTTACTTAAGAATAACATGAATACTCTCTATAGGAGGGTACACTGTAAAAGTGGTCTGTATAAACGAAAGGAAAACATTATTTTTAGATTTTGGGGGATAAATTCTGAGCTGGCTTTCAAAGGATCACAGCCCAGGTCAGATGAGGAGAGCTATTCTAAATTATCCTGTCTCTGTGTTCCAGGACACTAGATCCTGCCAAAGGGCACACAACTGCCTTGTGAGGATGCTGTGAGCACAACCTAGGCACATGTTGAATTCCCGGGGCCAATTTAGGGCACTTACAGCAAAACACATTACTCTGCACTTCAGTTTGCATCATTTTAGTTCAAAATGAAAGGCCATGTAGATGAGTTTTCTGCTACTACAGGCTCCTAAAAGTTTATCCGTGGTCCACGAATCTGCCAAGAACCTCTACAGTGTTGTATGCTACAGTCTCTCAATCTTGATATGCCTATTATTCCAGGATTTGAAGGGCAGATATACAACTATCTTCCACAGAAACCTCCCTGGTAGATTTTAGGGACATTGATGATGCTTTAATCTTTTTATATACTTTAAAGGTTGAAGTGAGTTGAGGATCCAAACCCTTGATATTTTGAATATGCATATTCTTATCTTTCCCTTGACAAAAATTCTCCATAATTAATCCTGAGTTGGGATATGTAATTTTCTTTTTTTAATTGAAATATTTGAGGTTTAGATAAATTCTTGTGAAAACTTCCATGTCATGAAAATGAAACTTTTTGATTATTTTTTTTCGAATTGGCTGAATGTACAATACATATTATTTTCTAATCAAGTGCAGATATCACAAATGCATAGGGGTATACCACAAATTCTATTTGACTTAGCCTATATTACTGTGTAGACTGTGGCGTATTATTTGTGTTCATAAGCCATCTCTAAATAGCACAATCATATTATTTTTCATTCAGTCATATTGATGATTCCTAGATTTGCCATATGCAAACAATAAAACTTACGTTAGATTCTTGGAGAATTCCAAATCTTAAAACAGGTTAAGTCATGTCAAGTGTGAATTCGATTTTTTACCTTTCAGGCCAGTCCTTATTTTTGCAGATGGGGCTGGTAGAGGAAGTTCAAAATTAATGAATGGGAGAAACAACTATTTAAAATCAGTGCAAAAGATTACAAAAAGCCACATAGAATGATGACTACTTCAATTTTTTCATGACTTTGGCAACCAGCTAGAAACCTTTTATAGCAATAATTCATGTAATTGCATCCAAATACCTACCAAATTTCACAAGTAACATAAATATGAACATCAGAAAAACTATATTATGCACTCTACTGGGAAAAAAGTCTACCACTGTGACAAGTGACTGAAGAGTACTAGAAACAAAGGATTCTTATCCAGAGCAGTTCATGGAAAAGGCTCAGTTGGTAACTGTAATTTAAGAGTAAAATGATTTGTAGCTAATTTTCTGGGGATTCTGTGTAGAAAATGTGGTTAAGCTGAAAACAGTCTAAGAATCTTTACCAAATAATTATTTTGGCTGCTTTTGTTCCATTGATGTTGAAGCATGCTACTTCAATATTTCTATTTTTCTCCTTTATGATGTCAAAAAGTGGATTCGTTTATATTGAAAAGTACACAATTAGATAATAATATGTAGCATTACCTACCTTTGGGGTTTCTTAGATTGTCACTGGTGCATTCTTTCCGCAGTTGACCCATGATAGTTTGTGTGCCACGTTTTTTACTGGATAACTTGAGAGGGCAGAACTCAAGTTACAATATATTCCTCCACTGCTCATCACAGTCAGGAGGGCACTTAATAAAATATAATGCTCAAAAATATTAGGTTCAAGAGAGAAATATTGAATACAAATATCTCTGGAGTGGATTCCATTATCAAAACAAACATTCTCTTCGGCTAATTATTTCTTTCTGCTGTCTTTCTTCACTCTAACATGTAAGGACACAATCAACCTATTTCAACTCAATATTGTCTTCTAACATCAGTGTTGGCCCTCTGTTGAGCAGTAGCAGAAGTCTCAGTTGGGGCAAGTCAGTTTCCCACTAGAGAAGAAATTCAATGTTAAGGAGTGTCTGGACTATAGTATTTGCTTAATTTACACATATATACCAGTCCTGAAATGTGCTCAAAAAGCATGCAGGGAAATCTCTTTTTTAGTCCAGCACCAATGCCCAGTTCCAGAGAAGCAATTCCGCTTTCAGAATTCACGGTAATCAGAGCCTGAGAGAGAGAGAACCCTCCTCCTGCTTCCACAGCTCCTTCTCTTCTGAAACTACAGTACATACATATCATTTGCATAACTCTAAAACTAAAAGCACAGTATATCTCCCCAAGTGTCAAAATTTACCCCCACACTAAAAACAATTAAGGCTATGTGCAACAGAACCACCTGGAGACATATAAGAATATATATTTTCTTTAGAAAGTGGTGAAATTCACCCTGGGAAGTTTTATCATGAGAGACTGCTGAAAACCTAAGCTAGTCAAAGTTTCTGAAGGATTTCAGAATATATTCAATCTTTTAATGGCTAAAAAAAATAACTGGTTGGAAAATAAACACAATGTTAAATTAAAAATCTGTCATCCACAAAGATAAGCATTTTATAAAGTAAGGTATATTTGGGGCATTTAAAATGCCCCAATATTATCATCAATATTATGTTCAGACAACAGACCAATATAAACAGTGATTGCCTCGACTGCAATCACATAGCATGTGCTTATTTTTACCCAAATCATCAGTTCCATTGATTTTACAAGTGTAGTAGCAATTTTATAACAAATCTGATCTTTAGCTGGTATACATGTTTATTCACCAATTTACATTAGCTGAAAATGTGAACCAATATGTTATAGAATTCCTGCTCTAGTCTACACTGATTAGGCATCAACAGAAATATTGTGTCCAATACTGGGCATCACATTTCAGGAAAGATGTGGACAAATTAGAAAAGGCCCAGAGAAGAGCAACAAAAATGATTAAAGGTCTAGAAAACATGACCTATGAGGGAAGATTGAAGGAACTCGGTTGGTTTAGTCTGGAAGAGAGAAGTCTGAGAGACGACATGATAGCAGCTTTCAATTACCAAAACGATAACAAGGTAACGTAACAATGACAATGGTTACAAGGGAGAGGGAGAAAAGGTAATCTCCTTGACCTCTGATGATAGGAGAAGAAGCAATGGGCTTAAATTGCAGCAGGATTTTAGTTAGACATTAGAAAAAACTTCCTAACTATCAGAGTGGATAAACACTGGGGTAAATTGACTAGGGAGATTGTGGAATCTCCATCATTGGAGATTTTTTAGAGCAGATTAGACAGACACCTGTCAGAGATCATCTAGATGGTGCTTAGTCCTGCCATGAATGCAGGGGACTAGACTTGATGATGTCTCAAGGTTCCTTTCAGTTCTAGTATTCTATTATTCTGTGATTAAAAAGATAGGATATCAAAGTTTAGACTTCAACTAGCAAATAAAATAACTCTGATTATAGAAAATAATTAATAGTAAATTATATAGTAAATAGTTAAACTATTAACCACTTATCCATGAAAGAACTATTTTTTCCCAAACTAGTCATTAGAGGAAAAGATATATTCCAGAGGACAGTAAAAGGGCAAATGTAGTGTCCACCTATAAAAGGGGAAATGAGGGAAATTACATACCAAGCAGCTTATGTTCAGTACTCAGAAAGATAATGTAAAAAAGAATTAAGAAATCAATTTGCACACAACTAGAAGATGTTAAGAAGATAAGACAGTCAGCATGAATTTGACAAGAATAAATCATATTAAATTACCCTAATTGCTGTCTTGAACAGGTTAACAAGCCTTATAGATAGGAGGGAAGTGGTAGATGTGGAATATATTATAGTATAACTTTAGTATGGCTTTTGATAATGTTTCTCATGATCTTCTTATAAACAAATATAAGAAATACAACCTAGATGGAACTACTATAAGGCATAATTGGTTGGAAAACCATTTCTCTATAATCATCAACCGTTCACAGTTAAGATGGAGGGACATACTGAGTGAGGTCTCACAGGGATCAGTTTGGGGCCCCATTCTGTTCCATAAACTCATCAGTGATTTACATACTAGGATAGAGAGTACACTTATCAAGTCTGTAGATGATACCAATCTGGCAGAGGTTGTGTTTTAAAGGATATGATTCAAAATTCAAAATTATCTGGACAAGCTTGAAAAATGGTCTGAAATAAATAGAATTAAATTCAGTAAGGACAAATGCAGAGTATTCCTAATAGGAAGTATAATGGGGATTCTGTCCAAATGGCTAAGGATATAAATGGTCCTAGAAATACTTCAATCTCGTTCCTTACCCCGGAGGATCTTTTCTATGAAATGAAACTCTGAACAAAGGCTTGAATGACCCAATTCAGTAGTGGATGTACTCCAGAGACTTGACTTAAGCAACCAATTTCTTCCACCGCTCCTACAAGCCTGAACCAATAAACTTTTCAATAGAGGTATGTATTTGATTTCTTTAACATTTTAACTCTCATCCTCTCTTTTCATGGACAAACCTTTAAATTTTAGATTCTAAAGGACTGGGAACAACATGCTATTTGGGTAATAGTCAAAGTTATATATTGACCTAGGAATGTGGCTGATCCTGTGGGATGAGAAGAACCTTTTTATTTGATGAGATTGATTTTCATAAGCTCTTATCTATAAAATGAGTGGTACTGGTGGTGATATAAGAGAATTGGAGTATCTGAGGGAATTGCTTGTATGACTTCTTGTTAGCCAGTGGGATGAACAGAAGTGCTTTTTGTGACTGATCTGATGTGCTTCTTACTGGAGGACCCCAGTCTTCAACTCTAAATAACCCTTTCTATAAGCAATTCGCTCTAAATAGATATTCTCAGAAGTGCTCCCCCAGGATTCAATTGATACACAAGCTACATGTGATTCAACAGTGTAACACTTGCAAAATTAAAACATCTTTATGATATATTAACAGAAGTGTTTTAAGATTCCTCTAATCTACTTCAAGCTGATTAGGCCTCAACTGAAGTATCATGCCCAGTTCTGAGAATCACACTTCAGGAAAGATGTGGCCAAACAGGGAAAGTTCAGAGAACAGCAACAAAAATGGGTAAAGGTCTAAGAAACTTTAATTATAAGGTACGATTGAAAAAGTTGGGTCTCTGTAGAAAAGAAGACTAAGAGGGAAACAGTTTTCAAGTACCTAAAATAGTGGTGGGAAACCTGTGGCCCACAGGCTGTGCATGGTTTGTCAGGGTAAGCAACTGATAAGTCACCAGACAAGTTGTTTATCCTGTAGCTTCCACTGGCCAGTAACACCTGAAGTAAACAACAGCCATACCTGAAGTAAACAACCTGTCTTGCATCTTGTCCGTGGTTAACCCTGATGAACCATGTGTGGTTGAGGTTGCTTCTAAGGTTGTTACAAGGAGGAAGGAGAAAAGTTATTCTTTCTAACTTCTGATAATAGGACAAGAATCAATTAGCTTAAATTGCACCAAGGGCAGTTTAGTTTGGACATTAGGGGGAAAATCCTGTCAAATGTGTTAGGCATAGGAATAAAAAGAACATTGCAGATCTTTAAGAGCAGGCTAGACAAAAATCTACGGGAATGGTTTAAATATTATTTAGTTTTTCAATGAGTGCAGGCAAGTGGACTAGGTGACCTCTCAATGTGCCTTCCAGTCCTACATTTCTATGAAAACAAATTGGTTTAGTATACTGATGAATTACTTTTGGTACACATCCAACAATATTGGCATTGAATGGGCTAGGGTCCTTTACAATTCCATTGTAATCTAAAAGCCCTTCATAGCCCCATACAAAGCAAATGGAATGTCAGACAGGCAAAACCATATTTAACATGTACAACTCAATTTATGAAAATTGCCTCAAATCCCAAGGAATGAGCAAAGGCGAAGAGAAAAATAACCAGTAAAGGGAAAAGAGCAAATTCTTTTTTTTTTAATCCAAAGCCCACTAAAGTCAATAATAAGCTTTCTATTGAATTCAATGGGCTTTGAATCAGGCCATGTCTGGAGACTGTAGTTTGTATACCTGCATTCCTTGATGTCTCTCTCAAATGCCTTCTTTTGTTTCTGAAGGCATTTCA
Organism: Pelodiscus sinensis; assembly: GCF_049634645.1. Taxonomy (NCBI): domain Eukaryota; kingdom Metazoa; phylum Chordata; order Testudines; family Trionychidae; genus Pelodiscus; species Pelodiscus sinensis. The sequence goes on along the minus strand of NC_134715.1, from coordinate 96,262,809 downwards.
AGTGCTTATTGTGGAAAAAGAAATGTCAGCTTTGCCTGACTCCAATTTCATTTTCTCTTTTTATTTTTGAGGAAAGTGCTGTATAAGAATATTTAAAAGTTGTAGTTTTGTGATCATAAAAGATAATTTGCATAAAACTCATTTTTCTGTGTGCTGAACATGAGTAATAAGCAGTAGTAAATAAGGTCATTAGAGTATGTTTATAAATGAATCAAGACTTATCAAAACACTTGAGATTTAGTAAAATACCCAGCTCACAGAGTTAGATACTTAGGCAACATGTGTTCAGATATATTTTTAGCATAATCTTTGAAATATTTATTCCTTTTCTATCATGGCTGTCTTTTCAGGAAAAACAGTTGCATAACAATTGACTTAGATTTAGTGATTTATAATATAACAAGGCATCTTCTAACCTACAGTAAAAAGAAGTACAACAAGTAAAGCATCCTTTTCAGGGGGACTCTTTCATCTCTGTAGTGTGTGGGAATAAGGTGGCCCCACCACTTCAAGAGGCATTTATAGAGTGTTTTAAACTGGATTCTCTAGAGATCTGCAGAGAAAGAAAGAGTTTTGGATAAATAACGTTAGTTTAACTTGAGTCAGGGCTTTCTTTCTGTTTCAACAAATGGACAGGCCCTCTTTCCAAGAGGAAGCTATGAATCCTTGGGGGAATGTTAGAAGGACTATTGCTAACTAAAGCCCACCTGGAGATCAGAAAGGGAATGGTCTCTGACATGTTTATTAATACATTCTTTAATGGTTTAAAATATTCCTCTGTACCTTAAGAATTAATGGGCTTGCTTAAAAAAAAAGAGCTTCATATAACTTACCTGAAGCAATTAATCTCTTTAACATGTAGGAGGAGAAAAATGAAGGAGGCTTGTTTAGACAGTCTAACTCTACTATGGAATTCACAGTGTAGACAGGAAACTGTACAGCCTGGAAATACCCCAAAGAGAAGGGAAGAGACACATGTACTCCACTCAAGAGAAGTGATATCTGGGGAGAAAGAAGCCTATGAGTGGCTTTCCTTGCTAAACAGGAAGCCTGTATCCTAAGCTAGTGGAAAAGTATTCATAGGGAAGGGTTTAGACCAAGATGGATGAGCAAGATTCTCAAAAAGGTGATAAAGAGAATTCAGAAATTCTACAAGGAATGGAATATGGTTGGGATCAGCAAAAAAAAGATACCTCTTGGAGGTAAGAAAGTATAGAGATAAAATGAAAACTATCAAAAGCTAATGGGAGTTGGACCTAGGAATTAAAATTAACTGTAAAAGATTTAATAGCGATATAAATAAAAAGAAAGTAAGTAAAGTAGGACTACTTAGCACTGAGTATGGGATGGAGATCCAAATCATAAACCAATACTTTGCCTCAGTTTTTAATAGGACTAATGAAGAGTAGGTGCAGTTGGCTAAGGGCAACAAGTGTATGGAGGCAGAAATGACCAAATCCGAGGTGAAAGTCAAACTCACTTTCACGTGTCTAAATCAAGTGTATGTGTGGTGGGGGGGACAATAATCTCCATCCGCAAATATTAAAGGAACTGGAACATGAAATTGTAAGCCCATTAGCAAATATATATTTGAAGATAATGTCCCTGAGTGGAGAATTTCTAACGTAATTCCTATTTTTTAAAAAAAGGAGAGGGAAAATAATTCAGGAAATTACAGGCCTCTTGGATTGACCTCAATTTATGGGAAGACTTGGAATAAATTTTGAAATAAAAAAATTAAGGATATGGAGTTGAATATCATATGGGATAAAATGTCACAAGGTTTTACAAAAGGAAGATTGCGCCAGACCAACCTGATTTTTTTTCGAGAAGATAACTGATAATTTAGACAAAGGAAATCTAAATCTCTAGATCTTATCTACTTAGATTTTGGTATATCATTCAATTTAGTTTCACATTGAGAAGATGGGAATAATAGGTGGATAAGGAATTAATTAAAGGGGAGACTGGTAAAATTAAAGTAATTGAGACCCTTAATCATCTCACTATTCCTGCTCCTACATTTTGATTGAGATAATTTAATTTACAAAATCAAAAAATGTAGTGAAAATTGTTATTTAAATCGGCCCCTAAAGTGAAGCTCCCAAATTCATGTAGAGGTGTCTAAACATGTGATTTCACTTTCAAAGATTATGCAGTGATTTGTTTGCATCAACTTAAAAAAATAGAAGTAATGAGATTAATGAAAGCTCACATGATTCAACATTTAAAATTAATGAAATATAAGGCTAGATAAATCTCCAGTTGAAGAGATGAGTCCAGCCCATTTATTGTGGGCTCAGCCATATCTTTAGGCAAACCGAACACTTTGGTGACAAATCTGTAAGCAGTGAATATTTTACCAGATTGTGGATTCTTTCACCTTTGAAAAGTGGGTTGGGCTAGAGATCAACAACCAAAATATTGATCATATCACCTTTTCTCCATTTGCCTAAGTATTGTGTCTTATTTTCACACAACAGGTTATTGTTTAAATGTTCTGCCCTTAAAAATGATTTATTGTAAAAAATTTCCTGTAAAATGTTTTAAATGTTGGGATGTAATATGATTTAATTAAACAGATTGAGGAACACAATGAAATACTAAACATTTCAAAAAAATTCATAAAGGAACATTTTCTAATATTGTTTACTTCCTTTTTTTTTAGAACAAGCTGTTGTCGAAGAGACTGAATCCTAAAAACGTAAGTATATTTTTGAAGTTACAAGACAGATCTAAATTACACTTTGACAAAAAAAATAATCTGTGACTCGTCTGCAAACTTAACAAAAGATGCTATTACCTACCTATACTATATCAAATACAGACTGTGGATCTGAGACACAAGCTGTATACCCAGGACTCCAGAGACAAACTCAAAGGGAATTTTACCATTTTAGACATATGCCATGCACAATGTTATTAGGGGGACCACGTGTCCTGATTTTTTAGGGACAATCCTCACATTCAGGGCTTTGTCTTACATAGACATTTATTATCCTGTACACTTTTCCCCCACACATGTTCTATTTAGTTACCCTAGTTGCTGTGCCATGGCAGTCCCAGAATATTAGAGTACTGGATGGGGGCTTTTAAGACGAATATGCTTTTCTCAGCCTGTAGCCACCCAATGGGGCAACATGTTTTAACATTAGAACCAAGTTCAGAGAGGTAAAGAAAAGCCCATAATACCAGATCTGGTCTCATTGAAGTCAATAGCAAACATTTCCCAGCAACAATGCTGAGAGTGAGAGTGGACTCAAAATTTTTCACCACACACAGGTTTAACTATTTGGAAAACAAGAAAGGATAACAAACATTTCTGAGCCCTATGGAGGCAAAGAATACTGCACAATTTCAACATTTCAAAATAGGGTATATTTTTATGATCTGCGATTCAAAAACAATTTGCTGAATTTTTCTCTAACTTTTTGCAGAAGCTCTGCCCTTTTTCATTCTAAATATACTACACTTTTAAGGGTAAAAGCAATTTTCTAAGCAAAATTTGTTTTGGGATAGATTGGTATAATGAAGCTTAATGTAAACTTGATGTAATTTTAACAATGGATAAGGTTGTGTTTTCCATACTAATTATAGCAAGAACACATTTTCTGTATATCAATTCATGTCTATAGTTAAATATAATGGGATGACATGTTTATTTTTTCAGCTTAGCCTCACAATTTTATTGAGTTTTAAATGGCACTTAGTTGGCATGCAGTGTTATCAATTTCCATTTTACAGCACAATACTTGAAAGTAGAGGAAACAGCGATGACATAAATCTATCCCACTGCACAAGCTTTTTATAATGGCCAAATTCGTGTTTTATATCTTGCAAGTAGACTTACTGACTCTAGGGGAGCAACAAATTTGTCTCATTGTGTGATTATTTGGCAGAGCAGTTCAGAAAAACACCACAAAAAAGGTCTCTTAAAAACATCCTATTTTGACTTACCAGTTGATTAAATTTATCATAAATTGACAGTCTCTGATGTTTTTTGTTTTGTTTTGGTTTTTGTGCTTGGAACTGAATCTGAATTTAGCCAAGCAGCCAAACTAGAAAATAGATTTTAAAACATTGTTTGGGGTTGTCATTAGCAACTTTTTACAGTTTTTAAAAAGAGTTAAAGCTCTCAATTAGTTCTTCTCATGGATGTGTATAGGATACAACTGTATGAATACATGCAGGTAAACACACACACACACAGGAACACAAAGTAACCAAGAAGAAATACAGAATGAAATGAAATCTGTCGCCTTTCATCATCTGAATCTAAGATGTCAGATAGTTTTCCATATATTTCCAAAGCTGACAATGTAGTCAGAGATGCAAGTTGGCTGTTTTGCTCAATTCTGGATGTATTTCCAGTTCTTCTAATAATCTTTCCCAAAACTGTATATCGTAATGCATTTACTTATTCTTCTCCTAAAGTTCCAATCCCAGATTTTCCCTAGCCTCTAAATTCAGTGACAGTTACTCCTCTAAATATATAACTATTACATGAGCTATACAGAAGATATATTGCTATGCTTCTTCAGTCAAGAAAATTGTTACCACTTTTCGACCTAGGCAAAATTGTTGGTCCTGGGGATGGGCACTTGAGAGTAAATATCAGACTCTATCACACTTTTCTTCTTTGAGGCTCTCCTGTTTATTTACAACTTGAACAAAGTCCTGTTACTGCAAGCACAGAAGAAGTTTCTTTCTCCAAATGAAGTATATAGTCTTATCTTACAGAATCAGTGTTCCTCTTAGTCTGCACCTCTGATCCAGAACTCAGTTCTAAGTTTCATTCAGAATCAATCTGCTTACACTTTTCTGCGTGTATTTATCATCAGATTCTGTCTCAGTCACCATCATTTTTTGTGTTCTGCTTTCCTTCACACACGTGAATACCCATTCATCCAGACAGTGCAAAACTCCTGGGCAGGTTCACATAGTTCTTTTGCCAGTGAAATTACTAGGCAGCAGGTTTAAAACTGTTAAAGGAAGCACTTGTTCACAAAACATCCAGTCAATCTATATCACTCATTTACAAGTGATATTGTAAAGGCCAAAAATTATAACTTTTTTAAAAGGTAAGTTCATGGAGGATAGCTCCAAAAATAACGTTTAGCCAAGATTATCAGGGACACAACCCCATGCTCTAGGTGTCCCTAAACCGCAGACTGCTAGATGTTGAGACTGGATTACAAGAGATGGATCACTTAATGATTGTCATATTTTGTTCATTCATTCCAAAGTATCTGGCACTGGACACTGTCAAAAAGCAGGATACTGGCTAGATGGATATTAGATTAACCTAATATGACTATTCTTATTTTCTCAAAGTGTAGGATTCCAATTAATTCACCTTTGGTATGTTATGCAAAGCAAATACTCATTGATTCCAACCTGGTTTTAACTCAATCCATAACAAACCATCACATAGCATTATCCATGTGCCTAGTATTATTGATCAATAAAGATCAAGAGGCACACAAATACAAGTTCTGTTCTAGAGAGTGGTTCATATGGGGACCAGTCTAGCACACTACCATCACTATACCAGGATCTGCAGGGGGAATTCAGATATCTAAGGAGGTTATAAGGATATTCTTTGTGATAAGAAGTGATCACAGTCTTGAAGAAGAGAAGAAACTTCCATGAAAGCCATATTTTTTGTAGGGAAGAAGACTGCTATCTTGAAACACACCTTTGTCTGGTGTAGTGAATTATTCAAACTAACTGAAATGTATAATGGTGTCCTTTTTAATCTGTACATATAGGGACCACTGAATAGAGCTGGGACAAGTGTTTCATGCAAACAGTTTATTAATATCAAATTGCAATTTCTTGTCAACCAAAATTATTCACAAATTCAAGATGAATGGGGTTAATAATTTCAGCCAAAAAGTTATTTTAAAAAGTCAAAGTGATTAATTTCAACATTTTCAAAACAAACATATATTGACTTAAATTTTAAAATGAATCATTTTGAGAAAGTATCTAGATTTGAAAAAAAATCAAGAAAAGCAAAACATTCCCCTAAAAGAAAAAACAAACTTAGTTTTGTGCAAACTACAGTTATTTATTTATTATTTAAAAAAAAAAAAAAAAAAAACCAAAAATCAAGTATATATATTGGGCCAGTTTTCCATTTGACCAATAAAAACTAAAAAAACAAACACTAAAAATCATTTTGGATCAACACTAACAAAAATTGTTTGGCCACTAAACCAGAAAATAATTTAGTCAGCTCTGTGTTGGAAAGTAATCAAATAAGGAAGGGAATGTGTATAAATGGACTACAATAGTGTTGTTCAAAGTGGGCTACAGACCCATTTGGGAAAGTCACTAATGGACCCAGGCTGCTTTAGGTAAACAAAGGGTCCAAAAACATGGAGTCTTGCCACTCCCATTGGTTCTGGTTTTTTGTTTCCAGATAAGAGGGGCCTTTGAAGAGGTGTGACCTGGGTCACTGCTTCCTGAGGCTTCCCTTGGCTGGAAGCGGAAAACTGGAGTCAATGAGCGCTGAGAGGTTCTGTGGTTACAGAACCTTTAGGAAAACAAAGCAGCATGGGCCTTCTAGCAGCTTTCACAGAGTGGGCCTGTGGTCTACTTTGAGAAACACTGAATGAGAGCTATTATTGACTAGTGCTTTTCAAGAATTCCAATGAATTTACAAGATTGCTATGACTCCAAATCAGAAAATTAAGATAAGAGGGGGTAACCATACATGAGTTATGGAAACAGCCCCTCTCAGAGAATGAGAGAGACCAGGAGCACTTTGAATTTAGACGCCCCAGCCCTAGGAGTCCAACGTATCTAACTTTGCATCAATGGGGCCATTCTAAAACCAAAGAATATATGAAAATGAACACTTGAGACATTTATTTATTACAATTAAATCATTAGACCAATAGCATATATATTAAAAATGTAATTTTAATTGAGAGTTTCCACTGCAAGCAACATTCCTCATTTTGGGAATACTTTTCTGGATTTGTTGTGTGCAAACACATTTATAACTGAAGAAAAATATCTAATTTACATGCAACATCACTGTTAATGTTAAGCATTTTGAGCCCATTCAAATGCTCTTGTCCCATTGTAGAACAATAATAGTTCTTTGCTTGTTTTAACATGTTGAATGTGCATTCACCTGAAGTCAGTGATGCAGGGAGACTGACAAAAATACGTAATGTAATTGTGGTATTAGAAAATACAGTTGACAGGATGAGATCAAATATTTCTTGAAACAGTTCTTTTGGCTTGCAGTCTGATTTAAAGTTGGTGAAATGTATGTGTTTTAGGAAGATAATCTCATCACAGAGAACTCTTGATATTTCATTGTTGTACCTTTGCAGAAATTGTTCAGCCACTGAATATAGATCTTTATCACTTAGTCCTCTGAACTCCCAAAGGAATCCAAAGATTCCTGTACAAATTTGTCACAGCAACTTGAATCAACATGTAAGGCCAGATTTGATGGAGTCAATAATAACAAAAAACATTGACTCGATGGTACCTTTCTGCATCAGATTGAGATGTTAGGAAAACTCAGATGAAAGGTTAATACCCTGTGCTACTGATTTGGACTCAGAAAGGATGCTGACCCATTGATCATGAATCTTTTAAATATCTTTAAGAAGTCATTCAATGTTATCCCTCTCAACATCTAGTGTAGCATTGCATGTTTCAATTAAAAGATTACTTTCATGGATCATTTTTTAGTAGCTTCATCCACATGGACAACATTAAAATGCATTCAGATTTGGCTGTATACTTCTTAATTGACTTAAGCTCAGTGCAAACCTGTGCTGTGACAGTAAGATATTCAAGTACATTTAAAGTCTTTCTCACAGAGTCCAAATGCTGTGCAATTGGTTTAACACCATAAATTCACTCTCTTATCATTGTTGACATGCTGTAAAGGGAAACAGGCAGAAGATACTTCAGAATTTCCTACTCTGAGGATGCTACTGAAGAGGTTGTACTATTGCTGGATTGTTCCAAAGTATATGATTGCTTCGTTGCATGATTCAGTGCAATCAATGATGACAAGATTTAGTGTGTGGTTGTCACAACTGGAGAAAATACAGTTTGGGTTTTCCTCAAGAAGCATTGTTTGTATTGTGACCGGGGGGCTTACCTCCACTCCCCCCCTCTGGTCGCTTCAACACCTATCAGCTACAAATACTCGGATTCAGTCGAGTTCGGACGGCTGGGGAAGGGGGTCCGAGCCCACCCTCGCGCCGAACCCCGACCCAGGGCCCTAAGGTTAGGATAAAGATCCTCACCTAACGGGGGAGGTCGAGAACCCTAAACTCCCCCACTCTCTGGGTCCACGTCCCCGCCCTGGGTCGCTTCTTCCCCAGCCCTAGGTGGCTCCGCTCCCGAGGCTTTCGCGCCGTGGCCCCACCCAGGGCCTCCAGTACCTGGGCCCGCCAACCCTCTAATGCGGTGCCCCTGTCTCCCGCTTATCCCCCCTGCTTGCCCTTTTGAACTGCCCGCCGGCCGCAGGCAGATGACGTCGCCGCCCCTGTCGTCTTCCCGCGACTCTTCCGGCCGGCGCGCCAGTGACATCATCCTCCCGGCCTCCTCCCTCCGCCCCCTGCCTCCGGGGTCCACCTGTCCCGGCTCGTCACCCGGCCAGTGCATCCCTGTCCTGGCTCACGGGGCGCGGGCGGCTGTACTCGCCGCGTTTGGGGAGGGCCTCTTTCCCCCGCTGCCGTGGCGCCGCGGTGGTTTCCGGAGGGGGGGGCAGGGCTGCCCCGCCACAGTATTCCATTGTACTGCCCAGCCATATTGGATCCATTGTCACAGACTTGGCCAGCGCAGAACTTAAAAAATTAATTTGAAGTCTTTTACAATTCCCAGTACATGAGTGGTGATTTCTTTTCCATTTTTTTCATGAAATTATAGAACAAAATAAATAATTCTTCAATTGAAACTTTTGAACTTTCTGCAGTTTTAACACATTGAAGAAACAAAGTCATCTGTTCTTTATGAGAACAGTCTAGAGTTGCATCTATAATAATTGAAAAGTACTTCCCATGTCATATCTCTTAAAGAATTGTTGTTTGCACAAATGTCCTACACAGTTCAATAAACTTTTTTTGTGTTCTTCTAGACAGATAATGCATTTTCTGCTCTCTTGTGATTCACAAACATGCTTAATGTGGCCTGATATAGGTGGGCCATACTTGTTAAGAAGCCCAAGTATAACAATTTACATTTATAAGGTTACTGATAAGTTGACTGGAACCAAACAAAGCCAATACCCATTCAAAAAGAATAAGAATGACATTCAATATGCGCTCCAGGAGAGTTTTTTTCCAGTTAACAGTTTCGGAAAATAAACCTCTGTTTATTTCACTCAGAGGTAAGTTTTCAATTGAACTGTCAGCTAGTGCTGCTCCACTAGCTGATTTCCATGTTACAGTTATCTTTATGTGATACTGAAGATTCATGTGCAGGTATTCAGTCTTTTAATTTCCTCAACCTCTACTGATGCTCCAACCGGATGGATCAGATAGTACTGATGCATTTGAACTATTACTGAAAAAAAATGAAATTTCAGGGGATAGTCAAGTTAGTCTGTACAGGATAAACTTAAAAAATAACAAATGGTCTGGTACTACTTGATAGACTAACAAAGCATTTGTTGAATGATAAAAGTGAAACAGGGCACACAGTACAGAGCCTACTTTTCCATGCTCCAGCAGAGCCAGTCTCTTGTATACCTCTCAGAATGGAGAGAGAGAGAGAGAAGTAACTAGTGGTGTCCCCCACAGGTCTGTCCTGGGACCAATCCTATTCAACTTATTCATAAATGATCTGGAGAAAGGGGTAAACAGTGACGTGGAAAAATTTGCAGATGATCCCAAACTGCTCAAGATATTGAAGACTAAAGAAGACTGTGAAAAGTTTCAAAAACATCTCACCAAGCTAAGTGATTGGTCAACAAAATGGCAAATGAATTTTAATGTGGATAAATGTAAAGTAATGCACATTGGAAAATACAATCCCAACTATATATATGCTACGATGGGGACTAATTTAGCTACAACTACTCAAGAGAGAGCTCTTGGAGTAATTGTGGCTAGTTCTCTGAAAACATCCACTCAGTGTGCAGAGGCAGTCGAAAAAGCAAACAGAATATTAGGAATTATTATGAAAAAGGAATAGAGAATATTTCATTGCCCTTATATAAATCCAGGGTATGCCCACATCTTGAATACTGCATACAGATGTAGTCACCTCATCTCAAAAAAGATATATTGGCATTAGAAAAGGTTCAGATAAGGACAACAAAAATGATTAGGTGTTTGGAACGGGTCCTTTATGGAGAGAGATTAAAAAAACTTGTATTTTTTAGTTTAGGAAAGAGGGGATAAAGGGAAAGGGATTTGATAGAGTTCTATAAAGTCATGATTGGTGTAGAAAAAGTGAATAAGGTAAAGTTATTTCCTTGTTTCCATTATATAAGAGTGAATAGAACAGGTAATGATCAAGCAATCTCTCTCTTGCCACCCATTTCCACCCTCTAAAAAACAGAGGCTAGGGACACTATTCCTTACCCATACTAGCCATTTATGGACTTAACCTCCTTGACTTTATCTAGTTCTCTTTTAAACCCTGTCATACTCCTAGCCTTCAACCTCCTCAGGCAAGGAGTTACACGGATTGACTATGCATTGTGTGAAGAAGTTTCTTTTATTTGTTTTAAACCTGCTGCTCATTAGTTTCATTTGGTGGCCCCTAGTTCTTATATTATGGGAATAAGTCAATAACTTTTCCTTATTCACTTTCTTCACACCATTCACGATTTTATAGACCTCTATCATATCGCCCTTAGTCTCCTCTTTTCCAAGCTGAAAAGTCTCAGTCTCTTTAATCTTTCCTCATATGGGACCCTTTCCAATACCCTAATCACTTTAGTTGCCCTTCTCTGAACCTTTTTCTAATGCCAGTATATCTTTTTTGAGATGAGGAGACCACATCTGTACGCAGTATTCAAGATGTAGGCATACCCTGGATTTATATAAGAGCAATAAGATATTCTCCATCATATTCTCTAGACCTTTTTTAATGATTCCTAACAGCCTGTTTGCTTTTTTGACTGCTGCTGCACACTGCGTGGATGTCTTCAAAGAACTATCTATGATGACTCCAAGATCTCTTTCCTGATTAATTTCAGCTAAATTAGCCCCCATCATATTATATGTATAGTTAGGGTTATTTTTCCCAAAGTGCATTACTTTACATTTATCCACGTGAAATTTCATTTCCCATTTTGTTGCCCAGGCACTTAGGCTATGTCTAGACTGCAGGCTTCTTTCGAAAGAGGCTCTTTCGAAAGCATCTTTCGAAAGAGCCTCTTTCAAAAGATCGCGTCTAGACTGCAGGCGGATCTTTTGAAAGAGAAATCCACTTTTTCGAAAGAGAGCACCCAGCGAGTCTGGATGCTCTCTTTCGAAGACGGCCTCTTTACATTGAAGAACGCCTTCTTTCGAAAGAGGAACTTTCCTTGTGAAACGAGGTTTACCGCCATCGAAAGAAAAGCCGCGTTCTTTCAAAATAATTTCAAAAGAACTCGGCTTGAGTCTGGACGCAGGGGAAGTTTTTTCGGGAAAAGGCTACTTTTCCCGAAAAAACCCCTGAGTCTGGACACGGCCTTAGTTTGGTGAGATCTTTTTGAAGTTCTTCACAGTCTGCTTTGGTCTTAACTACCTTGAACAGTTTAGTATCGTCTTCAAACTTTACCACCTCACTGTTTACCCCTTTCTCCAGATCATTTATGAATAAGTTGAATAAGATTGGTCCTTGGGGAATACCTACTCACCCTTGGGGAATACCTACTCACCCCTCTCCATTCTGAAAATTTACCATTTATTCCAACCCTTTGTTTCCTGTCTTTTAACCAGTTCTCAGTCCATGAAAGGATCTTCCCTCTTATCCCATGACAACTTAATTTATATGAGAGCCTTTGGTGAGGGACCTTGTCAAAGGATTTCTGGAAATCTAAGTACACTATATCTACTGGATCCCCCTTGTCCACATGTTTGTTGACGCCATCAAAGAACTCTAAGGGTATGTCTACACATCAAAGTTAATTCAAAGTAACAGCCCTTATTTCAAATTTACTTTAACAATGTCTACACAGGCAAACCGCTATTTAGAATTAAATTCGAAATAGCGGGCCGCTTAATTCAAATTTGTTAAACCTCATTCTACAAAGAGTTACACCAAACTCAAATTAGCTAATTCCTTCCTCCCCCTTCCCACCCCCCCCCCCCCCGCATCCTCCTTCTGTTCTGCAATCTGATTTGTCCTTTTCATATTTGTTCATTTTTTTAAATTGTATCCTTTGGTATATATGGTTGTGACTACTTTCTTCCACTATTTGATCTGAGGAAGTGGGTCTGGCCCACGAAAGCTCATCATCTAATAAACCATCTTGTTAGTCTTTAAAGTGCTACATTGTCCTGCATTTTGCTTCAACTACCCCAGACTAACACGGCTACATTTCTATCACTAGCTAATTCAAAGTAAGTGCTGTGTAGACACTTATTTCAAAAGATGGGGCCTCCAGCCTTCCCAGGTTGCTCTGGTGGTCACTCAAGCAAGAACACTCCTCTCCCTCCCCTGCCCTCCCCCACTCTCCTCGGAGCCCTTAAAGGGGAAGACTATGGCCACAGTGCCTGTGCCAGCTCCAAGCCTGCCGGCCCAGAGCAAGCAGTCACTATCCCTGACCAGCAGCCCCAAAACATGAGCCAGCAAGCCACTGGCAGATAGCCCTCCTCTGTTCCCCAGGAGCAGTCTGCCATCTTCCAGGAGCCTGCCAGGGGCTGGAGAAGGCAGGCACCTTCCTGGTCCAGGGCGGAGATCAGGGTGGACCTTACTCTGATTTTGATTACCCTGACATTGGATGCCCCCAATGTCCATGATCTCCGTACTAGATGGAGGAACGCAGCCGTCTATGGCAGGATAGCTGCCAGCCTGGCCATCAGAAACCACATGTGATCCCAGAAGCAGGTTCAGTTGAAAATTGAGGTGGTCCGGTGAGACCCCCAACCCTGAACTTCCCCTCCCCCTTCTTCCCCTTGCTTCCCACTTCCAGTTCCCTCCTCCCAGGCTTCCCCCTCCCCTCTCCCACCTCTCCCGTCTCCTTTCCCCAGTCTCACCAGAGTTTCATTTTCCCCACCCCCGCGCTTCCCCGGCCAGTTTTGTTAAATAAAGAGAGTTTGTATTCATGAAAATATGTGTATTTTATTTGACATCAGGAAGCAGAGTTGGGAGGAGGTACTTGAAGGAGAAATGAGGTACAAGCCTCCAGTGGGGCAGACCGGAGAGGCTCTGAGTGCTCCTCAGGGTGGAAGCTCTCCCGCAGGACCTCCTGGATACTGAAAGCCCCCCGATGGACCTCCCGGATGGCAGCCTACAGAAAGTGCAGCCAGGCTCACAGCAACATGTCTAAGAGAAGCACCAGAGTGCCCAGGGGCAGCTCTGGCTCCATGTTGCCGAGTGTTATAGCATTCCAAGTGAGGGCAACTAGAGCATGCAGAGACAAAATGCTTTGCTGTCTCTCATCGAGGTGGACAAGCAAGCAGGGAAACCTGAGAACTGTCTGTCCAGAGGGGAGGGTCCCTATAAGCACAGACCTCAGATAGCCTCAGGTAGCAGCTCCACACAGTAAGTCCTGACCTGGTGCCCTGCTGGAACTGGTTCCAGCCAGCCTTAAATGTGATTTAGAGTCCACTCAGTGTGGACACGCTATTTCAAAATAGCAAAATGCTATTTAGAAATGCATTTTGTGTGTAGACGCATTATTTCGAAATAAGCTATTTTGAAATAACACTGTAGTATAGACATATCCTAATAGATTAGTAAGACATGATTTCCCTTTACAGAACCCATGTTGTCTTTTTCCAAACAAATTATGTTCTTCTATGTGTCTGACAATTTTATTTTTTACTATTGTTTCAACTAATTTGCCCGGTACTGATGTTAGACTTACTGGACTATAATTGCGGGGATTGCCTCTAGAGCCTTTTTTAAATACTGGCATTACATTAGCTATCTTCCAGTCATTGGGTACAGAAGATGATTTAAAGGATAGGTTACACCTATAGTTAATAGTTCCACAATTTCACATTTGAATTCTTTTAGAACCCTGGGATGAATGCCATCTGGTTCCGGTGACTTGTTACTGTTTATCAATTAATTCCAAAACCTCCTCTAATGACACTTTGATCTGTGACAAGTCCTCAGATATGTCACCTACAAAGGACGGGTCAGCTTTGGGAATCTCCCTAACATCCTCAGCTGTGAGGACTGAAGCAAAGAATTCTTTTAGTTTCTCCGCAATTACTTTATCGTCTTTAAGTGCTCCATTTGTATCGCGATCGTCCAAGGGCCCCACTGGTAGTTTAGCAGGCTTAATGCTTCTGATGTACTTAAAATACCTTTTATTATTACCTTTTGAGTTTCTGGCTAGCTGTTCTTCAAACTCCTTTTTGGCTTTTCTTATTACATTTTTACACTTAATTTGGCAATGTTAATGCTCCTTTCTATTTACCTCACTTGGATTTGACTTCCACTTTTTAAAAGATGTCTTTTTATCTCTCACTGCTTCTTTTACATGGTTGTTAAGCCACCATGGTTCTTTTTTAGTTCTTCTACTATTTTTTAAAATTTGGGGTATACATTTAAGTTGGGCCTCTATTATGGTGTCTTTGAAAAGTGTCCATGCAGATTGCAGGGATTTTACTTTAGTCACTGTACCTTTTAATTTCTGTTAACTAACCTCCTCATTTTTGCATAGTTCCCCTTTTTTAAATTAAATACCACAGTGTTGGGCTGCTGAGGTGTTCTTCCCACCACAGGAATGTTAAATGTTATTATATTATGGTCACTATTTCCAAGCAGTCCTGTTATAGTTACCTCTTGGACCAGATCCTGCGTGCCACTCAGGACTAAATGTATAATTGCCTCTCCTCTTGTGGTTTCCTGTACCAGCTGCTCCAAGAAGCAGTCCTTTAAAGTATCAAGAGATTTTGAGTCTTCATCTCATCTTGAGGTTATATGTATCCAGTCAGTATGGGGATAGTTGAAATCCCCCACTATTATTGAGTTCTTTATTTTGATAGCCTCTCTAATCTCCCTTAGCATTTCATAGTCACTATTACTGTCCTGGTCAGGTGGTCGATAATTGATCCCTACTGTTATATTCTTATTAGAGCAGGGAATTACTATCCTTAGTGATTCTATGGAACATGTTGATTCATTTAAGGTTTTTACTTCATTTGACTCTAAATTTTCTTTCACATATAGTGTCACTTTCCCACCAGCACTCCCCTACCCACATGACCTGTTCTTTCCTTCCGATATATTTTGTACCCAGGAATTATTGTGTCCCATTGATTTTCCTCACTCTACCAGGTTTCTGTGATGCTTATTATATCAGTATCCTCCCTTAACACGAGGTACTCTAGTTCACCCATCTTATTTTTCAGTCTTCTAGCATTTGTGTACAAGCACTTTAAAAACTTGTCACTGTTTATTTATCTGCCCTTTTCTGATGTGTCAGATTCTTTTTTATGTGAATGTTTTTTGTGTGATCTAGGCCATACTTTATCCTCTTCCATCCTCTCCTCTTGACTAAAACCTAGAGAATCTCTACCAATAGATTCTCCTCTAAGAAACATCTCTGACCGATCCACATGCTCCACTGCACCAATTGGCTTTCCCCCATCTCTTAGGTTAAAAACTGCTCTGCAACCTTTTTAATGTTAAGTGCCAGCAGTCTGGATCCACTTTGGTTTAGGTGGAGCCCATCCTTCCTATATAGGCTCCCCCTATCCCAAAAGTTTCCCCAGTTCCTAATAAAGCTAAAACCCTCCTCCCTACACCATCGTTTCATCCACTCACTGAGGCTGTGTCTACACTGGCACCCTTTTCCGTAAAAGGGATGCTAATGAGACACTTCGGAATTGCAAATTCCGCGGGGGATTTAAATATCCCCCACAGCATTTGTATGAACATGGCTGCCGCTTTTCTCCAGCTCAGGGTTTTGTGGGAGAAAAGCACCAGTTTAGATGGGATCTTGCGGAAAATAAGCCCTTTTTTTCTGCAAGATCCCTTATTCCTACTTGAAAGTAGGCAGCCATGTTCATGCAAATGCCGCGGGGAATATTTAAATCCCCTGTGGAATTTGCAATTCTGAAGTGTCTCATTAGCATCCCTTTTACAGAAAAGGGTGCCAGTGTAGACACAGCCTGAGACTTTGAAGCTCTGCCTGCCTACCTGGCCTTGCGCGTGGAACTGGAAGCATTTCTGAGAATGCCACCATAGAGGTCCTGGATTTCAGTCTCTAAATTTGGCCTCCAGGGTGTCTCTGCTACCCTTCCCTATGTCATTGGTACCTACATGTACCACGACCACCGGCTCCTCCCCAGCACTACACATAAGTCTATCTAGATGCCTCAAGAGATATGCAACCTTCGCACCAGTCAGGCAATGTATTTCCCCAATGTATTCCTCCAAGATTTGAAACTGTCCACATTCAATTAATTTGTATTATAGAACAAAAATAGGAGGTGAAATTCAAAAAATAGTTAATGTTGTTTCTTATATTTAGTTAAAAATGTTGTGTAAAAGAGTAGGGAAATATTAAGCTTTTCCAGTAGATGTTATGAAATTGTCCTTCATGCATCAATTTCTGCCCCATACTTTTCCTCCTCTCTGGTAGCTCTCTGTTCTGTACTTGGAGACCAGCAAGTGTTTGGAATAGCCAGCCAGGAGAAAGAGTAACCGTTATAAAATTTGCTGAGAGGAGACTCGAAAGATTAAAGCTAGTCAGAAGCAGCTTGATCCCAGTAAAAATCTTACACCCCACTGAGTATGTGGAATAAAACATTCATGCTTTTGGAGCTCACACATGCCACATCAAGTTTCTTTCCCTCAGCCCACAATATCTGTCAACATTTTAATGGTTTATAATAGCCTGCATATATGATGTCTCACAAATGTTATTTTGGCTCAATGTATTTATGTTTATGCTACAACCCGGAGGGTTAGTTTTTCCATGATGAATGGCCTTTTTTTAGTTTTTCATTTTCTGATATATCAAAGTATTGATAATGTCAGTCATTCTTTTGAATGAAAGTTATAAAAGAAATTAATCCTTTCCATTAGACCAATAGTGAATGTAGCTATTTGAATTTAAACACAATATTAAATTCATTAAAGAGTCATGAAAACCTTAGGCTCCTACTGCTGCATTCAGCAAACAGCATTTCAGGTCTTCTTATTTTAGGAAATGTGTGTTCAAATCAATTCATCAAGGTGATGAGAGTTTCTATTAAGATGATGGATAGCGTTTGCTATCACTTTTGTTTAGGACTATGTTTTCTGTGACCAGGGAAAAAAACGGTAAAGTATATCTTGATCTACAGCCAAAAGCTCTTTGAATCAAAACTTCCATTAGATTTATCACTCTAGAAATTCAGAGTTCATTGATTTCTGCACTTCTAATGAAAAAAAACTTAGTATCTAACAAAGAATGTTCTGTTTCCTTCTAGTATGGCTAGATGTAGATCTGATTTCTATTTCTTTTCGGTCTTTCAGTTCAGTGTATTTATTATTCCTTCATGAAATATCACAGGAATGTAACAGATCTCACGTATGGAAAGCTTATTCTCTGGGAATTCAATCTTAATGTGTGCATATCTTAAAATCTACATTAAACATAATATATAAGTCACTACTTTAAATAGCCACATCACAGGGTAATACATAAAGTGTGACTTTTTCATCTTGCATGCTATAATATATGTCACATCATATTAAATCTAGATGGTAAACTCCTGATCTAAAATGCAAGCCTATTTTTAGTACTTTTTTAAAAAAATAGTACTTTTACCGAGTATTAGTTATGTCAATATATTTTATACTGTTTATGGATCAGCTTTATATTGTAACCCACGTAACCAATGACTTCATATTTCTGAAAATAATGCATTTGTACAAACATTGATAGCCAGATCCTCATTTGGTGTAGATCAGCGTAGCTCCATTTACTTCAATGAAGCTACTCTGATTTTCTAATCACCTGAGGAACTACCCCTTGAACTATATTTGCCCCGCAGATATAGTCCCCCTGCTTCTGCTTATAACCTGCTCGGCTGATTGTTCCCTGCTTAAAGACATTAGCAACTTAGTCATTAACAACTAATTAACTTCAGTAGCAAATGGACCATTATGTTTCATGTGCAGTGTGTATCATTAGCCATATTGATATTTACTGAACCACAGTTTTAAAAACTATAAGCAGGAAACCATTGTCACAAAAATACCAAAGGAAAATTAATTTCCATAGATTATACATACTGATTTTTATATCATTCATTACATCAAATTTAGCAGCACTGTAGTAGAGAAGACTTTCCCAAATCATCATCTATCTTTACCTTCTACATTTGGCCGCGATTATTGATTAATGTAGGAAAATATGGATTTGTGGCATGTTCCAAAACAATTAGAAGAAGCACACTATGAGGGTGGGCACAGAATTTTATTCTACACAACATAAACCTTCTATCTTTAAAACAAAATATATACTATTAACAATTCTCTCTCATTCCCATTTTGTAGATGGAGTTCATTCCAGGATCTACAGCTATGTGGTGAAGATTCTCTTGCTGTTCATCTCAAGCCGTTGCCAAGCAATGAGATAAAATGCACCAGACATAGAAATACAACAGTTTATAGAGTAGAAAAATATTGACAGCTCCTAAATATACCTCTTTTCCTTAGTGCATTTATGTGTTCATACACAAGTGATTTCAGAAGATGTTTCTGACTTCAGATACAAACTTCAATTTATGGGAAATAGTTGCTTTCTATTACTATGTTTGTTTGTTTTTCAGAAGGCAACATTATTTCCTATAAGTATACATATATAGAGCCTTAATCCAAAATGCATTCACTTGAAAATATTCATCTTCTTCAACTGGAATTTTTCACTAACTTAGTATCTGCTATCTGCAGCAGAGTGGTGACCGTTACAAACATTATCATGTTGGGACACTGACCTTCCCATTAGAAATATATAGAAAAATGTATTATCTGCCATTACTGCCCTGTCAGATACCATCTTGTTTCATTAGATAGCATTGTCTAAAAAGAATTTGTATGGATGTTTATGGATGTTTCATGCAGAATTATTTTAATTACCAGTAATTCCTATTAGGATTTTACACCACAATTGTTTTGTTCTGCATTTGCAGATTTATTTTTCTAGTCTAAGCTGCTCTCTCACGCTGCCCACTCTGAATATTTAAAATCGTAATGGAATTTTTCATTACTTCCTCATTTTTATACTTCAAATCTGAGTCCAAATGTATTACTCGGCCAAAATCCTCCACTGAAATAATTTGGAGTTTTTCCTGAATAAAGAGACCTGGGCCATTAATATCACAGTGCCCAACTAATTAATTCAATTTGTTATTATTGTTGTAGCTATAGGGACTAGATTGTTATAAAAATCCTCTAATTATATGCACTATTAACTAGAAACATTTTCACTGGAATAATTTATAATCTGATTCCTTCAACAAGAGCAGGGGTAGACTTTTATTGTGGTGGAAACTGTTAGAAATTGTGTCTGAAGCTGCATTTGATACGTTAGATTTTTACATTTTGATTGGGTTTTGCTTCATATTGTGAAAGAAAAGAAGTGTAAAATCAGCAAAAGCAAAGCTTTGCAAACACAGGGTTATACTGTGTCATTGTTTTCCAAGCAGAACTATCACTGAACTTACTAGAGGATTGTATGTCAATACCAGTGGCAAGAGAGGGGCAAGAACTCATGGGTTTCCATAAATCCTAATATAACAGAGACCAATTTAATAGTAATTGGTTTCTCTTCAGCACTCAAAAAGTTTATATTAAAGGTCTTATAGACCAGCCTTGAGTACCTAACATAGATGTAAAGT
This sequence comes from Pelodiscus sinensis, assembly GCF_049634645.1. Classification (NCBI taxonomy): domain Eukaryota; kingdom Metazoa; phylum Chordata; order Testudines; family Trionychidae; genus Pelodiscus; species Pelodiscus sinensis. Next base: position 96,242,821 of record NC_134715.1, on the reverse strand, counting down.
TCCGGATATGTACATATTAGAATATGAACTTGAATTTGTACATAATTTCATTTATATTGCCCAAATGTGAAAAGTTTAGAAAAAAGGTTCTAAAGATTATTTTAAAAAGTCATCCAAACTGCTTCTGGTATTGGCAATAGAGGTTCTGTTGAACTGGCACATGAAAGAGAACTTTATATAGTATAGAGGGCTAACGTCTCAGCTCATCCACAGCACAAACTACAAGATTTCTTCCTGTATTCCAGAGACTAATGGATGGATTATTCAAATAAAGCATACTAATGACTCAGATAAGTTAATGACCAACTTCTGTGGGAAGAATAATGACAACAACAAACAGGGTTCAATATTTCGGGAATACATAGAAACTTAACACCACACATGCTGCACTAGGCACCTCATTCTCCTTATCATGATTGCTAATAAGGTAACCCATCTTCACTAAAGTGATGTAGCTTAATGAATTTCCACTATTTTTGTTCGCTATCTATTGCTTATCTTCAGATCAACTTATGAATCCCTGTAATGACTATCTGTTAACTATCTGACAACTCACATGTTGTGATTAATGTTAAGTGCTTCATTCATCTGTATTTAGTTATGGGATTACTTCTCTTAGTTTCTTGTATACCTCTGCCTCCTCTTGCAAGCACTGTGTAAACACCTCCATCTGCACCAGTTAGGTTCAGCAACATTTTCCCTTCTCTCCTCACTTCCTAGTATTTCACCATCTTTTCCTAGATTAATTTGTCATCTTCTTTCACCAGTGCTCCTTTTACGCCAACTTGTCTTAGAGCTCCCCTTGCTGTTGGATGCTATTATGATGCAGTGAAGCCTCAAAGAGACAGCAACATTCAAATAACCATTTATAATATTTTGAAGTTATTTTCTTTCTAAGCAAAAGTCATCTGGTCTGAACACTGACCGAAGAGCATTTTTTCCTTATATGCTGTTATACAAATCTCTCTAAAGAATGAATAGTATATAACACAGGTTTCCTTGACTTCCTGCAAAGTCTGAAGGATTGTTGGTCTTTTTATAGGAATTTCACTTCTGATATTTTTTCCTACCATAATTCCCTAAATCTTTGGGATAAAAGGATAATAGAATAACAGTTTGATATGGCAATTATTCTATGTTTGTATGAATGCCTTATATAATAATCTAGACAGTGAGATCCTTAGTTATAATAAGTTCTATTCAGCTTTGAAAGATTGAAATGTCATTTCTCAAAGAAAACATCTTTCAGTCACAATGCTTAAAATAAAGAAGAGATTTATATAGGAAATTGCAAGCTTTTAACTCTCATAAATTTTAGACCTGCACAACAGCTGCTAAAGAAAATATAATGATTAAGTTATTCCCACTAAAAAAAATCAAGGTCTCTGCACATCATTAGAAACATGGTCAGCAGATGTAGTCAGTTATCACTATGGCTTTCAGACAGTGAATATGAAAAACAGCACTTTCTCCTGTAGCTCACACAGTTCCACTTTAAAAAAACCCACAATGCTATCTGAAAGTATTGCAAACTAGAATTCCTGGATCTTGCTAATATTCATATGATCATTATTACATTCTTTTACTTTTTCTTTCAGTATCTAGGGAGGTTTTTGTTTGACTAATTACTTCCATAATATTAATTTCAGTGGACATTAGTGAAATTTTAAATCACATGCACCCCTTTAATTAAGAGCTAACATTCACATTTATTTGAGTGCCACATATTAAGATTAATTTTTTAATGGAAACTGACAGGAGGTCACCTTGTTTTGATGGAGATCATTGCAGTGAAGAGAAGTTTTCAACCTGATTATTCATCTTTGAATGCTGAACAATGCAAAAATGTAGCTATGCTTTTATGTACAGAGCAAAATCTAAAATTCATCTCGTGAGAAAAAAAGTAGTTAGAATCAGTGTATATAGAAATGTCCTTTCCTAAGGACACAGGGTTCATATGTAGTTTCAAAGTACAATCTGATTAAGGATATAATTACATTAAAAACAATGATTGACTCTTAATGTTCTTGTTTCAGTGGAGGGAAATGTCTTCATTACAATACCTCTGAGCCACTAAATTAACCCCCCCCCCCCACACACACACACACACACGCACAAGCTGCAGTTCTTTGAATATTTCATTCATAATCCAGGATATAAATATACCTCCACATGGTACAAATTTGTACTTGCAGCTAAAGGAAAGGTGACTTTTTATTGTTATTTTTGTGCATCTCTCTCTGCAGTCTTGTCATGGATTACTGTCAAAGGTCCTTCCCCGAGCCGGGGTGGGAGCTCCAGTCTAGGTCCTTTCTATAGGAGAACAGTAAGTTTCTCTCCCACTTTTAAAGCCGGTATCGCCACTCTGGCACCGACTGCGAGTGGAGAGGGACCTGGGCCCTCCCTCTCTCCAGGTCCCAGCCCAGGACCCTAAGAACAGGCGTCACTGACGTCCTGCTCGACCAGGGGGACAGGACACTGCTGCAACTCACCGGTCCTCAGGTCCTCCTTGGTCCCGTCCTGGGCTTCTTCCTCCTCCCGAGCCGTTCGCCGTCTGCCTTTCCTCCCCGCCAGTTCCTGTGTTTACTCTCACCGGGTCCTGGTGAACCGATCCTCCAACTCCACCGGACTCCACTGGCCGTCGGGACCACCGGGCATCCCCCGTGCCGTCCCCTGTGCCGTCCCTGTATCGGCCAGTTCGTCTGGTCAGGCCCCCGGTCCTGCTGGTTTGGTGCAGCTAAATCTCGCACCCCTCCAACTTTGGTTCTGGTCTCCTCTCTCCCCACAGGGAGCTCCCTTTTGAAGGCGGAGCCCAGGACGCCGATGCCTGCGCTCTACGGCTCCTCCGCCCTTGACCTAGCACACCCGCTGGGGAGATTCCTGCACCTGAGCAAGTGGCCACCGCCCAGCAGGCTCGGCAGAGCCGTTCGTGTCCCACAGCACTGGGGCTGTCTGGCACCCGAGTGCGGGGCGCAGAGCTTGCCTCTGCAGCCCCCACTGCCCCATCACAATTACAAAGATAGAAGTGTAAGCTCAGCAGTTTGAAGTGACTTGACCTTTCCTAATATCAGAAAGCATCTTCATTATAGCTGGATGTGCTTGGAAAACAAACTCTTTGAGATCAACAAGACTTTTTAAATTAGTTTTTTTCCAGATTATTAGACTTGCTCGTGAACTTTAATGTAGTGAGATACTAAAAATATATATAGTCAGTAGGGCTCACAACAACAGCTGTATAAATACATCTGTGGAATTATAATTATTTTGCAAAGGCAAGATCGCTAGTGATTATTTTATTATGCAAACGTTATACCCCCTTTTCTTTTTTATGAAAATAGAGTCGTTCGGTATTTCATCTCTTGCTCCTTTGTTAAATTCTGCCCCATTGAAGATCAGCATGCTGATATGTATGGTTTCAGTGGGTAGCTGTAGGCAAAAACAATCTTACATGTTATTCTGTGTTGTGATTTTGATTGAAATCTTTGTACAGACCAGCTGTCTGCAGAGATTTCATAGCCAAATTAGAAGTGATCAAAGGTAAACAACAAATAACTAGTAGTCCAAGGCCCACATTAAGGTATGAGTTCCTAAGACCCCAAAACTGCAAGCTGATTTGTTTTTAACCCACCTAAAAGCTCTATGTCATTCAATGAGGTTCTTGACAGTACAAGCATCCAATATCAGGAATCATTTTACAGAATAATAATAACCCTTGTATGAAGGCTTATCAGATTCCCACATCAGTCTTCTACTCTCAGGAATAAACATGCCCAGTTTTGTTTGTTTATTAAAACCTTCCTTGCAGATGAAATTTTCAAAACATTTTTGTCTCTCTTCTGCATGTTTTCCAATTTGTCCACATCTTTCCTAATAATTTGGGCCCAGAACTGAACACAGTACCCCAGCCGAGGTGAGTACACCAGTGCTGAGTATAGCAGAGCAATTATTTAACTTATCTAATATACAATATTTCTATTAATATATCCCAGAAGGATAATCAATTTCATTTTGTAATTGGGTATTAGATTTTTTTCATTCTCAACTGATGTGCTTTCATTGGTTTTATTGCATTGAACGGGAGCAAACCCAAGGTCATACAATGATCAGGAAGGTAGAGCGGCTAACTCCACAGTCCCAAATAGAAAACTATGGAAAGTTGAGTGACTAACTTTTCCTCAGTTTTCCCATGAATTACATTTGAATAATACTCTTGACCAACTTTATGAAGCACTATATAAGAACTAGGTACATTGAGAAGGCAGCCTCATCCCTGACTCGAGAATCTATTTGCATTTCAACAACAAAGGTGCAATTTTTTTTTCCAAAAGTAGTTTGACTATTACAATCTGTTATCATATTCCATCTCCATGAGAAAGCAAAGAGAGAGGGAACTATTTAATATGCTGGGACACATATTTTATATCTAGCTAGCTTCATTATTTACTGCACTATTTGATAGTTATCTTAGACAATCAGTCAATCATAAGATTAAAAAAAGGCAATCATAGACTTTTCTGTTTCTAGTTTCTCTAATTGTTGCTCATGACCATCCTCCTGCAAGCACAGGATTATTTTCTGTTGTATTTCTGAAAACTTTCTGGCCTATAAAGCTTACACCTTTTTCCTTGAAAGATTACTTAAACCACAGCCTAACAAATCTCACTTTCTGAAAGGAAGCCTACCTTTGCTATTGTAGTTGTTGTTTGTTTAATTTGTTTTATATCCTTTCTCCTATGTGTACTCTCTTTAGGATATCCATTCTCAGTAAATTCCCAAAATGTATAATGCTTTCATTTATGTCTGCAGCTACTGTAATTTCTATTTAATCAAGGTAGACATATTGCCAATCATGCAGTGGTGTCATACAATTTTAGATCTCTATAAGCTAATTGACTTAGAATGATTCAAAGTTCCCACTGGCTCTGTCAGAGAAACTCATTATTTGATGTCACTTGTCCAACTGAGAGACTTTCAGACTAGGTCAAATTACACCTACTTGTTCTCCTGCAGACTGCTAGTAAATACATTTTGTGTAGAGACCTGTGGGTACAGTACCATGAAATCCACTCCCTACACTGAGATGCTTGAAAAGATGGAAATCTTCAGTCCCTTAGTAGAAGATACTTCAAATTCCTGGATCAAACCCTTATACAGCCCTCATATGGGGGTTTTGTTGACATCATTTTACATAGAGAGCATCTCTGCTGTACACAGGAAATGCAGAAGACCTGTCCTCCCTGCTCTGCACCTTTCCCTTTCTACAAAAAAACACAGCTATTCTGAGAGTCAGGGGAGGCAAGGAATACATCTACAATGAACCTACAGGAAGAATCTAAATTCAGCATTTAATTTCTAAATGAAGACCTGAATTCTGTGGGCTTGATCCTTTCATCCCTACCTTACTCCAGTGCTTTTCAAACTTTATTTTTCTGGTGACCCAGTTGAAAAAAATTGTTGTTTCCTGTGACCCAAGGGAGCTGGGGATTAGGTATTTGGAGTATGGGAGGCTCTGGGCTGAGACAGATGATTGGGGTGCAAGCATGAGGGTTGTGGGGTGGGGCTGAGAATCAAGGGTTCAGGGTATTATTATAGGAGGGGGCTCAGGCCTGAGGAAAAGGATTGAAGTGTGGGGGTGAGGGCTGTATGGTTGGGGTTGAAAATGGGTGAATCAGGGTGTAGGAGGGGGCTATGGGCTAGGACAGGGGATCAGGCTTTGAGTTGGAGGTTCAGGTTCTCTGGTGGAAGAGGGAATGAGGGGGTTTGTAGTCAGGAGGGGACCCTGGCTTTGGGAAGGCTCAGGGCGGAGACAGGACATAGGGATGCAGGCTTACCTCCAGGAAGCTGCAGTGATGCAGAAGGAGGGCAGTGGCAGGTTTCCCACCTGTCTTAGCATCACAGATTATGCTGCTTTCTGGAAGCAGCCAGGAGCCTGTCTGATTCCTAAGGAGAGGTACACAAGAAGCTCTGCACAGCTCTCACCGACAGGCAGTGGGAACCAGCCAATGGGAACACAGAGCTTGTGCTCAAGGTGGAGGTACTTCATGGAGCCCTACCTAATAGCCAGATCTGCTGCTGACAGGGTTCAGGGCACAGTACAATGTCAAATAGGTATGAACTAGCAGTGGTTTTCAATGTGCAGGTTGTGTACCACATTTAGCCGATTGCTATGGTCCCTGGGTGCTGAGCAAGTTGACCTAGTACCTTACATTCTGTGACCCAGTACCAAAGTTTGAAAATCACTGCCTTACATAGTACTATATTTCACTAATTGTCTCATTGAAATAAATGCTAATGATGAGGAAGTGAAAAAATTACAGGCCTTAAGAAATCAGGCACTTAGAGTACGATTTGAAGCTGATACAAATGATCAAGTTCTACAGTGCTCCCCTGCAAGTAGCTTGCTTCCCATCAGTTCAGATAAATTGTTTTATTCGATTAAAATTGAAATAATGTATTTTTGTAGTTCAAAAAATCCTGTTTTATAGAAATTATCACTAACCCTAAATAAATCAAAGGAAACTTTTATTTTAGCAGTTCAAGAGCTTCACTGGGAAGGAATTCAAAATTGAAGTTTGTGCATGGAGTTCTTAGGATTTCTAGCAGACTAGTAATGTTCCAGTTCTTAGGTCAAGATGATTTCAGAATGGGAGAGGAGGCTAACTTCTAGAAACATATTTTGGCTGAGGAAAACCTTAGGCCCACTTACTGGCCTCAGTGCTGTATAGTGTGATGGATTGACATTAAAGCAGAAGGTGGTCCCCAAATCATTCATTAGGAAATAGAGGATATTAAGACAGCCATTTGTGTCAATGAGCTTATCAATAAAGTTAACGTAGAGAGCAGAAACTGATACCTACTCAAGTTCCCACACTTCTTGTCATAGCAAAGGACAAAGAAGGTTTAAAAGATGGAAAAAGAGATGACAATTATTTGTCAGTGTCTAGGCTATTCATGCCAAGTCAGATGTTGTAGAAAGAGGCTGCCCTAGGCCATATATGGTATCCAATTTTATAGTGAGGAAGAAGATAAGCTGAAGACTGTGCCTGTGCCGATGCAAATAACATTCTTGTTGCCAAATGCTAGCAGAAGGAGGGTGATGAGGGTGGTGCTCCAGTAGTGATTCCCTGCAGGGAGGGGCAGAGGCTGGACTTCACAGGGGGGTAGGGGAGGGGACTGTGGGCTTCCTTGTGGGAGGTCGGCAGGGGCCTGGCTTTCTTCCCCTGCCCCAGTGGAGACTTGGGGTGATTCAATAAAACTTCATGGATAGGTTGCATTGCAAAGACTCTCAAAGTCCTTAATGGCAAATGGGAGTCATTTTGGCTTTACAGCATTTTGGAATCTGAGAGACTATGCATCAGGATCTGAGAAGGCAATTTCATATAGGAGAAGCTTCAATTAATAACTCAGACATTCTCTCTGTAGTATGTCTAATGAGACCATTAACAATTTGGAAGTATGTAACCGATGACTGAGAGCAGGTTTCTCCAATAATGTTTTTCAAGTCCCTTGGGTGTCAGTCACATGAGCCAGAAACTGGAACAGATGAACTTTTTGGTCCTAGAACACCTGTGCAAAGTAATAGCCTAAGATGCCATGTAAAAAATAGGATTTCAGCTGCCAAAGACAATCTATGTTGAGCTATTAATTATTCCTTTGGGAGCTAGGTACAGTAAACTGCATCTCAAAAAGCTAGCATGAATACATAAGTATGGGTTTTCAGAATCAAAGCCAGTAGAAGCCACTGAATCTGAATAAACAAACAATCACTAAATTAAAGTGACAGGGACTACTACTACATTTCAAGAGGTTTTAGATCTTTAGTTGCATTTTAAATGTTTAATACTGCATCATATTTGTTAGATCAGTAACGGTACTTGCTTCCACTTTTACAAGAGAACACAAAGTAGTGATTCCCGTGTTCAAATCCTTTATCTTCAGTTACACATGGATGGTTCCACTCAAAAAGTTTATGGAAATAACATAAGGACTTACTATTTCTGACGTGAAACAGATCATATAAAACATTAAATCAATCATTTGACATATAAATAGTACCCAAAGATGTTATGACAAAGTATACTGGGGTCCTGTAAACTATGCCCCATTCAATTCTGAGAGTAAAACATACCAAGGCTTGCAGTGTAGAGGGCTATCCTGGAGTTTCAGTTTCACACATCAAAGCATACTGCGATGTGGATTAAGCAGCTCCCTTTATTTTACATTAGAGAGACTGGAGGGAGAATGACTTGTCATGTGTCTCTCTATTGAGACATATTAGAAAAGGAGATCTCTCAACTCCAAAAACTTGGTGATAAAGCTGAGAGGAGTTTTGGATAAAATCATTTTTTAAAAACATAATGTGATAGTGGGTGATATTTTGGGCCTAACAAACTAGTCCCAATTGGGAGGCTAAAAGGACCATGTCTGAGCTCTAGGTGTAGCTCTAGGGAGAGTGAGAATGAATGAATGAATCTAAGGAAAAATGACAAAGTTCACAAAAGAGGGAGTAGGCAGGAATTCTCTTCAGATCTCAGGGACCAATAGAGGATGTCTGTTTTGAACCAAAGGATTGACAGACTGTTGAAGATTGACGCAGTCTCTCTTGCTGGTCACCAACTTCCCCTGAAAGTTATAGTGGAGATATAGACTTTCTTATAGATTATTTTTGTTAAATAGGACTTCTGATAGTTTGAAGAGTAGATTTATAATTCAGCTTTCCAACTGAGTTATTTCAGCAGAAAAGAAAATCTGACAGTGACCATAATGCCAAGTAAAGACCCCACACACTCAAATCCCCAAAAGCATATACATATTTTCTAGATGACAATAAATTCGTACAGTAGCACTTGTATAGGACTCTTAGGGTATGTGTACACAGCAATGCTATTTTGGGATACCAAAGTATCCAAAAATAGCTATCCCACATCTTCACATCAAGCCCGTTATTTCAGGCTCACTATTACGACGTCCCTGTAAATCTCATTCTACGAGGAGTGAGGGACATTTTGGAATAGCGATTTATTTTGAAATTTGGAGCCCTTTGGACAGCACCAAACGACGAAATAACCTACTTTGAAATAGCATTGAAATAAGAAATGCAATTTGCATAGCTCAAATTGTGTATTTTATGTTGAGTTACAGGGCAGTGTAGATGCACCCTAAGAAAAATAAAAACCCCAAGCAAACGTTTGTTACTATCTTTCAATTTCTTTGAAGGATGAAAGAATGAAGCTTTCAGGCAACTTTTTGCAGGCAAGACCCACAACCACCATATTATTGATAAGTTATGTCTACATTCAACAAGCTGTCTTGTACCAGAAAAGATCCAAAGAAACCAGCTCAGACATCATACCAAAACCAGATCTGATTTTTTTGGGGGGAGGCGAGAGGCAAAGGAAGAATGTGTAGATATAAAGAGCTATCCCTTTCAGCAGCTTTGTGAGAAAGATGACCAAAAAGAGCTCAGACTAGTAAAATAATTGCCTTTTACATGATCTTTTCTTACTTCTGGACTCAAGATAGGAGGGTCATGGCAGAGTCAGAACCAACAGAACACAAGAGGAGCTTGATCTGTTCATCTTAACCAGTGGACTATGTTAGGATGATTTATATAGGAAAAGTAGAGAAGAGCAAGAAGACATGACAAACAGGTAATATAGCTTTTTCAGTAGTTATACTGAAAACGCTATATTACCAAGAACACATTATGGGTAAGTCTACATAGCAGTGTTATTCTGGAATAACTGATGTTATTTCAAAGTAACATAGTGTGTGTCTACACAGCAAGCCATTCTTTCAAAATAATGTTAAGATGGAGGACTTCTTACTCCAACTCCTGTAACCCCCATTTCACGAGTAAGGGAAGTCAAAGGAAGAGTGCTCTTACTCCATCTTCCTGCTGTTTGGACTCAGGAGTGGCCCGAGGCCGGCTGCGACAGCTGGAATCCCAGGTGGAAGGTGCGATCAGCGCCCCTGCCTGCACGGCTGTCAATGGCCGTGACGTAATCATCGGGCGCCCGGGCACCCTGAGATGTCATCATCGGGCGCCCCGGGCCGGCAGCGCCCTAGGCAACCACTGAGTCTGCCTATGCTCATGGGCCACCCCTGTGTGGACTGCATCAAAAGCAGAATTAAGCTACTTCGAATTCAGCTACGCAATTAATGTAGCTGAAGTTACGTATCTTAATTCAACCTTGTCCCATAGCGTAGACATTCCATATAAGAGCTGGGAATCACTGTTAAGTACAAATCAAGGGGAAATAACTGGACCCTGTTGGAGAAAGCTGAGAGTAAAAAATAGTATTTTACAGGAATTGCCCCCAAATTAAGAAAAGATACAGGCAATTTACCAAGAGCTATAAAACTTCAGAGAAGCCTTCTTTAACAGTTTTTGGTAAGCCAAGATAGCAGCTAGTAGAATCACTGAAACATTGCTAAGCATCTGCAGAGCTAGACGTAGCAGACTATTTGAAGCTCCCACAGATGAAGTTTCCCCAACCATGATAATTATGCTCACTGCCCACTTTTCAAGTGAAATAAACCCTGTTTGTATGGGACATAGGAAATTCATGTGGTGATGAAATTCATTGTCAGAAAGAGTTTAAAATAAATAACAATAGAGAGTACAGGAAAACATTAAGTTTATAAGGTTAAATATTATTTTAAAAAAAATCTTATTATATGGCCACGATGAATTAAAAATAAAAACCCAGGAAACTAGTTTCTTCTGGGATTAAGGAGAAATGCGAATCCTAAATGTAAGTTTAAGATGACTAAACAAAACATACACTTGCATTTGAATGAGGGAAAAAAGGATTTTTATTAAAAAAACAAACATCAGTATGATGTGAGTTTACGGTATAAATGTTAAAGGAAAAAGATTTCTTTATAGAATATGGAACTTTCATTTTATAAGCTTGCATTAGAAATAGAGAGTGACATTTTGTACATTATAAATTATAAGTTTTTAAATCTCTTTTCTGAAACCATGAAAATATATTGTTATACTATAAAGGAACCTTAACACTGTCAAACTAATTTACATGAGTACTTGGAAAACCATTTTAAATGTGTAGGTGGCATTTTTTTTAAATTGTTTTGTTGAGCTTACATTGATGGATGCTTGTCAGTTCTGTAAAGTACTGTATAAAGGCAAGTAGAACACATGTTTAGTATTTTAATATGCGTGAAATTGAAGGCAACAGAACAAATTGAAAGTGATTTCCTAGTCTCAAGAGAGTAGAGTGTATAAAAAAAATCAAAGATTGAGTTAAAACAAAGATACAAGTATAATTTAAACTGCTTCATGATCATCTTTATTCTCAGAGTTTATTATTTCTTTTCCTGATGGAAAGAGGAAAATGGCATTTCAAAACTGAGGGGCAAAAGTTGATCCATTAACGGCTATGATCACGTGAGAAGATGATAAATCAGTTACCTAGAAAAATAATTGGGGTGCAGAAGACTGCATGACTGGCAATGTAACATGAAGTCTCTTGCATCTATGTCAATGGTCTTAAATCACGCAGAGCAGTATTAGTCAGATATTACTGTCACACTAGCCACAAAACCACAATCACTCTATTTCTTTAAGATAGAGTCATCCCTTAGGGTGTGTCTACACAGCAGGACTTAACACAAACTAAACTATGCAAACTGAGCTGTGTCAATTGCGTAACTTATTTCAAAATAGCTTATTTCGAAATTGGGAGTGTCTACACCGCAATTATTTCAAAATAGTGCTCTCTTCCTCGGAATTCCCTTGCACCTCATACAATGATGGTTACAGGGATCAGAGGAAGAAGTCCTCCAGCTTGACAGCATTTTGATATTCTTTCAAATTAAGTGCCTGTTGTGTAGATGCAGACTTAGCTATTTCAAAATAATGATGCTGTGTAGAAATATCCTTAGTCAGACAGAATATTTATCCAACTATTAATAAGCTGTAGAGCAAATCAAAAATGAAATAAGTGAATGATGTGGAGCCATATATTTTAACAAATGTTTCCATAAATCCAAACAAACCCGGTACATGAGATCAGAAAAAAAAGGGGGGGTGAGGGTGAGCAATCAAGTAGATTTTCTGCCTCAATTTTGCCTTCACGGCATCTAAGCTGTGGAGCCTCACAATTTCTAATTAAAAGGCACTTTCGTCAATTGAATCAAGAATGTTCTTCTCCTCAGAAGGGTAAGTCCATTCGCACACACAAATGGATCATGACAAATGAAAGCAATCATTGGGAATTTTAAAATTCTCAAATCACATATTAAAATATTTGATTGGTTGTTTAGGAATTCTTGAATGATTTATATTGAAGTTTCATCTTTAACAAGCAATAAGCAAAAATACATCTTTCCTTTTATGTCTGCCTGTAAGATTTTGAGATTCCTCTGAAAGGCACATGCTTTTTCAGATAGGTCGCTGATCATGCTTGACAGCTTTGGAACCTACAAGCTGAAAGAACTCAAGTGACCAGTAATAGGGCACAGAAAAACTACATGACACAGGGGACATCATTCAAATTCTAGGAACTCACAAGTCTTGTGTCTTGAAAGAAATTCTATTATTTCTTTGTGAAGCACAAAAAAGGTCTGTAATTTGTGATTCTCTTCTTAAGCAGTGAACATCATTGTGCTGCAGTAGGTCACCGCGAAATGTCTTGTAAAAAGAGTTTTAAGAAGGCATTGCTGCAAGGTAGAAGTTGCATTAATCTCATCACAATACCCATTGTTTTTCTCAAGTCCCCAGATAATTTACCTGTCAGGACAGTCTGGTGCATGATGCAGTGTAGTGTATTTAATGAAGGATACATTGCTGCCAAATGTGAAGCAAAGCCCTTTCTTTCCTTGTGATGGAGGGCTTCAATCAACAAGTAAGTTAACTTTCTTCAGATATAAACTTTTATTTCTTTTAAATTATCCCTTCTGTGGTGTATGTCTTGGAATGGTATTAAGCACACAAAAAAAATCCCTCCTCTTCCTTGGAAATTTCATGTTACAAAATCTAACAATGAAATTTGGGAAGTCCCAGTTCAATCAGTTGATTTGTCTACTGTATGAGATATATTTAGTGGTTAATTAAAATTGGAGCGCAAGGCTGACAATCTTTGTAGATTACTACAACTACATTTCCAATCTGTGATGCTTCACAAGCTCCGCATCCAGAAAAAAAACTTTTTTTTGTTAGTACCAACATTATCCAAAATAAGCAGCTACTTCTTTTCCTGATGTTGTGAGTTACATGTGTATAGAAATATGAAGATTTCAGATTCTCATTTTTTCAACATTTTAAAACACTGCTAGAAGCATAAGCCACGCTGAAGTTACTATACTTTGATTCAAAGGAGTGCCTCACACAGATAATATAACAGAGGTTTGGCATAATAAACACAAATGTTTTGGGTTTAAATGAGGTGGCATAATAATAATCTGCTGTCCAGTTTGGGTTCGACATTGGTTTTCATTATTGACTGAAAAGGTTTACTCTTACTGACATTCATTATTAAGTCCTTTGCTGTTACTAAGTGGGGAGAGTCATAGCTTAATTATTTCAACTGCTATTGTAAGATCTAGTAAGCAGTGCTTGATTTGGGCCATTGTTTGCCAAAGCTGAGCCCCTGCACCTCTAGGCTTGGCAGTTCATTGTCCCATCATGTCTGGGCTACCAGCCAGCAGCTGCCACTCTCTGGTGGCCCAGATTGGAAGGCAGCATCATCATCACCAGCAGCAGCACCAAAGTAAAAATGGCAATACTATGCCATGTTTGCCTTCTGCGTAGTGGCATTTCCTTCAGAGCTGGGCACTCAACCAGCAGCCGCTGCTCCCCAGCCACTCAGTTTAATTTGTGCCAAGCTTCATTACAAATTAATCACTGCCAGTAAATTAATTACAAAGGAAGTCATAGGCAAATTACATGGAATCTATCACTGTTCATGAATTTATATTTTTTTTAAGGTGAGCTGATAGGCCACATATGAAGCCTTGGCAGGCAACATCTGGCTCGTGAGCTGCCAATTGAGTATGACTGCTGTATGCAGAGGGAAGCTGCAGGATTCTATTTACCATGAACATTATTCTTGGCCTTAAAAAATGTGAATGCAATACATTCCACAAGAACGGTGCCTCTTATTGCTTTCCAGTATTATCTTGCTGGAAAATTGAAGGCTACCAATTGGTTGACTAAAATTGACTAACACAGAATACCATAGCAGTGAAATTATCTTTTCTGATTTAGTCAGAGAGAAACATTTTAAGACTTCTTTGGAGAAAGAAAAAACCCTCTCTTAGGGTTGTATGTTTTATTCTTCCCCCACTATTCACAAAGCAATTGTCTTCCTAGGTGTCAATTTCTAATGAGCTTTGTGCAGCACCACACTGAAGTTAAAAGGACTTTGTGCACGCACAGAGGTCCACTCACATGATGCTCATTAGGGAACTGGTATGTTAGTTTGTAAGCTTTTTGAAGAAGAAACAGTGCCTTCATGTGAACATGGACAAAAAACCCTGGGCATTGGGGCATTACTTTATTTTCAGGATCCTGGTGGGTGTTAATTGAAGCAATCTGAACAATATTATTATGACAATAATTCAAGAGAATACTTTTAATGTCATTGTATCTAGTTTAGTAAAAAGCAAAAGAACACTTAAAATAACAGGACGTGCTCCCCCTAAAAATGGATGTCAGATGAAATGATATGGGTATATTTAAACATTGTAGGGGTGGGGGTATCACTGTAATTTCTTAACTTTACAACTGCTGCAGCAGCAGAAAGGATGGTAGGCCTCTTGCTGTGATAATTATCACATCTAAAGAAGCAGAAATTCCAGAAATGGTGTTCATCATCTGATAAAAGGAGAGTGCCCCTCAAAGGCATTTCATCCTTTACCATCAGAATCTTTTGTTTTCAGAAGACATATTCTTATTCATCCAGAAATATAATTCATGCCATCATGTGCCTAAAGTGTCCGTCTGCTATGTATATTGGACAAACTTCTCAGACATTTCGCCAAAGAATCAATGCACATAAAACAGACATCAGGCTCTCTCACAAAGAGAAAACTGTTGCTTGCCATTGTAATCAGACTGGCCATTCTCCCAATGACCTTAAAACATGCATATTGCTTCACAGAGATTTTAACTCCAGACTTCAAAGAGAAGCCTCAGAACTGTCATTCTTGCTTAAATTTGACACTTTGCGTACGGGCCTTAACAAAGATGCTAATTATCTCACCCATTACAAAGAAAGCTTCCTCTATTATCACCCCTAATGTTATTACCTCACAGACACTAACCTTCTCCCCTCACTCCTCTCCTGTTCTTAAACCTGATTTGTCATTTTTATATGTTGTCACTTTTTTTTTTATTGTATCACTTTGTGCCAATATGGTTGTGCCAATTTTCTTCCACATATTGATCTGAGGAAGTGGGTCTGGCCCAGGAAAGCTAATCACCTAATAAACCATCTTGTTAGTCTTTAAAGTGCTGCATAGTCCTGTCTTTTGTTTCAGCTATCCAGTTAGAGAAGTTTAAATGGTATTAATTGTGTCTCTGTAAGCTGTAAAATATAGAAATGTGGCAAAGACAGCTGCTGAACTGCTACTAAAATGTGTAGACTTTCCTAGAATAATTTCTTTTGCCTCGGAAATAACAAAGAAATTGAAATGACCAGTCCTGCTGAAATCAGAGTTCTGTGGGGCTTTGAAACAACAACATTTTAAATAATATTGAAACTGAATCAGACAGTAATACAACATAAAAAGCATTGTATTCAAGTGGAGTGAGTGAGACACCCCAAAATAACCAATAACCTGGTAAAACTTAAAATACAACAAAATAGTCTAGCAGCACCTTAAAGACTAACAAAGCATGTATATGGTATCATGAGCTTTTGTGGGCAAAACCCACTTCTTCAGATGAGAGGAGTATTAGAAGTCCAGATCCAAGAATACAAAATGGAAGGGAAGGGAGAAAAAAAGAGAGACAGTGAGTAGATAGTTCAAATAATTTCAAGAGGCTGATAAGTACAATTAGCCCCTCCATTGTTAGGTTTGTTGGTTAAGTCATTAGGATGTGAAAGATAGTGTGAGAGCCAGCCGATATCCCGGTTCGTAACATTTGCATAAGAATTAAACTTGTGAATGAAGTTAAGTTTCAACCCATCTCTTGGTATTTGGCTTGTGGAATTGGCCTGAAACAAAACAGGGACTTGGAGATCCATTAATGAGTGTACAGGAAGATTAAAGTGTTCTCCAACGCTTGTGGAGAACAAGTGTTTTGTATATTGTCTTTTCGTATATCTGATTTGTGTCTATTAATTCTTTCCTGTAGAGACTGTCTAGTTTGGTCAATGTACATTGCAGTTGGGCATTGCTGGCATAGGTCACACTAGCTGATGTGCAGTTAAATGAGCCACTGATTTGGTGACTGATGTGGTTCGGTCCAGTGATGAAATCACTGGTGTAAATGTGTGGGCAGAGTTGGCAATGGGGCTGATTGCAGGGGTGGGTTCCTAGATGATTATGATGGAGGTGTGTGGTGTGGTTACTGGAAAGAATTTGTTTGAGGTTAAGGGGTTGTCTGTAGGTGAGAATTGGCCTTTCTCCCAAGGCCTGTGAGAGTGAGGGGTCATTTTCCAGGATAGGTAGTAGATTGTTGATAGTGCATTGGAGAGATTTAAGTTGTGGATTGTAGGTGATGACCAGTGGAATTAACAATAACCTGGTGTTAGAGCCTGCATCTGGCATGTGGGAGATCCTGCTTTAAGTCCTTGGTCCAAATCAGAGTCAGGATAAAGAGGAGTCAGGAACTGGGGAAAGAACTGTTGAGTAAGGAACTGGGTACTAGTGGGGAAGGAGCAGAAATTAGGCTGGGTAGAGACTAGAACTGGGACAAGTTGTCTGGGGGAAAGAATAAGACTTGCTGGGCTATAAAATGGATGAAAAACCTGGTTAGGTAAGGAGAATAGGGCTGCTGTGAGATGATGGATTACAGAAGAGACAAGGTAAATACAGATTGGAGGGGATGGGGCAGAGGCAGTTCTGAATAATCAAGCTACTCTGTTACAGTGATCAATAAAAATCGTTTGTTAGAAGCATAAAAGGTATTTGCTTTATACTAAAAGGAATACATTAAATTATCACGCAGAGAAGCCAGTGTAAAATGAAAATCTTTAAGGTGAACCCAACCAAACTGCCGTAGGTAACTAAGATTTCATTGACTGATTAGCAGTTATACAGAGACAACGTAACAGAGCAATCCTACCAATCTGCAAAAAACCAAACAGTTTTGTCAGTTACCAAAGTACTGTTTATTTTCGTATTTTTAATTAAAAGTCACAGCTTATTGGTAAAGGAACAAGCAATTGAGAAATGTGGCTCTATATTATTTTAAGAAGAGTCACTAAATAAAAGTAGTGCCCTCAACGAATGTTGAGAAACATGACATGAGAACGATCCCAATTTGAACAAGGACCTGTTAGCTGACGTAAAAGTGCTGATGGAGAAACAGTAACTTGAAAAAGCGATGAGGAATCCTGTGGCACCTTATAGACTAACTGAAGTGTAGGAGCATAAGCTTTCGTGGGCAAAGACCCACTTCGTCAGATGCATGCATGATCAGTAACTTGAAAGTAACATGGTGTCATTCAAAGTTAAACAGTCAAAAAGGGCCACATGAAAAACCAATATCACAAGTAGGTTGCTAATCAAAGCTCAAGCATTACAAGATTTTTTCATAAACTCATGTGCTATAGCATCTTATGGAAAGTGGCATGGTACGAGATTTTGCGCATAAAGAAACCGGAATTTTCCAGAGGCAAATTTGCAAGAATGAAGTTAAGAAGATTTTTGGTTTCCTCACTAAATAGCAAGAAGAGACACAGCTTGTATTCTGGTTGAGCATTTTATTCCTGAGAGTGTGGGCCATTTTCTGACTGATCCACTTCAACTTTGCCATGAGGAACAATCAGGTTATTCCATCAAGCAGAAAATATTTAAAATGACCTGTTTTGTCCAACATATTGTTTCCTGAAGCCAAAACATCTGGATAAGACAGACACTGGCTGATCAGAGAAACATTTTCCAACTGTAAAATCTTTTAAGAATATATTTACTGTTTTTTGAAGTTCTATTTAGGATAACCATTGTCTCTGCAAAATGGGAAGAACTATTATATATATAATTAAAACAATGAACTTTCTTTTTCAAGCTGAAAAAATACACTTTTATGCCAGGTAGAACTAGTAAGTAGCAAAAAAGAACTTATGCATATGTTTTGTTTACCTATGTAAAAAGTGTGGTTACTTTCAGCTAAATGCTTCTTAAAGCATACTTGAATTAAAACCCTGTATGTGATTAAAATGTATAATACGTACTTGTGGTTTAGTCACAGTTTAATCTTAATCATCTAGAAATTAAGTTCAATCAATAAATAATTGAGTGTTGAAGCTGAAAAAAACATTACATTATAGCTAGTATTTGTAACAGGACATTATGCTTGCTTACAGCAAAATATAGCTAAGGGAAACTTACAGCTTTTCAAATATTTCAGATGAAATCAGAGATTTTATGGTCCAGAGAACTGACAGTCAAAAAAGGATAAAGCTTTGAATCACTTTGTAAGCTTAAGTTTTATCACAGTTTAAACATTTGTTTAAAGTGGAATAAGAGCCTGCACCACAGGTGAAATTTCAGAGAAATTTCACAATTTAAAAATCATTAAATACATTAAATACTGCTTGGGGCTTAGTGTGTAACAATTTCATAAATCAAATGGGTAAACCTTAGCTTTGAGTCTTCTAGGCAAGGTAATTTTTAACTGAATTCACATTGTTTAGTTACCTAAATTTCTATTCTTCTGTTGCTTGTTGAACTGCCAAAAATAGTCTTCCTAATTCCATTGCCTTGTAATTGGAACATTTTCCCTAACCCTCTGATCAGAGAGAGAACTGTGTGCACAGTGAAGTGTTTTGTTTAGATAGAATGGCAAAACAGGTTTGATGTGGTCACGGCAACTGAGGAGATGAACTGTAGCTGTACTAGTTGGAGTTTACTAACCATTAATGGCTTCGTTCTCTGGTACACTGCATTGGTGTAGGAAGTGACAAAGATCTGTATAACAGAGGCCAGGTCATCATCTATCAGGAGGGATGGAGTCTTCTGGTCAAGTGACAATGATAGCAGGATCTGAAACTAATGCTTCATATGCCAGGTTTAGTGTCAGTTCAGAATCCAAGAGCATCCCAAAACTAGACTGAACTAATCAACTGGGTATACAAAAAACAAACAAAATCAAACCAAACCCAGAACTGCTTGCAAGGTGAGTTCCTTCAGGAATAACTCAATCATTTTATCATATTCTCTTGGATCGCTGTCATCTCTTTCAAGTATTTCAAGTGTTGAATGCTGTAGTAAGGAGTAGGAGAATGAAAATGGGTGTCTGCCCCCTTATTCACTGAAAGCAGCCGTCATTCATTAGTGCCACTAAAGTAGTTTCCATCCAGTATCATGGCCCAAATCCAAGTTTTGTTGAGTCTAGGATATAGACTCATACTTAATCATAAGAAGACATTTGCCTCATGTGAGTTATTGGGACAATTCATGTGTGTCAAGCTTTCTAGTGAGTCCATGAGACAATGGGCCAGGATTTGCTGATTGTGTATGAAAAGTGAATGGGACATATGACAAATGTCATGAACCATGTTTGTTGTTCTGAGTCTTGTGTTCCCTACACAGGCAAATTTCTCACGGGTTTCAATTTTTGCCTATGTAACTGCTATAGGATCTGTTCCTTATAGACTGCAGATTTCATCTGCTAAATTGCATATTTTGCTCAGCTTTCCCACTTAGAGGCATAGTTTCCAATGCAAACAAGATTCCAGTAGAAAAATCCTTTATATGATCTTTGCTCATAGTATTCTAAGCCCTTCCCATTCATTTTGTTTTACTTTCAAAGATCATATAATGATATATAGTATTCCCATTAGTTGTATTATATTATAGCTAAATCTACTACTAACTATTGATTTTATTCATAGCTCTTGCATGCAACAGTAACCCTACTTCTTAAAGATATAAATTTTTAATGGAAATTCAAAAACCACAGTTCCCATCTTTACATATATTTCAAGATACTTTTGCTTATCTTTTAATATTTAAAGATGAAGCAAGAGGTATAATTCAGTACAGCCTGTATGTATGCAGCATAATACTTTCCATTACTTACCCTTTGCAAAGTCTCATTGAAAAAAGTAATGGAAAAGTAAATAAAAGTGAGAAAAGTCGATAGAAGATATTGATGAGCCCAAAGAGTCATAACTTCAAAGTGTAACAAGCAAGCCACCAGGGAAGCAATGTGCTTAGTAAAGAATTCCTCTGAATGAGAGTAACAGGCAAAGCATTTGCTGTAGTTATACAGAGGAATATGCCTATAACAAAATAAAAAAAAAGTTTATGTAGGAATTGGTGTTCACCCCCAAAGCATACTAATATAATAGTCATTTAAACATTCACGATTGGTAGTTTTAAACTTGGTGGTTAAGGAAAGCAAACACTCTCTTTAAATCATTCATTACAAACACGAATACTATGTTCACAGAACCAGGTCCTGGCATTGCTTCTCCTAAGAGCTCTCCTGGAGCTGGAACATACCTGTAACACAGAGCACTAAAATCCTGAGGAGGGTCCCATATGGGCTGGGAAAACAACATTTTTATCTTATAAAAAGAGTTGAGCTTTCGGAACTTGTTTCTGTTCATATGCAAAACAAAACCAAGAGCATTCAATGTAAAACCAAAGATTCATACATGCCAGAATAGACAACAGTCCAGGGGTTAGGATACTTTCATACATGTAGGAGATGGTTTCAAAGCTCTACTGATTCAGAGCATTGTTTTGCATCACAGCTCACTCTGAATGAAGCAAAGGAGGAACTTGGACTGGCATATCCCATTTGGGAGTGCTCTCATCATCAGGTGATTGTTTTTAAGAACATAAAAATGGCTATTCTAGGTCAGACCAAAGGTCAACAGGTTGACTGTGCATTATGTGAAGAAATACTTCCGTTTGTTTGTTTTAAACTTACTGCCTATTAATTTAATTTATTCTTTTTTTATTAAAAAATTATTTCAAAATAATTCTATTGCTGTGAAGATGCTCGCATAGTTATTTCAGAATAGCAAGTATTATTTGCTGTATAGATGCACCCTAGTAGTCCTATAAGCAATGAAAAACAATGACCATGTCATCATACTAATTAACTGCTCTTTTGATAGCAGGATAGTGCCAGGTAGCATCTATAACCTTTAACAACATATAAAGAAATAAACAACCACACTTGTAATAGAAGGCTGTTAAAAAGCAATTAGTCTCAAAATTGTGTACATTAGTGGACTGTAAACCCTGGTCTACACTAGGGAGTGATTTCAAAATAATAAGCAGAACAGCCACTCTGCGAAGCACATTATTTTGAAATAAGAGGCTAGTTATTTTGAAATCTGTACTCCTGCTTTCCTCAGGGAATTAGTTTATTTCAAAATAGTTATTTCTAGAATTATTATTTCAAATTTAGTTATTTCAAAATAAATTCTTAATGTAGATATGTCCTAAGGGACTTGTTTGTATCCCATTGACTTCAGGGAAGTTGGTATCACTCTTAGTGCATGTCATTGAACTGTGACACACCATATATCTAAAGACTTTAAAAAATGAAACTGGAAATTCAAAGGGAAATTGCTCTTACTGTATGAATCAAAAATCAACATGGGAAGGAATCATGTTGATATAAATGATTCCCTCCCATGCATAAATATTTAAAAAAATCAAAACCAAAAGACAAAACGCAAACCACATCACACATACACAAAAACAGTTTGGGTTAAAAAAAATCAGGTTTTGAAACAACTTTCCTTTTCTATTCTTTTCCTTGTATCCTTTTCCATTCTTTCACTGACATGGGACAACAGAAAAGAACACAATGAAAAGAAAAGGAAAAGGAAAAAAAATCACTTTCAAACACTGTTTTCTGAGTTTCTCAGGGGAAATGGAATATTAAGAACAACCATCATAATGCTGGAAAGAATAAAACAGGCTTGACTCTTAGGCTACATCTATACTTACCAGGAAGTTTGAATCAAGGTACACAACTCTAGCTACGTTAATTATGTAGCTGGAGTCCATGTACCTTGATTCAAACTTTGGTGCCATCCCCACAGAGGGAGGTCAATGGGAAAAATGATCCTGTTGACATTCATTACTCCTCATGAGGAGTAGGAGTACCAGCATTGATGTTTTGATTTAGCAGATCTTTACTAGACCCACTAAATTGAATGCCAGATGATCGATCTCTGGAATATCGATATGCAGTTAAGTGCTGACATAGCCTCAGTTACATTCCTTGATTTAAAATCCCACATGTAAATCAACTTTCAACTTTTGCAGTTGAAGTCTATGGCAGCAAATAGATTTTTTTTACTATGGTTATTAGAAAATATTAAAAAAATAGAAAAATATTAGAAAATCTCCCTTTTCTGCCTCTCCCCAAAGTGCTTTCTTCTTTAACCCTTTTAATAAAGGGATAGATTTAAGGAATTTTGTTTGGTGATATAGTCTCTATTATATACTATTAAGAAATGTTTTAATCACATGGTAAAGGCCCAATAAAATAGGTCAGTCAGCATCAGGAACTATAATCTAACAATAGTTTACTCTCAATAATTTTTCTGCTATCTATGATGTAGGAATATTAAGCTATAAATGCACAGTACTTCTCTTGTTCACCAAATAACATTGTTTATGCATGAAAGTGAGTTAAAGTACGAAGGGCTATTACCAGAACAATCTTCTCTGAAACAAATATAAAATTAAAATATTTTTTTTCATTTTATTAATATGGACGCAGAATATTTTTCATATATTCAGTCTTTCCACCCTTTGCAGTCCAGAAAGCAGATAGATTAATTCAGAAGAGATTAATTTTAGTTTCCCACCACATGCCCTCAAGAGATGCCTCCTGAATATTTTGAGATTTAAAATAATTAATTTGAGAGCACTTGGAAATACTCTTTTGTTAATAAGTGAGTGGAGATTTACATAAGGTACTAAACTAAACTTCTAAATTCATGATGAGATGAGATAGCTGTGTCGGCATTTGAAGGATGAATGCACTCCAATTTATAGCATGTGCTTTGTAACTATGGCCCTAACACTGGTGCTATCACTACAGTAACTTGCACAGCATGTGACTAATAAGCAGATTTATCTTGAAGCCCCAGTCCTCTCTGTGTGCATCTGTTCACAGACAGATGAACTCACACATATATACAGTAGCAAATTGTAGTTTAAAATCCCAGATGAATCCTAAGTAGAAAGCAGATAAAAGCCTTATTTATTTATTTAAACCTAAAATATGGATAGAGGACTTGTTTGTGTGATGCAAAAAATTAGTATCACACAAGTCTGTATTGCAGACTGCCATGTTACATACATGATCTAAGTCAATCTAAGTCTAAGTCTATAATTACAGTATTATAGTAATTGGGCAATTCTATAAAAAGAAAAATATTTTGTTAGAAAAGTTTTTCATAAACAAACATTACTGAACCTGTTTGAGGATCCACTAGTTATAACAGAAGTTGTTAATTTTCATAGCACTTTAAACAAGACCGCTACCAAGACTTAAATGTGTTAGCTAAAAATTTCTCTCCCTACACTTGTCTGTGGACAGCTGGGACACTTCTTGGCCTATATTTTGTCCTCTTCCCCCCCCCCCCTTTTAATAAGTTAAACTTTATCCTTAAGAATTTAAAGAGCTGTACAAATGATAAAAGAATTAAGTCTTACAACACTCCAGAAAGGCAGATAATTTTTTTCTGGAAAATTTGTATTTTACAATGTGGAAAACAACCTAATGGCCTGACTCCAACCACTGAGTCTTAAAGACTAGATAACATATACGATTTTCAAAAAATGATAAGTGACTTAGGGACCTAAATCCCTTTGAACTTCAATGAGATTTAGTCTCCTGAATGCCTAAGTATAATTGAAAATAGCATTTAGAATTGTAAGAACCCAGGGAAAGAATGTGACCATATAAAATGTTATTTGACATACAATTTCCCTCAGAGTGAGTGTCAACAGGCACAAAAAAGTAACACAGACATGCAGTTTAACACATTGCACATATTGTTCTAAACTGGGCTCTTTTGGGGCAGCATATACTACCCCTATATTCAGGTTAAGGCTTCACTGCTCCATCTAGCTCTGGATAATTTTCCTTGGTCTGACTTCTCCATGAATGTATCTTAGCCCTGGCCTATACTAGGGGGCTATTTGGAAAAAAAAAAAAACTTGCCTTATTTCAAAATAAGAAAGCAACCACATTACCAAACCCATTATTTCGAAATAATAACTACTGTTTTCCATGAGAAATAACACTTATATCAAAACAATTAGTGTGGACGTTCCACTGCTGCTATTTTGAAATAACTGCTCTCCAGAATCATTCAAAGTAATCACTCCCCACTGCTTCCTGGGCCTCTAAGTCAAGGTAGCACATGCACATTAAGGGAGCCTGCCACCTTTGATTAATTTCAAACCTTCCCTGTAGTGTGGACACACAATTTCAAAATAGTTATTTTGGGAGTTATTATTTCAAAGTAAGTTATTTTGAAATAATTTCCTAATGTAGACATGCTCTAATTTTTGTATGCCTCCCCCCAAAAAATTTACAGAGTCCACGTAGGAAGACGCTTTACACTAATCTCAATTTGAGGAACTCTGGTGTAAATTACTAAGCAAGAATGTTATAAGGATAATGTATAGTGGGTTGAGTATTGGATAAAAATATAATGAAAAATACATTTGCACAAACTTCCAATACCAGTACTCTACAGTAAAGTACTGCTACCTCTCTTGCTGCAGGTAGTGGGATATATCTTGGGAACTGATTTCAGGATCTTCGCATGAGACAGGAAATGAAAATCAGTGACTGACACAAATATTTCCCTTCTGTGCTTGTGCTGCATTTTACATTCTCTTTCTCCCATTTACAAGCACACTTAGTTTATACATAAGCATGCACAGGGAGGATGTCACCATGATTTGTAGTGTCTATTTGCAAGTTCATCCTCTCAATCAGTGTTGGTATTCCAGAGAAGTAAGATGTTATTTCCCCTTTTAAAAAGGGGCTAATGTAATGCTGCCAGGACACAGTCTTTCCTGTCACATGCCAGCTGATTCTAGTCTCTTCGGCTAGCTTGAAAGCTATTTCTTACACAGAAATGTTCCTAATGTACATTTTTTTTCAGTTAAAGCACAGTGTCAAGCATTCAAAAAGGAGGTTCAGATAACCGATAGATACCAGTATCTAACCTAAAAAATCATCAACACAAATTTTTAAGCAATTATTTTAAATGGACATAAGAAATGAACGGCTATGAAATTCTACTAGGTGAGCACTCACATTGTCCATTTTGTTCCTGCCTGCTAATTATGCACTGGCCTCTGTTGTATGAGTGTATTCAGGCATATAATAAGTTTAGAGTCAATGACTTGGAACATCCTGATTCAGGTAATGTTTGAGTAAGTTGTTTTTTTGCTGCAGCTCAATGAGGAATATTTTTCTACTTGGTCTGAAGAAAGCTAGTTTCTAGTATCCAAGAAGTATTTGCTCTGCTATCCAAAAGCTTTCCCACAATTGTATTTAAACACACAAGAAAAGTTATATGAAGGGGTGACTTCAATTTTGATATAATTATGTGCAAGTACAAACACACAGGACAAGCATTGCAGCAGCCCCAAGGTTGCAAGTAAAAGACTAATGAAGGTGGAAATGGTTGAGACTGGGGACATTTCATTCAAAAGCAGTAGGGACTCTGGGTCGAACAGTGGCAGAGCATCTGGGAACTGAAGTGAAGGGCAGCCAAATGTAAAGAATTTCTCTCTATATAAAATTAAACAGATGTGTAATCTGGTAGTCTGCTAGATTTAACTCATCATAGTTCTATGTACTATGGAAGATACCAAACATAGGCAGATACCAAAGTTTAATCAGGGTATGTCTACAATAGGAAATTATTTCAAAATAACTGAATAACTTAACTGCTTTGGAGGATAAGGTCATAATTCAAAATGATCTGGACAAACTGCAAAGTACTCTACTTAGGAAGGAACCATCCATTTCACAGATAGGCAGTGTCTACATTGGCACCCCTTTCCGGAAAAGGGATGCTAATGAGACCAGTCAGAATTGCAAATGCACGGGGGATTTAAATATCCCCCGTGGCATTTGCATGAACATGGCTGCCGCTTTTTTCCGGCTTGGGGTTTTGCCAAGCGCCAGTCTAGACGGGATCTTGCGGAAAATAAGCCCTTTTCCGGAAGTTCCTTTATTCCTACTTTCAAGCCATGTTCATTTGCAATTCCGACTGGTCTTATTAGCATCCCTTTTCCGGAAAGGGGTGCCAATGTAGACACAGCCATACAGAATGGAAAGTGACTGTCTAGGAAGGAGTACTGCTGAAAGGGATCAAGGGGTCAAAGTTGACCACAGGCTAAATATGAGTCATGTGACACTGTTGACAAAAAAAGCAGACGTGATTCTGGGATGCATTAACAGGAGTGGTGTGAGCAAAACACAAGTCGTAATTCTTCTGCTCTACTCTGTGCTGATTAAGCCTCAGCTGGAGTATTGTGCCAGTTCTGGGCACCACATTTCAAGAAGAAACTGGAGAAGGTCCAGAGAAGAGCAACAAAAATGCTTAAAGTCTAGAAAACATGAGCAATGAGGGAAGGCTGAAGGGATTGGGCTTATTTAGTTCGGAAAAGAGAACACTGAAAGGTGACATGATAGTGGTTTTCGGGTATCTAAAAGGATGTCACGAGGAGGAGGGGGGATAAATCATTCTCCTTGGCCTCTGATGATAGGACAAGAAGTAATGGACTTAAACAGCAACAAGGAGGTTTAGGTTGGACATTAGAAAAAGCTTTCTAACTGTCAGAGTGGCTAAACACTGGAATAAATTGCCTCGGGAGGTTGTGGCATCTCCACCACTAGAGATATTTAAGAGCAGATTAGATAAACATCTATCAGGGAGGATCTAGACAGTGCTTGGTCCTGCCGCGAGGGCAAGGGACTGGACTTGATGATATCTCAAGGTCCCTTCCACTTCTAGTATTCTATGATTCTATGAATAATTATTCCTGAAATAATAATTATGAAGTAGCACAAGGAAGCCTCAAAAATAGTTTGAGGCAGGCTCCCTTAATGTGGATGTGCTACCTTAACTTAGAGCCTCAGGAAGCACTGGGCTACACTACCACTATTTTCAATTTGAAATAAATGTTATTCCTCATGGAAAGCAGGACTTATTATTTCAAAATAACCAGCCCCTTATTTCAAAATAGCAGGCTTGGTAGTGTGGATGCTCTGCTTGTTATTCCGAGATAAGGGGAGTTATTTTGAAATAGTATAGACCAGGGCTCAGAGCCCACTGATTTCAGTATAGCTCTCTGCAATCACAGCAATTTGGTCACTTGCATCACATTTCATGGATATGCTTATTAGGTGCAGTCTTTTGGAGACAGTCATAAGGAAGGTAACGAAACTGACAAACTGGAAGGAAATACAGTTGAATGGAATCCACAAAGTAATTTAGTTGTCACAATGGTGAGCATCTCGGGCCATGTCTACACTACAAGCTTTTTGCACAAAAACCGGTGGGACGTCCACACCTCAAGCGCATTTTTGCGCAAGTAAATTGGCAGAACAGAGGGCTTTTACCAGTAGAGTCATTCCTCCTTTTTGCGCTACAGCTCTTGCACAGAAAGGCAAGTATGGATGCTCTGGAGGGGTGTGTAAGAAATCCCTATTGGCAAAAGCACAGGTGCTCTGATGGCCATTTTGTGAATGGCCATCACAGCTTTCTTGCGCAATAGTGTCCATGCACTGTGGACACACTCTTGAGCAAAAGCACATCGCTTTTGCAATGTGCTTTCAGGTCTGGACATGCTTTTGCGCAAGAAGTTTTTGTAGAAGAAAAGGCTTTCCGCAAAAGGCTTCTTGAACAAAAATCATGCAGTGTAGACCGAGCCTCTGTGCCCAGTTTTTAGGTGCCCAGAAAGATCACTGAAACAGCACCATGATTCACAATGTCTAGGCTCCCCATCAATGAATGGAAAGAGAAAGGCATCTAAGAATGTGATCTACACAGGCCAGTACATCAGATGCAGAGCTGCCTAAGCTATGCAATAGCAGATAGGTCATGGGCTCAGAGCCCTGACACTCAGAGATGGGTGCCTAACTCAAGACTGCAGGGGAGGCACTTATCTCTTCTTGTGATCCATAAACAGAAAGTCACTGCATGTAATCAGGTAGCTTAACCACCTAACTACTTCTTTCTAGAATGAGTTAAGCACTTGGCTTCTTTCCACACAAAAAAGCTGGAGAGAGGATGTGGTGATAGTTAGAGTGGGATCAAAGTCTCCCATCTTCCAAGTGGGTGCCTGAACCAGTGAATTCACTGTCCCATAACCTTCCTCCCTGCCTCAGTGATGGCCCCATGAATAAACACTTAAACTGAGAAGGCCAGAGATAGGAAGAGAGTGAGAATAACTCTGTAGTCTAGTCAGTAGGAAACCCTCTGACTCAAAGTCCAGCTCCTTGCTTCAACTGTGTTAATTATTTAGCACAGTGGAATGGTTTCAATATGAGAAATTGAGGGGACTACAACAGACTCACAATGGGTTAGAACAGTCACCAGAGAGTAGGGAGATCCCTGTTCAAATTCACCTCCCCCTGCAAGAAGGACAACTAAATTTGCAGCTCATGCTGAGGAGATGGCAACTAGCCACCAGGGAAAAATATTTTAAGGGAGACACCACTTCTTGCATCAGCTGTATTTTGAATGGAACCCAACCTGAATAGACATGCAATTTAGATGACAGACAAATACCTAACTTCCTCCTGTTTGTGAATCACTTTGGAACAACATTATGCCTCATTTTTTGAGGAAGAACAGCTCACGTGGAAAAGGTTTTTTTGTACAAAAAGGAGAGCTTTTTTTGCACAAAAACCTCTTGCACAAAAGGGATCCGAAGAAGAAATGCAAATTACTGCTCCATTTGCATTTCCTCTTGTGGAAGAGGCTCATAGTATAGACGTAGCACTAGAGTGAGGAAGCCATATGCATGCCCCAGAGTATAACATTTAAGCCTATAGATTTGAACAGCAGCCAAACAGGAGTTTTATAGATCATGATGTTACAGTGCACATGGATTTTAGAACATACCTCTGAAGTTTAGGTACCTAAATTGCTTTTTGAATTGCACCTTATCTGAATTTGTTAAAATTCAGAGAAACCATGCTTCTTCAAATAATTGTGCTGCCTGTGCCTCATCAAGCTATTGCAGCTACAATTAACCTCTTTCATTTAATTACTGAGCAAAGGGTCCATTTAACAGATATGATCACAGAACAAATATAGCTGTTTCCCAGAATATTTTATCTGGCAGAGCTGGAGTACACTGACTTTGCTGCAGGTAGCTCAAGCAAACTGACATTTCAGGGATTACACCTCAGAGGTCTTCTATCATTTGCTTAGTAAAAAATCCTACTACTCTGAATTGGTGGAGCATGAAGAAAAATTGCACACAGAAGCATCTGAAGTAGTAAGAAACAAAGATGAGACAAACAGAATGTAATAAACCTGCTGAAATAAAATACCATCAGTATAAAAACAAGATAACTGCTTCAAGATGGCCATTTTGATTTAGCAGGGAAAACAATGAAAATGAAGCAGTTCAATGAAAGCACTAATAACTGAAACTAAGATAGCATTTATCCAGAGCTAGTCAAATTCATCCAAAGTTTTACAATCAACATGTTTTTTAAAGTGGGAACTCTTGTTACATTTTTACATTTTTTTTCCAGTGGTAGGCTTGTCTGAAATATTTTAAATTTAAAGAATTAAAGAATATTTTAAAAGTGTTCATGATATTTTTCCTCTTTTCCCCTTCCATTTTCTGTGTCCTTTCCCCAAATACCTCTAATAGTAAGCATAGGAAGGATGCAAAATTTCAACACTATAAACAATGTTTGAAAGTGTTGTTATTGTTGAAATGGACTGAGTATATACCAAGCACTTTCAATGCTCTCCTCTTATACTAACCCTTCCCCTCATACCGCCCCCCCCCCCAAAAAAAACCCTCTGTGTGTCCAAGGAAGGAAGGACTAATCCTCTTGCTAGTACCCAACCCAAATTCAAATAAGTTATGCATTTAGATCATCAGAATATGGCCCTATATTTTCTGATTCAATTCATGATAATAAGCACGGGTATAAGAAATGGATTATACATGCCATAAGAAATACATGACAACTTTCGGATGTGACAATTCTTTCAGGACTCCAGTAAGGTACTTCTATATCTACATTATCCTCACTTCATCATTGCTTGTTACTTAACTCCTCCCACAGCACATAACAATCCTTTGTTGAATTCCTATGCCTTGTTCACTCTTTACTAGCTTCACATGGTCTGGTCTGGCTTACAAAGCAAAAAGAAACCTACTGCACCTAAAATCAGATAATATTTCCCCACACCTAATGACCTAGGAGCTGCACTGATTTATAGCAGCTGAGGATGATGCCCAACATCTCAAATGCATTCTAGCAAATGGCATCAAAGTTTTGTTCAACATCTGATGCCCGATTACATAGCTATAATCTAACTTTGATTTCAATGGGCCAGTTTCACTTTTGGAGGGTTTATTTTGCTAATTAACGTTATCAATGCTAAGCAACTGAACACATGCAAATCCCTTTAATTTTTTTCAGAACTTATTAAATGTTGAATACTGTGTTATCTCTGCAGCCGTAAATAAGACACAATCTACAAGTAACCGAGGCTGTGATTCACAAAGATATGTTAGCTTGCAAGGAGACAGTATTACAGGATATGTACTGAAATTAATGTTATAAAAATGTTAAATTTGATCATCTTCTCTTCCTTCAAAATATATGGGCAGGTAGATACATTTTTAATAAACAAAATGCCATTTTCAGCATTACTTTTAAGGTTCTAAGGTTTCTTTCATGAAAGAAGATAAACTAGTGTCCTTTTAAATTTAAAAAATATGTAAGTGATCCTTTTATATGCAGTATCTCTTTCACAGTTAGAACAACGACATGGATATCCTAAAAGCTGCAAATAATTCATTTCAGAGAAATTTATTTGTGCAAATCACAAAGTTCTTATAGAAATATTACAACGTGGTCAAAATCAAACCCTCATCTCAAGAACAGCCTTCAAAGGCACTGAAATTCTCAGAAACTAGGATCGGAGGGATAGCCATCAGCAGGGAGCAGACAGCTGAACAATTCAAACAACCAAAATAATCTCAATTTTTCTGTGATGGATTTTATATTGCTGACTATGCTTACTTCTCTTAAATCTCTGCAAAAATTTTACTTCTGCAATGTTTATCAGAGTCTTATCTATTTTTATGGTTTTAAGTAGATAAATGGATGAATAAATAAATGAAGGAGATTTATTAACTCCTGGCATGATTTTTGCAGGGTAAAAGGAAGGAAGGAATTTTTAGATGGAACTTCAGAGGCATCAGTGGATTTCATATTATAAACTATCAACACTATTAAAGAGACAGTTATCCCATGCTGCTCCAATACAAACAATAGAATAAGTAGCATTTCACAAATATGACAATGTTTATGCTATGCAAAAGCAGGCACTTCACTTCTGACCACTTGATCCCTATGAACTTTAGAACATTGTGTAGTTCTGTCTTTACCCAGACTGTTATAGCTAAATGTGTGAGTACAAGGAGACTTCAATAAGATTATTCATCAGAATGCAGTCACACTCGAGTGTTGGCAAGATCTGTGTCTTGCTAAACACTTTGGCTACGTCTGGACTACATCCCTTTTTCATAAAAGGGATGTAAATTAGACGTATAGCAATTGCTAATGAAGCGGGGATTTAAATCCCCCCCCGCTTCATTAGCATAAAAATGGCCGCCGCTTTTTTTTGGCACGGAGCTTTGCCGGAGAAAAGCGCCAGTCTAGACGCTGATCTTGCGGAAAAGCCTTTTCCGAAAGATCCCTTATCCCTCTCTGAAATAAGCACTTGCGATACGTCTAATTTACATCCCTTTTATGAAAAAGGGATGTAGTCTAGATGTAGCCCTTGAGTCAAGGGTCTTGAGTTAAATCCTGCCTCCACTGAAGTCAACAAGGGTATGTCTACACTACCCTCCTAGTTCGAACTAGGAGGGTAATGTGGCCATACCGCACTTGCAAATGAAGCCCGGGATTTGAATTTCCCGGGCTTCATTTGCATAAGCAGGGAGCCGCCATTTTTAAATGCCGGCTCGTTCGAACCCCGTGCCGCGTGGCTACACGCGGCATGGGCTAGATAGTTCAAACTAGCAAGCCATTCCGCACTATCTGTACGCCTCGTGGAACGGCTTGCTAGTTCGAACTATCTAGCCCGTGCCGCGTGTAGCCATGCGGCACGGGGTTTGAAAGAGCCGGCATTTAAAAATGGCGGCTCCCCGCTTATGCAAATGAAGCCCAGGAAATTCAAATCCCGGGCTTCATTTGCAAGTGCGGTATGCCTACATTACCACCCTAGTTCGAACTAGGGTGGTAGTGTAGACATACCCCAAGTGTTTGACATTGCCTTCGGTGGAGCCAGGATTTTAACATTTGTCTTTCAGGTATCTGCTACAGTTGAAAATATAATAACCTGTCTGCTTACAGAAATATAAAAATATTCTCACAATGAAAGAAATAAAATACATATTACAAACCTCACTGATATTTTTCTGCAAATTTTACAGGAGACAATGAACAGTAATTATCATAAACATAATTTAAGTTATCACAATTATGAATAGGCAGTGATGTTTTTCTTTCAAATGTAGTATATAGCAAATGAATTTTTTCTTCACAACATGTTCATAAGGGAAGAAAAATATACTTATAAATGAATGGTTTGCTCTCATAAATATTTTATGTAATGGAAGACTATTCAGGGTCAGGTATTCCACTTGCAGATAAGCCTATTATTATCCAGCTGTGGAATAATGTCATGCCCTACTGATATCATCATCATCATCCTCCTCAAAACTTTCAGCTGATCTTTCCCCACTATGAATTGTATCTAACTTAACAATGTTATTTTGCTGACTGCACAGTCCATGTTTAGTGATATAATAGTCAGGGTCAAAAAAATATTATATAATGTTCTAAGGTCAGTGTACTCTTGGGGAATTATATGAGTCACAACTGAGAGATGTGAGCATAGCATTAAATTGGTCAGTCTCCTACATGGTTTAAATTACGTACATGTGTCAATGCCAAATGCATTGCATATCTCAAGTATACTCATCTCATAAATGTTCTGTCATGTGTCAAGGACACAACTACCCAAATTGTTTGATTATGCGTGGCTGTTTCTCTCAAATTGCCTGCCTATATCTAAAATTGCACGATCAATTGCAATGCAGAATAAACTCATTCTGAATTCCTGCTTCAATGTCACATAATTAAATTAAATTGTGCAGCTAAATTGCTTTGCCCTCCATGTGGCATCACTAGCCTGATTATTATTTATTCCAAGGCTCTTTTACACCACTCTTGCAATGTAAAAAGTCCCCAGGGAGGGTGTAAATGCAATTTACTTCCAATTTAGAGACACTTTACATTGCCAGTGTTGTGTACCTGTTGTCATAGCAAGGAAATAATGGGACTAGGTGAGCTAAAAAATGAAAACCTGCTCCTCACCTGCCGGGGTGGAACTACTGAACCCAAGCCACAAATTATTTCTCATTCCTTATCCCAGCTACACAGAAACTGGACTGAAGGGAAAAGTTTAAAACATCAAGGATCCACATGGGGACACTGAGCAGAGAACCTGGACTCAAAGTCTAGCCATTTTTCAAAGGTGTCTAAGAAGTCAGTAGGCCACCTCCCAGGGGCAGGAATTGATGAAATACTAGAAATAAACTCTACATTCAGAAAGTACTTCCCTTCTCCCATCAGGCTTCATCCACCTGGTTTAGTACATGGCCATGAGGAGGTTGAAAAGGAGGTCCTGCCACTTTGTGGGATGGAAAGATGCTATGCAAAGGTAAACAGGTGATGTCAAAATTGCAGCCATAACCTCAGTAAGAGATGCTGAAGGGAAGAATTACAGCCCAGTACCTTCTATGTAGAGAAGTACCAAGGACCCTCTCTTCACACCTAAGGTTGAAGTTTTCTGTTAAAAGCATTTTCGGAAAAGCGCGTATAGATTGGCAGGACGCTTTTCCGCAAAAGCACTTTTTGCGGAAAAGTGTCCGTGGCCAATCTAGACACGCTTTTTCGCAAAAAAAGCCCCGATCGCCATTTTCGTGATCGGGGCTTTTTTGCGGAAAACAAATCTCTGCTGTCTACACTGGCCCTTTTACGCAAAAGTTTTTCGGAAAAAGACTTTTTCCCGAACGGGAGCAGCATAGTATTTCCGCAAAAGCACTGACAATCTTACATGAGCTCGCCAGTGCTTTTGCAGAAATTCAAGTGGCCAGTGTAAACAGCTGGCAAGTTTTTCCAGAAAAGCGACTGCTTTTCCGGAAAAAGTGGCCAGTCTAGACACAGCCCATGACCTCTTCCTTAACCCAGTGCCTCAAGACATAGGGTGTCACCTGCAATACTAGACACATGCATGGATGGGTTCAAAAATGACAGTCTGCTTGGTCACTGTTGATGTCCAAATTATTTTCCAAGCCCCTATTGAGATCTGTCATTTGAGTATGACTTTTTCATGCTTATTTGTACTAGGACTACATGATCTGAAGTTCTATTCTGTACCACTCAAACCCCTCTAATATGTGTCTTTGATCTGAATGATACTATTATACTTAGAGAAGGTTGCATGATAACAGAATGAACTTCCTGTAGCAAATATCCTTGAAATCTCCACATGAGTTTCTTCTAATTTCCAGCTGATAGTTAACAGTACTGAGATAAAGTGAATCTATGGTATAGCTAGCTAGCTTACTATACTTGAATATATGCCATGGGCTATGGCTCAATGTAACGTGCATACCACTTACCAGCAGTTTTACTTCAGGCAACTACATTTTCTCTTTCCAAGTTATATCTGATAGGAACAGTAATCAGAGCATCCCACATTGTAATTGCTTTTGTCTCATTTAGGGCAGCTGCATATGAGAGTTGCTGTTTTACTTTCATCCCATCATTCAAACTGAACATATATTGGCACTTATTAATAGAAGTCAGCAATTCTGTTCATTGTGAGTGGAAAGTTCCTAGTCTTTTTCACCATATGAGAAAAGTGTGTTAGAATCACATT
Organism: Pelodiscus sinensis; assembly: GCF_049634645.1. Lineage (NCBI taxonomy): Eukaryota > Metazoa > Chordata > Testudines > Trionychidae > Pelodiscus > Pelodiscus sinensis. The sequence continues at coordinate 96,207,452 of NC_134715.1, read as the reverse complement.
ACCAATTATTTGTATCCTGTTTTATGCCCTATCTAATTGAATTCTCTGGGGGGGAGACTGAAAGATTCTTGCATCAACACAGAAACTACAGATTAAACAATTTGTAATGTATACGTTTCCATGTCTGTGCTGTTCCCTAAATATCTTGTAAAGCTTTGCTCACAGATAATCTGTGTGGGATTTAACATTTTGTCACTGTAGACCAAGATCCACAAAGTATTTAGGATCCTAACTCCCATTGATTGAAATGGAAGTTGTAAGCTTAAATATCTTTGTCAATCTGGCCCATAGTCTTGAATCCACTGTATTTGTAACATCTAGAAAAATATGTACAGCAAATAATTTATAGATTTACAAATTTCTTTCAGATGAGATAATAGGTTAGGTTATAACATTTGAGTTTAATTCTATGTTCGGACTCCACAATGATTTCCCTCCCTGAAATCCCTGATACATTCAGAGGGTAAAGGATAGTGCAGTCTTCTTCTGAAAGAGCATAGATTTATTTGTTCTTAGCTGAGCCACGGTTTTACGCAAGTGATTAAGCTTGCCTCTCGTCCTGCTCTCTCACAACTCATTGCTTTCTGATCATCTCTCTCTCTAGAATGGCTGTGCAGTAAAAAGTGATGGTAATTGAATATAGGTGTTAAAAATAATCCTTATTATATTATCAAGTGATTTTTCTTCCAGAAAACAATGGGCCTATTAAGTGTTCTTGATCTGCAGTAGGACCTCAGAGCTATAACACCAGAGTTACAAAAAATTCTTCTTCCATGGAGTGGTTTCAAAGTTGTAATAAGACAACGTTTAATTGTAAACATTGGAAAGAACAATTGTGTTTGTTCAGTTATGGACACTTGAGAAATACAGACAACTTCCATTCAAGATGTTCATAATTCTGAGTTTTTACTGTAACTCTGTAGCTAGGATTTACAATAGCGTGCCTTGCTGAAGTATATGTTCCCTGTCACATTCACAAAGCCAGACGTGTCCAGTAACCATTTGCCATTTCTTATTCTTATCTACTTAACTTTTCCTATGCATCTTATAGGGAGTTTAGGTACCTAATAAAGAGCTGTGAGTCTATCACGTGGAAGTGCACCTAACATTAGGCATTGGAGAGCTGAGTCTAAGTATCCTTTGTAGATCTAGCTCTAAGAGTAACTATTATACTACCTCATTCCACTAAAAAAATAATTTGGATAAATTATGACTAGCATTTTGGGATGACAGTTTGATTTCTGATGCACTGCATATTAGTGACAGGTGTGGCTCCAATGTTTTGAAAGTTTGGTTCCAGTATGGTTTGCATTTTACTAATTATCTGCATCACATGGTCAATGGAAAGTTTTATATAATCTCTATGCCTTCATTATGGCTCCATATGTGATATTCTTTTATGTAGATTTATAAAAATGAAAAAAGGATGCTTATCCATATGCTCTAGGAACAGAACTTAAAATCCACAGGCAGCCAGTGCAGACACAGAGCACAGGGTTATTATCCTCACAGCAAGATACTCCACTTACCAAACAGGCGCTTGCATGCTGCACTGACTTGTTTCCAGATGGTTTTAAGGTGTCACTTCATGAAGATAATGCTCCAGTAACGTAACCCTGAGATGACAAAATCATGGATGACCAGAGCCACAATAGTTGGTGGGGTTCTCTGTGTTGTAATACTTTCACTGGCACATATGAGTCTAAGAGCCATTTTATAAATCTCAAATTCACATCAGCTCTGTGTTGTAGCTGTGAAATCTCAGTACAAACTGATCGAAACATCTCATTTATATTAATTGGTACATTTTTTAAATTCAATTCAATGGGCATTGGTAGATATATTTGAATATGCAGGCACCCATCAGTCATTACATGTGTTCAGAGGTAACTAAATTATTCACTTCTCTATCATTTCTAAATTAGAAAGCCCTAACAAATGCCACTATGGATAAGAAAACCTCAGATTTTATGCCCTGTTTGGTAATGTGCCGAAAACTTGTTGTGTTAGGAAAATGGACAGGATTTATTTTATAAATATTTTATCCAAATCCAACCTGCTCCCCACCTATGCATGTCTGAATTGATTTGGCACTTCAGACAAAAGCAGCATTACATAACAATTCCAGGACCTCAATGTCTATACTGTCAAATGTTCAATTGTTTTTAGTAGATTATTTGTTTTGTTTTTCTCTCTAGACTAAATGTAGCATTTGTTCCACATGTTAAATCTGTTTGTCCATTTTACAGAAAACTCCCATGTTTCCCAAAACAGGTGCTTCACAATTTGAAACACTTACTGCTACAGGTTGCTTCCTGCCTCGGCAACCTCCATCATTTAAAAAGAAAAACAAACTGCATTTAGTTTTATTTTGAAGTTGCTGCAAGTAATCATTTAAAACCATTTGATAAATTCTGCTCTTAGACACACCTGAATCATTCTCTGTAAATGGGAGCTGTACTTATGTATGTTGCTTAGCTGAGCTGCAGTCTAGGGGTCCTTTTCGATGCCTCAGTGTTTTCAGATGGCCAAATAGGGATGAAGATACACACCGTACACTTCTATATATGATTGGCCAGAAATTTGTGCCTCTCTCTGGCAGACATAAACCTGGCCAGAGAGGTCTTGAAGATTATTAGGAAACAAGCTGAAAGAGTCACAACTGAAATTAATGCAACGGTAGCTCTACTCAGCACAAATAAGGCCAAGTGAACATACCACCCCTGGACTCGTTTCTCTGCACTGTCTTGTCATTAAGTTCCCAGTTTAATTCCATGCCTCATTCCTGATATTTTCAGCTGTCCGTGGGATTGCTGCTTGCTACCTGAGATATTGCCTTTCCCCGAGTATGGCCTTTCATAGGTAACTTTTCATGGAAAAACAAAACCCTCAGTTTTATAGCATTCATAGCTTCACAAACTCATGAGATAGAACTTTCACTAGCACAGGATGACAATTGGGATTCACTCCCCGATGAATCAAGAATGATCACTGAACTAACCTCCTTGCAAACTAAATGCAAAGCTTCATCTCTGCTTTCCTTAGTTAACTTCTCCACACAACCACTTACACTGTCATGAGTGATGCCTGTGGTATGTCTGTGTGCTGAACCTTTGAGTGCATATGCAGCTACGCATAGCTATACACATCCTGTCTGGAGTGTTATCACATTCTGTTCAGACTATTGCTGACCTAACCAGTTCATGCTTATTATGTGTTTGACTGATAACCTTCCTGAAGCTCTTTTTTTTTTCATTTTTTGTGTTTTGGGATTGCTGTTCAAGTGTGCATCAGAGTGTAAAACACACACATTCCTCTTTCTCTCTCTCTCACACACACACACAAATCAAGCTATACACTGGGAAGAGAGAGAAAGGGTGAGTGCTTCTTCTATTTTTAAATATTTGCAATGCAGCATTCAGATACTAAAGTAATAGTGTCCAGCTTGTTACTGAGATAGATAGTAGTATATTTGAGAACAAAAAGAGAAGATATTGCATTTGAGGACTTGCATGTATAATGAAAATTCACTTTTGTAACTCTTACAATCTGGGAAAAGGCTTCTCTCACCAGGTGGCTGGCTCCACTAACTGAAGTAGGTCTTACATGTGTGCCAAAACATATGTTCCCATTTGGCCACTTAAAAGGGTGGGGCAGCTCTCCCAGACCTTAAAGAGAAGGGACACCTAGTGAGTGAAAGCACACTGGTTCAGTCAGGAAGGAAGTAAATGTCCTCTACAGGGGTAGGCAGGCTTACGGGGAGAGCCAAAATCAAGGGAGGAAGCAATAAGGGTTTTCTTAAGCCACAGAGCTGAAGACAGAAGTAATAGTGGTGCAACTTCCCTTCTGACATCACGTCAGGAGACCTGGACGTAGAATAACTGTGAAATGGCCAGGGACAAGGAGGGATGCTCCACTAAAGAGTAGGCTCCCAGAAGAGAAGCTGTGGGTGGCTCCTTCTGAGAAGAGTGGGATGCCATTACCTGTGAAGGGGTGAGGTGACTGTCCTAGAGCAAGGATAGCAGGAGGTTAGGGCTGCACTGGAGAGCTAGGGCATGGTAAGGGATGCCAGGACCAAATGCTCCACATATTTTTTGAACTACACTGGGGAATTCTGGACTATGGTTGTGTCATTGTTATGATTTATGTGCATTCAATTTTCATAAAAAATAAACCACACAAAGGCTATATTTGGAAGGTGCTTTAGGGACTCAAAGGAAGGAAAAGTGAGGCAGGTGCACTACTCATGTGAAAACCTGCTACAGGGGAATATTCCAAGATGATCTGCTGCATGACAGCCCCTGTAGATAGAGGTGGTGTTTGGCCTTGCTTTTGTATGGTTTTCAATATGCAAGATGAAAGTTTTATATAGGCTTATTTTTTTTCTTGTACAGTCTGGTACTTGTGCCCTCTGTCTGCTCAAAAGCAAACTAGAAGGCTTCTGGTACTGCCTTAAATAGCATTATGAATGATAATTGCCTGGAAATATCAATTTTTTACATTATAAAAATAGGCCCGTGGAATTTTTCCAGACTCATAATTACCTGATGAAGTATTACTCTTCCCTTTATAGAAGGCTATAGACCATTGCTCTTAGGACAGTCTGTGAAAGACAGTTAGACCTCTGTGTCCTCTGAGAGGTCAGGTCTATATCTCTAGAGGTGAAAGACATGCCTGCTTCACCCTTCAATAGTGAGAGAGGAAAGCAAAAGCTAGAAAGAAGGATTCACCGCTCTCTCACTTGAGGACCTCCTAGTGTCTTTCCCTGTGGCTATACCTAAACTGCAGGCTTCTTGCACAAGAAGCTTTTTTCAGAAGAGTTCTTCCAAAAAAACTTCTTGTGAAAGAGAGTGTCCATACATAGAAGCGCATAGAAAAAGCGATGTGCTTTTGCGAAAGAGTGTGTCCAAACTGATTGGATGCTCTCGCGCATAAAAGGCCACCCAGAACCACTTCAGGTAGGGCTTCCTCTTAAAATCAGGAATAAGGGATCTTCCGGAAAAGGCTTTATTTTCCAAAAGATCCCGTCTAGACTGGTGCTTTTCTCTGGCAAAGCCCCAAGCCGGAAAAAAGCGGCAGCCATGTTCATGCAAATGCCGCGGGGGATATTTAAATCCCCCGCAGCATTTGCAATTCCGACTTGTCTCATTAGCATCCCTTTCTGGAAAAGGGTGTCAATGTAGACACAGCCCCAGTGTTTAAGAACAGTGTCTGAAATCTTAATTTCTCTCTGGCCAGAAACTTCCCTATTATCACATAATGCAGCATAATTCTGATATTATGGAGAAATTATTTAAAATGAACATATTATGGAAGAGATTTCAGGAAACAGGTTGTCTTCCAGTAGGATAATTATTCCTTTTACTTTAGAAACATGTATAATTTATTACCTGTGAAGCTGGAAGAACTAATTATTCTCTTCAGTTCTCAAAAGAAAACTAGTCTCCCAGTGAGTTGTGAAAATCTCTTAAACTAAATATTTCTTGAATTCTTTCCTTTTGTCTGAAAAAAGCAACATTTCTTTTATGTAAAACAGTTCATTGTATTTCATAAATCTAAATAAAATGCTTACACCTTTTGTACACTTAAGGGTTCCTAATGTTTATAAAAAAGGAACATAACAATCAAGTCAAAGACAATACTTGCTTCCTACACCACCACCCAAAATAAGTTATACCAGCCAAATTTTCTCTGTGCCGAATACAACATTCTAATGATATGATCTGAAAAATGGCTATGAATGTGAAATAAATAATTTTGAATTAGAATTTGTCTTTAACACAGTGACCTTTGAAATCTAAATTGCATTGTTCAATGCATAATAGATGAACTCATTAGCTTCTAGAATAAAGACATGAAATTCTGATTTAATAAAATAAGTAACATAGTGATTATTAAGCATAATTTAATTAAATTGTTTAAAAAAAGTACCATTTTAATTCTTGAGAAGATCTCTGAAAGGATACAGGCTAACACAATGTAATTTTAAATATTTTTAAATAGTTTACTATGAACTTGTTTTTTATTTCCATACAGAAAAAACGGATGAGATAATGGAAACAGCTTTGCAATACTGTTTATCCTGTGTTCTGATTAAAATATGAGACTTGATCTAACTTTAAAATCAGGCTGCATCCAGAAACTGCTCAGCTGGAATTCATATGCAAATTTGACACCCTGAAAAAAGGCTTATATAGAAACATGGAGTGGTTCTCACATTGCAGTAGTCAATTTCCTCAGGCACTCTCACCTTTTCCTCACTATTGGAGATGAGCCACATCCACTCTCGTTTAATTAGCACTGATGTCACACTTCCATCTCTATATCCTTTCCTTTTTTATTGTTTTCTCTTTAGCATCCAAGGAAGTGAATTGTAACTCACAAAACCTTATGCCTTAATGCTCTAATGAATTTGGTAGTCTTTAAAGTACCACCAGACTCTCTTGCTGTCATTCCTTTGCCAATCTTTGATTAACTGTCTTAAGAGAGTGGTTACAGCACAGTCAATATGTACATACCATACAACATATATTTACCTGGCTTATGTTAATGTGTATTATTTTCAGTGCTGCCACCAAAGAAAAACATCCAGATCAGAAAGAGCAGGCCACAGCACAGCTTAGTTGTGGAATTTTAGGCCTGGCCTACAGAGAGGCTTACTGCAATTTCATTAAATTGGGGAAATCCCTGTGTGGATGCTTGTATTTCAGATTAAGAGTAATTTAGTGTAATGTGAGTTTAAATTTGTTCTTAATCTATGTGAACTAAAATGAAATAAGCAAGGCTGATATAATAGTTTCCACGCAGCCTTTGGCATTGGCTCTGTATGTCTATATTTCAAGCAAACTCACATTAAAGTGTAACCACAGTGGTGAGAAGCTGGTTGCCACAACATGTGCTTGGGGATAGAAAGCGTTTCCTATTAGGTGTGCTAGTGCACAAACTCTACATTGTATATTTAGCTCACTTGCTTAAACAGCTAGCAGTAATATATCTCCTTCAGGTGGAAATCACATTCTTATCTTAAAATATAGACATACTCTTGTTTTAAAACCATTCCTTAACTCAAAATAGTTCACTGTTAATAAAGAGAAAGCTCTTGGACAGAAGTTTATACTTGGAGCTGCTTCCCAAATAGCACAGCTGCTGCCAAAATAAAAAAAAACCAGAAATATTGCAGGAGAGGAGGGGATTGCATAGCATCAACTGCCATGGTATTTAAGTACTTTATAGAAGGTACAAAGATGAGCAAACTCAGTTCCCACATTTTCAATAATCTTACACATTTTGGAGGATAATCCAAAAGCCTTTTCCATCATTAGGCATCATCAGTACAGAAGCTGAGAAATAAAACAGATAAATATCTTAAACAGAGGGTTAAGACAGTGATGCGCTAGAATCCCATAGATCCCTTGACTTCATCTGTCTCACTGTTTTAAAATTTGAAGTAAGTATAAGTTAAGGTCTATGACTTTCATAGACCTGTGCACTTCTAACTCCAATGACTTCAAATGAAGTTTGCAGGGCTTGTTACTTCCAAAAAATCAGACCTTAACTAGATAGTTCAGAAGAAAACTAAAGTATAACAAAGTGGTTGGCCATTGGCTGATGGATGTACACACTAGCATAGCTGAATATCCACCCTCTATTAATTCACAAAGCTGTGGTTCGCCATGTGTTGAGACACCTGTTGAATTACTGAAGAAGACAATAGCCAGGTGCAGTTACCTAGGGAAGAGATCTAAGTCAAAAAAGCAAAAAGGATGAGGGGAAGGAAAGGTTATGTTTGTTTTCTAAAGTCACTACATTTATCTTGCTTATGTCATTTTAAACTCAAGAGGACCAGAAAGACCCCTGCTGTTCAAAAACCTCAAGCCTTATAGAATTCTTCAAGTTCTTTTTGAACTAGCATATGTTTTTATTTTTATCTTTCCTTATAGTTCCCTTCCTCAAAAATACTCATTTAGCAGGACACTAGGGAGAGCACATTAGCCAGTTGTAGGTCAAAATACTAATATATAGTTTTAAGTTGCTTTTAAATATCTTGCTTTAGTCATTTGTGTCTCAGCTCTGTGGGAGAAAACATAAGGGTAGCATGAGCCCAAATAACTGGAAGGAGTATTAACATGCCAAAGTTCCAGTTGAAAAGTGGTAGTGAAAGCCTTATCGACTCTCAGGACACCCTGTATTTGAAAATCATCTTTTAAAAAATGGTTCAAGCACAGTCCTCGCTTTAGTTTCAAACACAGTTTGGATGAATGGGATCAAGTCATGCTCTTCCAAACACCCTGATTTTCCTTTGCCTTGCACATTGTGTTGATTATCTTACCTGTCCAAAAAGAGTGTAAAATGCTAGCCAATCAGAAATCTACTGGGTCACACCTATTTGGCAGAAATGACTAGACAAGATGCAAAGCAATAAAAATATTGCCATGTTTCAAATATGGTTTTGAACACTACTCAAACATAGTTTGGACTTAACCATTAAAATGGTTCTATAGGAAATGTAGTATAAACCACATTCTTAAAGTTTAGATTCCATCCACAATGATGCCTGAAAACAGACCTTTCACTTCACTTGCATTAGCAACCAAAGTCACAGGTTGATGCAAGCAGCAAAGTAGTTAGATTTTTTTTTGTCTCCTTTATAAGTATTTTCTTAAGAGTATAGTATTTTATGCTGTGTTTTTCATCACCAGAAGCAATCTAAAACACCTGCCTGTCATTTCTTATCTACTGATCATTTGGATACAAATAGAATGGTTTCCTCTTAGGACTCTCTTAAATTATGAATCAGAAGGCTCTTTTAATTTTCAGATTTTTAGGCACTGTATGTCAGATACATTTATATTTGAGATAGAAATCAGCCAGAGTTAGCTTTAATACTAGAAACTGGTACATGAACAAACATGGGTTTGAGGTGGGAAATTGAAAAGCACTCAGCAATGGCTTAAATTGGTACCCATTCATGTCCAATATTTTTTACCAATAACTTCATTGGAGCAAAGTTAGACTAATTATAAGCTTTTCTAAAAATCCTACCTTTAATTCTATTTGGAGAAAAAGAGAGTCCTTTTTGGTATGACAAGTGTCCTACCAAATATGTTTCTGTCTGCTGTATAATTAATTTTGCTAGGTGTAAATCAACTAAGGTTGCAGGCTATGATTGGCTAGGTTATTCTTTTACAATATGTTATAATTGGTTAGGAAAATTATAGTAAAATAACTGGTTAAGAAACAGCTAAGCAGGACTAAGATCAGAACTTCCTGAACTTCTCAGCACAACCACGATGTACAACAACCAGGATCTAGAGAGACTGACCTTGTCTGGCCAATGCAGGAATTTAACCTGCCTTTATCAGGATTGGTGAGCATGATACTGTGTGCTTAGTATGTGTATTCTGCTTGCTTGGTAATTTTAAATAAACAGAGTAAGGATATTACTGTGTAAGGCTCTTTCAGTAGTAAAAGAGCCTGCAAACCCACAAGAAAGTTATGCCCTGAGCCCTAGGAAATGCGTAAGGGTGGGTGTTTAAATTAACAAGCTCTAGGAATTGGATAAAGGTGTGTGGGAGTGATAAAGAAACCTGTGAGGGTAACAGGGGAATTACCCTTTCATGTAATTGATGTTAGTTAGATCAACTTAAGTGGTAACATAGATCTGCCCTGGAAGTTCATATGGTGCAAGTGAAATGCTGCCAAAATTTTAAAGGGCTTTATTTAAAAAAATCTTCTTTTAGTTTCTTTTAGTAAACTGCATATACCAGAAACACATATTTGTAGAGATGACAATGTTTGTGCATTTATTTTACTATTTAAACAAGTCATTTATAATACAAATGCACCAAACGGCAAACAAACTTGTATTAAATTGCTACTTAATTCCTGAAACATATGTATGGTAGACTGATAGCAAAGCAGAGTAATCAACTTGTTTAATTTTGAAAATGAATGAAGTTTGTGGTTATCACACCTTCAATTTTTTTTAAATGCTTGATACCAAAAAGAGAGGGGAAATGCTCTTCAAAAATATATTTATGAATTCAGGGTTAAAAGCACTCTTTGACATGATGATTTAGCTGTTTACAGAGTGGATTTGACCTCCCAAAGAAGCAAGGAAATCATTTCAACCTTCCCTTTGGTTTGCTGATGGAATTTTAAGAAGATGTTTCTAAAAGCACTCTCCAGCTTAGCAATGGGAGGAAACTGTGTAGTCAAAGCGCTCTCTGACATTCTCCTGTTGCTCTGCTTTTATACTCCTTGATTGAATGTCTTAAATTATCCCATCCAGAATGATAAAGAGCCTAACTGTATATGATTAGAATGTTACTAATTATTTGGTAAGTAATAATAACGATTGTTTATAAGTGATTCAAAATGTATAATATTAATCTTTGTGAAACACTTTGAGAGAATGGTAATGAAAGACACTATAGAAATAAAAAGCACTAATTGATCTTAATGGATTTTCATAGAACAGAGAGACAGCATGTGCGGTGTTTCAACACACTACCTGCTGTTTTGAAGATTCTGAAGAGCTGAGGTAGATGGAAAAGCCTGTAGAGCATGGCAAATTAAATATAATTTCTTGATGAAATACCATGGGTCTCATCAAGGGAATATTCTGTAGTTACAAAGCTATTGTATTATGATTGTTATAGAAATTGTAGTTAAAAGTCTGGTAGAGACACTTATGCAACTGATAAAGATCATTCTCATGCTGTCAGGAGTGGCTCATGACTATGATGTCTATCTCAGGCAATATTGTCAGAAAGAGGCCAGATACTCCAAATTGGTGGTATGTTTTGAATTTAGATTTCACCAACCAAGAAACAAATGAGAACTCCTGGATAACTATCAGAGGCTTACCCTACAGTCACAGATAGTCTCCTTAGGCTCACCAATCTACTTTGTCACCAAGCAAGTTGAAGTAAATGATAAATCATCACTTGTGCCAAAAATATAGCACCACATTTAGGTCACTTCCAGTCCTCAAAAGCAGGGGCGGATATAGGGCAGAACGAGCGGGGCGGCTGCCCTGGGCCCTGCGCTTCAAGAAGCCCCGTGCATGCGCCGTGGCAAAGGAGGGCCCCGCAAAATGGTCATCTGCCCCTGCCCAAAAGACTAATCACTTAACTCAGACCTAGATCATAAACCAAAGATAATGGCTGTAGCCAATCCTATAATAAACTAAAGGCTTATTAAATATGAAAAAGTAATGATAATTATTTATTGGTTAAGGCAAGTGAGCAAATACACACAAATGAGTTACAGTCCATACAGCACTTATAAGCAGTTTATAAAATCTTAACATTAAATATATTCCTATAATTCTGGAACCGTGCCTTCATGGATCTCAGCTGAGAACACCAAATTCAGGTCACACTGCTGATAAATAGGGCACATGCACTCCAAAATGCTGATGATTATTCTCCCATAAGATATACTAAAGCAGCCACAAAAATAAATTATGTTTCACTACATTGGTTCACAAAAGGTCAGAAAAGCAGTTTCCTGAGGCATTCTAATCATTGCATCGTCCCCCAAAATACTAGATTTAAAGAAGAGTGGTTCTTTCCAACCAGTCTCATCAAATAATAACTCATATCTTACCCAAAAATCATGCCGGTGGTCATTGGTTAAAGGAATCAAAAACATACAATAACTGCAAAATTCTTGGTTCTAGCTTGTAGCAGAGATGGAATGAACTGTAGAGTTAAGCCAGTCCCTTTGTTAGAATGCTCCCATTGATATAAATCCCTACTCTAGAGTTTAGAGTAGGAAAGAGGCTGGTGCAGGAAAGAGGAAAAATTGAGATGTTTCCAGGGCCTTTAGTATCTTCTTCTATGTGAAGGGAATCAGATTGTTCTTACAATGGAAAATTGCAAGAAAAGATGGAGTATGGAGACATATGGACAAATCACATGTCCATGCACAAATCTCATTGTCCATGCACAATTTTGCTTTGTCACAGGAGAAGCCATAACACACATTCTAGTTTGAATGTTCACAGAAAAGTTCATTATATTCAGAAGGGCATTTTTCATGGTTCATTGTGAACCTTAATTAGATACTCAGCTGAACAGACAGTTCACAATGTGCAAGCCTTGGCCGGAGCTGGCATTTGGCTTACCACCATCTCAATTACAATATAAGTAACTGATGATTATTTAGTAGTCCCTGGAAAATGAGTGAGTGGTGACAGGTTACATAGGAACTTGTGTCCACTAGAAACCACTTAAAAATAGAGTGGATTGGGGATCTAATTTTACCAGAGAACAATGAACTAGATTTCAACTTGAAATGTTCACAAACCTGAGCTAAAGTACATCACAAATCCCTACATCTTCCTTCTCTTTTGAATCCACAAGCACCACCTCTCACTTCTGTTATCTCTAGCTTCTCAAACTAACCTTTGAGATCTTCAGGGAGTCTTGACTACCTTACCATAAGGAGCTGGGTACCACTTACTCTGGGTTATCATTTGGTATGAGGTATTGCTTCAACTCACTGGCTATGTCTGTACTGCACTGTTTGTTTTTACTTTGTCCAAATACAGACTTCAAAACATTATCAGAGGAAATCCATAAGTCCACATCATCACACATGTTCCACAATGATATTATTGACCAGTGTGTTCATTTTCAAATAATACCTCACGAGGTACAATTTGTACAAATATAATTGTGGTATGGATATAGAAGTGCTTAGTATCACACTCCCCTTATACAAATTCTAAAGGGACTTTGAAAAAAGGAGTAGAAAGTGGTCTGACAATCCCCTGCCTTGTAGGCTAGGAAAAACCCCAAACTCTGGCTACGACTAGACTGCAAACTTCTTTCAATAGAAGTTTTTTTTGAAAGAGTTCTTTCGATAAAGCTTCTTTCGAAAAAGAGCATCCACACCTCAAAACCGGATCGAAAAAATGATCTGCTTTTTTGAAAGTGTGTGTCCAGACAGCATGGACTCTCTCTAGAAAGAAAGTCCTGATTGCTAGTCACAGAATGACCACCAGGGCATTCTATAGAATAACACCACAATGTCCGTATGGGAAAAAACAAGGGCATGAAAAATTTGGTATTTACAAGATATGCTCTGCTTCCTGGGATGCCATTTTCAACCCTGAAAGGGTATGTCTACACAGCAGGGCTTTTTCACAATACCAGACGTATCCGGAAATAGCTACCCGGTGTCTTTGAACATGTCCGCTATTTTGAGACCTATTTCGGCATCCCTGTAATCTTCGTTCCATGAGGGTTAATGGATGTCTTGAAATAGCACATTATTTCAAAATTTGGCACTGTGTAGATGTGCAACATTTCAAAATACTCTATTTCAAAATTCAATTGAAATAAAATACATAATTTAAATAGCGCAAATTGAGTATCTTATTTTGAATTTAGGATGCTGTATGAATGCACCCTAAATGACAACAGCATCTCAACAATGTGGCAGGGAGACAAAAGCGTTAATCAGCTTATCTTGGTAATACAAGGGTTCAAATTGGGAGGAAGAGAGTGGGGGTACTTCCCTAAGCTCCATAAACCAATATTTCCTTTTTTTGTGTGTGATACCAGAATTATATTTCACACCCCTGGATGCTGCTAAACTTAGCTCAGTTGGCACCTTGTGTTTGGCTCATCTAATCTTACCCTCAGTGAGGCTCAAATGTCTTTCTTGGATTATTGTGCCATTGGTGGGACTCTGTTAATGACGCCAATGGGAATTTTACCAATTACTTCAATGGGAGCAGGATTGTGCCTTGAGGAGAACATAGGAAGCTCCTCAAACATAAATGAGGAGGCTCAGTTAAAACCAATTCTACATTACATGCCCTTCATTTTCATTTGACAAATTAATCAAAGTCAAACAAGAAATACCCCATTGTGATATAAATTATATAAATGGGGACATTTATGTACAGGTTAACTTGAAAATTACATATTTCAACAGAGGCTGGTGACATTGGAAAGCAGAAGCTGGCTCATAACAATATCCTGGTTCCAGCTTATTTCACACTATGGGAAACTTTAATCTGGACTTTAACTTTGAATTTTTGGCTTATTCATTTCTGAATGTGTGGGAAATACTGAAATAAAGGCACCAATCTGCTATTTTACAATATTTGACCCGAAGTGTGTTAAACTAAAAATACCTTGGGATCTTTCTTATACCCATTGTCAGCCCCATTAAATGCCAATCTCTGAATTAGGTCTAGAGATAAAACTATATATTTCTTGGTTTGAAAAAAAGTTTCAGAAAATATATTTTATTAAAATCCATGAGATCTTTCCATATTTTTTGGTCTTTATATCTAGAAATCTGTAATATCGTGAATCCAAATATGCAAAGTCTCAAACAGAGAAGGGCGGGGGAGGAAGTACAACTTATCAATTTGTATTGCAGTGACCCGAATCAGAATCAGGAGGCAATGATTTCAACTTTGTATATGAGATATCAAATCTTAAATCTGGCACTACTCTAGAGTTTGCAGTAGTCATTGAAGGAACCTGGGTTGGTGTGATTTATAGCCAATGACCCTGAACCTGAAGACTCCTTGCATCTGCTTAGTGCCAAATATAACTTCGATGGACTTCTACATAGGCACCAGGGTATTCCCAAGTCGGTCTCAATGCCAGTTTGGGTTCTGTGGAGAGAAGGAAGAAAATATGAACAACATTGCCAACTATACAAAAGCTACTGAGAGATTTGGAGAGGAGATGGATTAATGGATAGTGAACAAGTGATAGTCAAAATGAGAAGAGAGATATTTAGGGTTAGAAGGATGGAATTTTTATCAGTAAATGTTGAAAAAGGACAATTTCACAGTACATATAAAATGACAAAATATCATGACTAATAATTACAATTTATTGATAGGCAAAATAAGAGAAATTCTGTTTGAGAACTAATTGGAGTTTGATTTAAGTTTATGTATTTTGAAAGCTGATATTTAACAATTTGTGTTTCTAACACATTTGAAGCTCTGTTTGACCCTCAGCATCAACTATTATTACATGCTTATTGTATAATCACCCCTCCATAATTTCCTACACTTATGAATATTAAATCAATACAAATACACACGTTTAAAATTCATAATTGTGTGGCACTTTGAAAAAGTAAGTAAAGAAAACCAAACACATTTAAAATAAACTTTTATGAATTTCTCAATCCTGAGTTTAATACTCTTTGGCTCTACAATTTATTTTTTTTATTGAAGTAAACAAATAAAATGTGTTGCAAATTTTTACACTGCAACACTTTTCTATTAAACAGTGCTAATTTGTCAAAAGGGATCAATCTGTAGAAATATTATTTTAAAAAAAACTTTCAAAATGCTTAGAAAATGCTGAAAGCTCCCCTCTCTCATTTGAAAACGGCCTTTGATTTCAACATTAGTTTTTACTTAATTTTTTAAAAATAAATATACCAAAATGTCAAAATTATAGCAAAATGTTTCTGGTCCTTTCAGAGTTTTGGTTCAACAAAATTTATTCATTTACTTAGTTGGCATTGTTCTATTTCAAACCCCTTTTTTAATTATGGAATTGTACATGCAACAAAAACAATCTAGTTCCTAAATAAATTAATTTATTCCACAGATCCCATTCCTGTATAAATTAACTCATTCTGTAGATGATAACCAGCTTTTGCCTGACTCTTCTACTCTCGAACTTATTTGGCCAATTTGCACAATTATGATTGATTATCATATTTAAATATATTTTACTTAAACAATTAAGGTGCCTAGTGGCTTCCAAGATGCCTAATATATTAAGTTTTTCATCATCCTCATACTTTTTCAAGAGAACATTGAGATACATTGCCAGTTTTAGTGTGCTGTAACATAGCTGGATAATAAATATTATTGAGACAGTCTTGGAAAATTACACAAACACAATTATAATTTATAGGTGAATGATTGAATACTGTGAAGGATAAGTACACAAAATTGTTCCAATTTTGTGCAATCATTTTAGCTGGAATTGCATTTCGTTTTTGCTTAATAGCCTCTCTTTTTTTTTAATTTTAAGGAGAGAACTATTCATTGCCAAAGGCAAGAAAATCTTTACTGCAAAAATTGCTCTTACCCATGGAAATATATTACAGAGACACTGGCAACAAATGCATAATTAAGACTGTGCTGAATTTATACGAGGGTGAAAACTCCTTTTGCTATGTGTTAAAAATAACATAACTATGCCACCATCCAAAAATCACTTACTCTTAGAATTTCACTTCCCCACTTACTGGTCCCTCTGCACAATGAGCATCCCTGCATCTCTAATCCTGATCCATTGTCATACTCCTACCCCAACTTTCCCTATGCCATGCTGCTTGCTTTCCTCAGTGGCCCACAAACTCTGTAAACATCACTCGTGCTTAAACTTCATAGTACATGGATGAATGTGCCCCCTAATGAGCTGCTAGAACTAGGAAGTGTTTGATCTGAAATCCTCCCCATCTGATGAAAACAAGTGAGGAGAGATGGTGACATGCCGCAAAAATCCCTTGTCAGAAGAGAGTTTTAGGTTTATTAAGAAGGTACTCTTTCTGTCTGGGGATCTCAGCAGCCTTTCTATTACTATCTCACCAATACTAGCTCCCTGAGGGAGCCTGTGGAAGACAGGGACTTCCTTCTATTTACTATTCAAAATTAGTAGGATATTTTCACACAAATAATTGGCTAATTCTCAGCTACACAGATCTAATGTGCATTTTCCATGAATGTTATCACCACAAACTATGAAATCACTACTTTAGGAACTATTGCTAGCTAAAAGAGGCCCAATGTCCATCCACAGTCCCAACAGAGACCCTTCTAATAAAAACCTGCACTCACCTATAATCCACTCAGGCAGGTACTGAAAACATGCACAACCTTAACTCTGAATTCAAAGTACTACAAGAGAAGACAGTTCATAAATGTATCTGTTAAGCTATAGATAGCAGATGAGAAATAGTAGATGGTGTTTTGACTAGGAAGTAAATGATAATGGCCCAGATTGTCTGCCACATCTAGTATCCAATTAGCACAGCAGATGTGAAGATCCAGTTATAATTCTCTGATCCTCAGGTTGAGTTTGCGTCAGCACTGGTGGAGTTTACAGTAACTTAATGTCGACTCTAAACTCTCACAATTAGTTCCAGGAAACTATCCACTACTGAGGACAGTGAGGGCTGGATTCAAAGTGATTGTGTTGGTGAGAAAAGTACTTGAGAATTGTAAATTAAAGTTGTTTTTGTACAGGTGTTTATTTTAAAATTAGATCTAAATAAAGTCATGCTCATTTTTTTCCCCAGACAGCAAGCAGCCGCATTATATATCCTGCCTGAATACCTATTTCAAAATACCATTCACTGAGGAACTATAAGGATAATATTTTGAAAGGTGTGCTCATATTCAAGGTCCTTTCTTTTTCAGTTTTCTTCCATTCAAAAAGTTTCCTGGGAATCTCAGTGCTTCTTACAACAAACAAACAAACAAACAAACACCCCCCCCCCCCCAAAAAAAAACCCCAACAAAACAACAAAAAAACTCTAGTGATTTTAAAGGTAAATATCCATGTTAATATTGGAGGTCAAGGGATGACAGAAAAAAATGCAAGATGCGATAAAAGTGAAAGTACTGAAAATAAAAAATGAATGCTGTGTTTTAGTTAATGAACGGAATATATACAAGACTTCACAGGCATATGTGTATTTTCCTCTACATTTCACCTTAACAGACAGGCTCACATTTATTCATATTAACTTCTGTTTACTAATTAATCAGATTTTCTTAAGTCAATATTTTCATGTCTTGAGTCAGGGGTGAGCAATAAAATGAGGGTGAGCGGTTTAATCAGGGTTAGCCTTGCTGGTTTGCTGCTGCCATATTTACCTGCACCTCTAGAAGAACTGGCAATCACTGATCCCACTGGCAGAGAACAGAGATCTGTGATCCCCTGTACCAGCGCAGGTGCAGGTAAATATAGCAGCATCAGTTCACAAGGGGCTAACCCTGGCAGACTGAATCCAGCATGTGGGGTATTATTTGCCCACCTCTGTCTTGAGTATTCCAAAATTTGGGTGAAGTTAGAAAAACTGAAAACAACAGTCCTTACTCATATTTTATCCAAATAGTGTGGGGAAAAAAACAACAACAAAAAACCACCCCAATCTCTTCATGTTAAAATGAGGTTTCAGTTCTGGAAAGGCTGTCATAGTGTATACAAATATGCTGGTGCTAGAGGCAGAGAAAGCTGCTAAAGGTCTGTGAATTCTCACTAGCTAGGGTTTAAATAGGATAATGTACAGCAGTCAGAGGGGTCTTGCATCATGACAATATACTCTTGAACACTGGGGCCATGTCTACATGAGCACTAGAGTGGCAAAATTTTGTCACTTATGGATGTAAAAAGCACCCCTAAGTAACATAAGTTTTGTTGGCAGAAGCACTTGTGGGCACAGTGCTATGTTGGTGGGAAAGTGTCCTACTGTCATTCATTGACCTGTCCCATGAGCAATAGGTGGCTGCACAAGCAATCTTATAGTGGCACAACTGTTTTGCTGTAAACTTGTAAGTGTACAAATGGCCTGAGACTCACATTCTAACTACCTTTGCTAAGTGACTTCTCATCCCAAACCACAGTTTTGATTTCTAATTCTACTTGCATGTATATTTTGGGAGGTCATTTACACCTCTCTAAAACAAATGGCAAGTTCTACAAAATGCTTTTAATTCAGAATGAAAATTTTTCAATTCAACTTGACCTATCAAAGTTTAAGTCACAGGAGAATCACACCATAAGATCTATTCAGAGTCTGGACAGTCAAATGCACCAGGACAAGAGGTTTGCTGTTCCAGCCTCCAGCAAACTCTGTGATTCATAGAAAATTGAGACAGATTTATAATTCTAATTTTCAATTTAATCTCAGAAATATAATTATGCTGAAAAATACTCCAGCAAAAATGAAGCAGGAAAGGAGGGCCGAATCCAAATGTGCCATCCCAGTTCCCATAAGTTGTCATCATTTACAAATTGAAATTGAAGCTTGAAGAAATTGAGCAGGTTTTTTCCCCTACATGTATTTTTTTAATTCAGAAGATAATTCCAAAAATGTGGTTATTTGTATATAAGATTTACTCAAAGGCTTTGTAAATTGTGGTACAGCCATGGAGAAGGCTACTGTGGGAAAGCATTATGTCAGTGGTTGATTAACAAGGAAAAAGTTCAGAGAAGATAGGTAAAGGGCGTTAAGAAAAGAAGGAAACTAGGAGTCATGAAAGAGAGGATGATTATGATAAACTATATCGGAGAAGTTTTATAAAATAGAGATATTTACTGAAGGTTGGATAATCAGTTAGGTGTCAGACAAACTTAGCAGGGTATCTCAGCAAATCAGCATATCACAACAACTAATGATGTAACAAAAAATAAGGCAATAATGATGGGGAAAAATTATGGCTAACATCAGAAATAGCAATCAGCTATAGCAAAACCATTTATAGATTCAGACAGTTACTATGGCAGAGTTCAACAGGAGATAGTATAACTGCAAGTTGTGATACCAAGGAGACATTGAAAATCAGCAGTTTGCAGTTAAGGAAAACATGTTTCTGAATATACATGGAACGTGAAACATAAAATTCTTAGGAGAAAAAGAACCAGCTCTATCTGTTCAGGAACGCTCCAGCCCTCTCAAAAACACTATCCTATAAGAAAATAAAGCTGACATAAAACTTGAAGAACCCCAAATTAGGGTTAAGGCTATGAGTTGCTAGAAGTGCATTGAGGCAGGGAGAGAGGCAGCTAACAGTCACTGAGGGAAGACAGAACATTAAGCTTTGAAATACTGAGGGTTCTCCAAAATGGAAGGGTCCCAAGATGTCACTTAGAATCATAGAATCATAGAATAATGGGACTGGAAGGGACCTCGAGAGGTCATCGAGTCCAGCCCCCCGCCCTCAAGGCAGGATCAAGCTCCGTCTACACCATCCCTGACAGATGTCTATCTAACCTGTTCTTAAATATCTCCAGAGAGGGAGATTCCACCACCTCCCTTGGCAATTTATTCCAATATTTGACCACCCTGACAGTTAGGAATTTTTTCCTAATGTCCAATCTAAACCTCCCCTGCTGCACTTTAAGCCCATTACCCCTTGTCCTGTCCTCAGAAACCAAGAGGAACAAATTTTCTCCTTCCTCCTTGTGACACCCTTTTAGATATTTGAAAACCGCTATCATGTCCCCCCTTAATCTTCTTTTTTCCAAACTAAACAAGCCCAGTTCATGAAGCCTGGCTTCATAGGTCATGTTCTCTAAACCTTTCATCATTCTTGTCGCTCTTCTCTGTACCCTTTCCAATTTCTCCACATCTTTCTTGAAATGTGGCGCCCAGAACTGGACACAGTACTCCAGCTGAGGCCTAACTAGTGCAGAGTAGAGTGGCAGAATGACTTCACGAGTTTTGCTTACAACACACCTGTTGATACAACCTAGAATCATATTTGCTTTTTTTGCAACAGCATCACACTGTTGGCTCATATTCAACTTGTGGTCCACTATGACCCCTAGATCCCTTTCCGCCATGCTCCTTCCTAGATAGTCGCTTCCCATCTTGTATGTATGGAACTGATTGTTCCTTCCTAAGTGGAGCACTTTGCATTTCTCTTTATTAAACCTCATCCTGTTTACCTCTGACCATTTCTCTAACTTGCTAAGGTCATTTTGAATTATGTCCCTATCCTCCAAAGAAGTCGCAACCCCACCCAGTTTGGTATCATCTGCAAACTTAATAAGCGTACTCTCTATCCCAATATCTACATCATTGATGAAGATATTGAACAGTACGGGTCCCAAAACAGACCCTTGCGGAACTCCACTTGTTATCCCTTTCCAGCAGGATTTAGAACCATTAACAACAACTCTCTGACTACGGTTATCCAGCCAATTATGCACCCACCTTATCGTGGCCCTATCTAAGTTATATTTGCCTAGTTTATCAATAAGAATATCATGCGAGACCGTATCAAATGCCTTACTAAAGTCTAGGTATATGACATCCACCGCTTCTCCCTTATCCACAAGGCTCGTTATCTTATCAAAGAAAGCTATCAGATTAGTTTGGCATGACTTGTTCTTCACAAACCCATGCTGGCTATTCCCTATCACTTTATTACCTTCCAAGTGTTTGCATATGATTTCCTTAATTACCTGCTCCATTATCTTCCCTGGGACAGACGTTAAACTGACCGGTCTGTAGTTTCCTGGGTTGTTCTTATTCCCCTTTTTATAGATGGGCACAATATTTGCCCTTTTCCAGTCTTCTGGAATCTCCCCTGTCTGCCATGATTTTTCCAAGATCATAGCTAAAGGCTCAGATACCTCCTCTATCAGCTCCTTGAGTATCCTGGGATGCATTTCATCAGGACCTGGTGACTTGCTGACATCTAACTTTCCTACGTGATTTTTAACTTGTTCTTTGTGTATCCTATCTTCTAAACTTACCCTCTCTCTGCTTGTATTCACTACGTTAGGCACACCTCCAGACTTCTCGGTGAAGACCGAAACAAAGAAGTCATTGAGCATCTCCGCCATTTCCAAGTTCCCTGTTACTGCTTCTCCCTCCTCACTAAGCAGTGGGCCTACCTTGTCCTTGGTCTTCCTCTTGCTTTTAATGTATTTATAAAAGGTCTTCTTGTTTCCCTTTATGCCTGTAGCTAGTTTGATCTCATTTTGTGCCTTTGCCTTTCTAATCTTGCCCCTGCATTCCCGTGTTGCTTGCCTATATTCCTCCTTTGTTAGTTGTCCTAGTTTCCATTTTTTATATGACTCCTTTTTTATTTTGAGATCGTGCAAGATCTCCTTGTTAAGCCAAGCTGGTCTTTTGCCATATTTTCTATCTTTCCTACACAGCGGAATTGTTTGCTTTTGGGCCCTTAACAACGTCCCTTTGAAATACTTCCAACTCTCCTCAGTTGTTTTTCCCTTCAGTCTTGCTTCCCATGGGACCTTACCTACAAGTTCTCTGAGCTTATCAAAATCTGCCTTCCTGAAATCCATTACCTCAATTGTGCTGGTCTCCCTTCTACCTTTCCTTAAGATCATGAACTCTATTATTTCGTGATCACTGTCCCCTATACTGTCTTCCACTTTCAAGTTCTCAACTAGTTCCTCCCTATTTGTTAAAACCAAATCCAGAACAGCTTCTCCTCTGGTAGCTTTTTCAACCTTCTGAAACAGAAAGTTGTCTCCAATGCAGTCCAGAAACTTATTGGATAGCCTGTGCCTCGCTGTGTTAGTTTCCCAACATATGTCTGGATAGTTGAAGTCCCCCATCACCACCAAATCTTGGGCTTTGGATAGTTTTGTTAATTGTTTAAAAAAGGCCTCATCCACCTCTTCCACCTGGCTAGGTGGCCTGTAGTAGACTCCTAGCATGATATCACCCTCGTTTTTTACCCCTTTTAGCTTAACCCAGAGACTCTCTACACAGCTATCTCCTACATTCATCTCCACTTCAGTCCAAGTGTGTACATTTTTAATATACAAGGCAACCCCTCCTCCCTTTTTTCCCTGTCTGTCCTTCCTGAGCAAGCCGTACCCTTCCATACCAACATTCCAATCATGCGTCCCATCCCACCAGGTTTCTGTAATACCAATGATATCATAGTTGTATTTATTGGTTAGCAATTCCAGTTCTTCCTGCTTATTACCCATACTTCTCGCATTTGTATATAGGCATCTAAGATACTGATTTGATCTTGCCTCCTTGTTGTGCCCTGACCCTCCTTTCTCCTTCCCATTATAGGCCGTAGTCCCCCCCATTTCCAACCCATCTCCCAGTCCCGCACATGCAGCACTTACCTGTGGGCTTTGTTCACCTGCCCCCAACAAACCTAGTTTAAAGCCCTCCTCACAAGGTTAGCCAGTCTGTGTCCAAACAAGGCCTTCCCGCTCCTGGAAAGGTGAACTCCATCTCCGCCAAGCAGTCCTTCCTGGAAGAGCACCCCGTGATCAAGGAAGCCGAATCCCTCCTGGCGACACCATCGTCGCAGCCAGGCATTCACCTCCAGGATGCACGTCTCTCTGCCCGGGCCCCTACCTTTGACAGGAAGGATAGAAGAGAATACCACCTGCGCTCCAAACTCCTTCACCCGTACTCCCAAAGCCCTGTAGTCACACTTGATCCGCTCAGTGTCACACCTGGCAGTATCATTTGTGCCCACGTGGATGAGTAGCATGGGGTAGTAGTCAGAGGGCCGGATAATCCTCGACAATGCCTCCGTAACATCTCGGATACGGGCCCCTGGCAGACAGCATACCTCTCGAGATGAGCTGTCAGGGCGACAGATGGGTGCCTCCGTTCCCCTCAGAAGAGAGTCTCCAACCACCACTACCCTATGCTTCCTCCTCGCAGTGGTGGCAGGAGACTGCTCAACCTTGGTGGTGCAAGGCCTGGTCTCCTCCACTGTGGGGGGTGACTCCTTGTCTCCTGCTGAAAGTAAAGTGTAACGGTTATGTAACAACACAGTGGGAGGGTTAGGAGCAGGGGTGGAACACTGCCTGCTGCCGGAAGTAACCAGCTGCCAGTTCTCACCCTGCACCACCGCCTCCTCCATAAGTGACTGGTCAACAGTCCCACATCCTAGGACAGTGACCTCCGTGGACTCCACAGGAATACTGTCCAGGAATTCCTCATGGCTTCAAATGCTCCTCAGCCTGGCCACCTCCTCCTGTAGCTCTCCCACCTGCTGCCTGAGAGATTCCACCAGCAGGCACCTTTCACAACGGTTGTCTCCCCCAGCCTGGAGATCAGTCAGTGGGAATTGCAAGCCACAAATACAGCAAGACCACACCAGGACCTGGGTAGAGGCATCCATGCTCAGGTTCTCTGTCTGGATACAGGCACAGGTGGAGGAGACAGGAGAAGTACTGGCACAAGCGCTTCGGGTCTTCATCACCATCAGTCACTCCCTCTTCAACTCCCCTGTCTGCAGTCCCCTGTCCGCTTCGCTCCCCTGGTCGCACTGCTCTGGCTTTTTAAAGCCTGCTTGCCTAGGTCAGGCCTGCCCCCTTCTGAGTCACACAGGGGAAGGCTGAGCCTGAGGCTAATCAGAGGCAATCAAGGGAACAATGGCAGGCTCTCAGTCCCAACTGCCACAGAAGCTGAAACTGAAACTGCTAGCACTCACCTGGAATCAGACTCAATTCACACTTCAAACTGTAAAATTCAAACAGTCAGGCACACACACACACTCACACCACAGGTTGTACTCTCACCGGGTAGCCTCTTCGGCGGTGGGGTCGCTTTGCTCTCCCTCTTCAACTCCCCTGTCTGCAGTCCCCTGTCCGCTTCGCTTATGAAGTCTATATTAAAACTGAACCCCACAAATGTGATAATGATCAACAACATAACTTTTCCTTTAAAGTTCCCTACACCTAGGTTAATCGCTTACAGATGGTCAAGGGAGAGCTGCCTCAACATGCTGCTCGATTTCTTTATTGTTTCAACCTGCTTTTAGGCATTCAATCTATTACCTCTTTTCCTGAGAGATATTTTGGCTGAGGGTTGACACCCCTTCCCCAAAGTCCCATCATACAGAACTGTGAGTCTCTGAAATAAAAATAATAAGCTATTCAAAACCCAAGCTCTGTCAGCAAAGAGCACCACAGGAACACACTGCATAATTTCTCAAAGAACCCACACCAACAAACTGCAGATGTTTTCAGAGGTCCCAGAAAGCCTATGCCAACTGACTGCTGAAGTCTATGAAGTCAGCAAGGTGATCTTGAAATCCTTCCACATTTATGAATTGCCATTTCCTTAATGATGAAGTCCTTCAGTGGTTCAACACTTAAACCACACAAAGTTGCTGTAGTTCAGATGACCCATCACTAGCTGGAATCATTGTGTCCTGTCAAACGCAAAACACAGCCCACAAGCCACTGATGTATTTGTACCTTACTTCAGTAACCACCGAAGTCAGAATGGAGGCTGAGGTTCACAATGGAAGGGCCCACAGCAAAGGGCCCACTTTTTCCTGCCATAGTAATATCAGCTGCTTCCACCCCAGCCAGCTAACCTAAGAGTCTATTCCAGCATTAACTAATGAGAATCTTCCTCTAAGACAAACTGCCCCACTGCCTGGCTGTTTCAAAAAAGCAACCTAGAAGTTGTGTATTGCCCTTCTGACCCCACCTCATAATCCCACATTGAGTGATAAAGATGTTGTGCCTTTTAAGAGAAGACAGTATTCATTCATTCATTCATTCATTCATTCATTCATTCATTCATTCATTCATTCAGCTACTCTGATGCCACAACATAAATACTTTCCAAGGGTTAGATTTCCATGTGTTCCTAGAGACATGATTTGATTGTGGATGGGAGAGGTGGTGATTCAGAAGGCAAATTCTCTATTAAGACAGAGTTCATTCCAAGAAAACATTTGAGAATCCTGCTTTGAAGATTTCATTAACAATAATGCAAGTTGGATGAAGTGCTAAGTATGGGAGCCCTTTTATATGTGTAAAATAGGGATAATCAGTCTTGCTTAGTGTCTACAGTGATTAAAGATATGTGAATAAAAAAGAGCTATATTTGTGTTAAGTATTACTACAATGTCCTTCACGTTAAGTATTACTATAATGTCCTTCACACCCTTTTTCTAATGAGAATGCTTTTACACAGCTTCAAGAAACAGGGGTAGAAATTAAAAAAGATTTTATGATTCAAATGTCAAACACTGATACAAATGCTTTGTGTATTTGTGAAAATGAAATATCATCCCCAGTACCTAAAGCAAAAGGGAAAATCAATTTTTTTAGCTTGTTGGTACATTAGATCATGACCTAAGTCATGCACTGGGAGACATACTTCTTTCAAAATCAGAAATTTATCAAGGACAAAAAATCACACTTGCTCTGCCATGCAAAAGGTGCTTTGTCTGATTTAGAGACTATGAAGTAGCTTCTCCAAATGTCTTAGTTTTATGAAGCCTTATGGTTTAGGCTGTAGAAAATTGAACAGCATGTCAACATAATTAAGGGTTAAAGGGCCTTATCACAAAATTTCTGCACTACAATTTGGTACTTGAGTCTACTGAACTGAACAAATGACAAGCAAGGTACATATTAATCAGCCCTTGGTTATTACTAATTAGCAACTGCATAGCTTTCAGGAAACAACTGAAATATGCCGTTTTTTAAAACATTCATCCAGAGTCAGTTCACACAGCAACAGTGGGGAAAATCCCCCCATAACCTACAAATTACATAGAGTTTTATTGTTTCCTTGTCGTATTCCTTTTGAGAGCTATAAAACTCACACAACGTGTAACATAACATTCAGGATTTCCAGACAAAACCATCATAGGTGATGCTTGTGTGCTGACTGGGCCACAAGCAGCTGGGTTGACAGCCACTGACTTAGACTCACTGCAAGGAGGACCAGCTGATGTTGCTCCCCAAAGAACCTTATTCTGGAATTAGGTAAAGACAGTTGACAGAGTGGAGCACATCTTAATGGAAAATTTGACTCATGGACATTCTTCCTATTATACACAGACCCTGCAGCCCTTTTTAAGTTTTGATTAGCGTAGTATTCTTATTGCAAATTCAGCAACTGTTTACCTAGAAAAATATTTTGTTATTATTAGACATTTTAACTTGGTGAGTGTTTTTTAAAGAGTCAGTCATTACCTAAATTTCTTTATTTAAACTTTCCCACCCATCTATTTTGATTCAGTGATCTAGAAACAAAACAGAACCAGCAACATGTGTACAAAGTAATGAACTACTAGTATATGCTATGATGGATCAGTTTTAATTCTGTGGGTCCCATCTTCACATCTGTAACATGGAAATGATAACATTAATCTTTCCATGTGTGTTGTACTGCACAAAAGCTCTGGTCTATGCCTAAAGTACCTGTCTTGTAGGAGGGGAATGTCTGGCAGGATCAGGTGAGGTATGTCTACACAGCGGGGCTTAATTTGAAATAAACTATGCAAATTGAGCTACATCAACTGCGTAGCTTATTTCAAAATTGGGAGGGTCTACACAGCACTTATTTCACAATACAGCACTCTTCCTCTGACCTCCCTTACTCTTCGTACAATGGGGGCTACAGGGGTCGGAGTAAGAAGTCCTCTAGCTTGACAGTATTTCAACATTATTTCAAAATAACTGTCTGCTGTGTAGACACAGACTACATTATTTCAAAATAACTGTCTGCTGTGTAGACACAGACTACATTATTTCAAAATAACTAGTGTTATTTCAAAATAATGTGGCTGTGTAGATGTACCGTTGGAGTCAATTTTAAACTGAGAGAGGATTTTTGTTCTTTGGGCTAGATTGTAACTTTACAATCCAGAATGTTAGGGGAGCACATTGTTTCTCAGCCTGAGGAGAAATCCAGGAAAGAGATAGTAACTGAGTTACAATGTGGTTCCTGCTTTTCCCTTGCTCTAGATGAAGTAAATGGTTCATCTGACTTCTATCTCTATACCTTTTTAGTTACTCTGGTTTGTGTATATGAGGTAGGGGGAAAAAGTAGACTTGGCTTCACCCATATCTCACACCTACACACAAAACTCCTCTCTTAGGGTATGTCTACACTACCTCCTAATTCGAAATAGGAGGGTAATGTAGTCATACCGCAATTGCAAATGAAGCCCGGGATTTGAATTTCCCGGGCTTCATTTGCATAAAGCCGGCCGGCGCCATTTTTAAATGCCAGCAGTTCGAACCCCGTGCCGCGCGGCTACACGCGGCACGGAGTAGCTAGTTCGGATTAGGCTTCCTAATCCGAACTAGCTGTACTCCTCGTGGAATGATAGAAATATGCTAAATCATAGAATCTTGGAGATTAGGATTAGAACAGACGTCAAGAGGTCATCTAGTCCAATTCTTGCTCAAAGTGAGACTAACACCCGTTGGAGAAAGAAAGAGCTTGAAGCATGGGTTTGATGTTTGAACCAAAGTAAGCAATTGTTATACAATGAGTAATAGACAGGCCATGTCAAAAGCAAATGTTTGCCTGCAAATTGGTGTCTCTCAGCATTAGAACTGCTAGCACGGATAGAAGCACATGAAGTAGGTAAATACATTCCATCAGGACAGTACAAGGACAACCAGCTGAGTACACGATAACATAGTTTGAAACAACAAGAGTGAAAGCATAACAATGGGTAATGAATGCTTTGGAGGAAAGTACCAGAGGAGGTACCAAATGAGTCATTAATGCGTAAGATGATATGTATGGTGAGTATCACAGATTGCTCATTTCTATCTATAAATGTTGGGATACCTCACTTAACTCTTTGGCTGGCCTAGGGAACAATAGTGAAATCCATACGACTGATTGAGCCGAGTCTATTCACCCAGATACAAATACTTAGGGTCTCAGAGGACATCTGGCTACCGACAATTATTAATGTACTTAGTTCGATCATAACCTGACTTAGGTGCCTTCATATCTTATCTGAGTCTGTGGTCTGTGGTCTTTGGGGTCTTGTGAGGTCTATTATGCTAGTTACCTTCGCAGAGCTGGCCTGATATACTGAGGGACCATATGAAAACACACTCAGCAAAATGTTTATCATTACTGATGGAGCAGATCTGTCAGGATGCCACACCAGTGAATCCTAAATTTACTGAATCACTGTCCTGAACTACTACACTGGTGACCCCAACTGCTGATCTGGTAAGTAAGTGAGCTGTCCACTGTAGCTACAACAATCCCACCTAAATCTTTCCAGCCACGACTCTCTCAAGCCTGGCCGTAAGAACATCTAATGATAGAGATTCCCTTACCACCCTAGAAAACTCATTCTAGTGCTTCACCAGTCTCCTAGTGAAATAGTTTTGCCTATTATACAAACTAGATCTCTGCCAATGCAACTGGACAGCACTGCATCTTGTGTCATCATCTGCTACTACTGAAAATAGCCTAGCTCCATCCCCTTTAGAAGCCCTCTTCATTTAGTTGAAGGCTGCTATCAAATTCCTCCTCCTCCTTCTCTCCTGCAGACTAAAGAAGCCCAGTTTCCTCAGTTTATCCTCCTAAGTCATACACCCCAGCCGCATAATAATTGTTGTTGCCCTCTGCTGGACCATTTCCAATTTGTCCACATCTTTTCTGTAGTTGGTGGCCCAAAACTAAATGCAATACTCCATATATGGCCTCACCAGTACTGAATAGAGGGGAATAATCACTTCTTCACTCTGCTGGCAATGTTCCTACTAATGCAGCTCAATGTGTCTTTAGCTTTCTTGGAAACAAGGGCACCCTCTTGAATCATATATAGCATCTCATCTACTGTAATTCCCAGATCCTTTTTTAGAAAACTGGTGTTTAGCCAATCAGCCCCCAGCCTGTGGCAGCGCATGGCACTCTTCTGTCTTAAGTGCAGGATTCTACACTAGTCTTTATTGATCCTCAGATTTCTTTTGGCCCAATTCTCCAATTTGTTTAGGTCACTCTGGACCCTATCCTTAAACTGAGGGTGCAGCTGTTTATTTCCACAAACACATTAGTTCTTTGCTAGAATAAGCGGCTCAGATGTTTTAAACTCATGCACACTCAGTAACAAAGAAGAATATACTAGCCGATGGTCATAGTTATAGCTAGCTATTATGTCTCCAATATAGAACATTTGAAAGAACCCAACAGCCCAAACCTACAACTGAACCCAAACCTTGAAGACTAATTATAAGAATAATGTACTTTAGTAGCACAAAGGTAACACTTGAGGTGGTTTGGAGATTGGATGAAAAATAAGAAACTTAAGAGAAAAATTTAAGGAGGTTTGCAAAAGATTTTTTTTTAGTGAGTGACTTTTGGACATATTTGTGTGAGGGATGTATCTGAGCAGATGAAGTCTCAGTCATAAGTCAACTTTATATTGACAATGACAAAGCTCTTCAGTGTTGAAGAAAAAATACTTGATTAGAAGTGTGAAACTTCAAAGGAGAAAAGAAGGAAAAGGAGCTGCAAAGAAATGTAGCTTGAGTTAAAATGCACTTATTAAAATGTATTCCAAATTAAAGAGTGATGAGTGGGGGAAAGAAAAAATGCTTGTAATTAAATAACATGGCTAATTGGGTAACCTGATACGGTGCAAATGCCAATTGGAAATGAGGTGAAGCACATGACTTTTTTTGAAGCAGACTTCATGGGGTTTGCTCATAGAACCCTTTTGGATGTCAGCACCCATCACATATGATCCTAAGGTCAAGACCCTCAACTGGCACAGAAGATTAAGATATAAAAAAAAGCTTCAAATCACCTTAGTATTCCCCTAATCCTGGATTTTCTAGGACCACAGTAAGTCTCCAGTGAATGTTTAGGGCTGCTTACAATTATATTTCCTGCATCAGTTCCCAAGAACCATTTGTTTGTGTGTACTGCAGCCCAGACATACACCTGGAACATCTTCACTGTCCCATAGAACTGGGAAGAGTAGAACAGTGAGGGATAACCCCCAGAAAACCTGGTAACAGATTTGGTTGAAAATTCTGTCAAAGTTTTGATGAAAAATTGGAGTTTCAAGAAAATGTGTATGGGAAGGCTCCCCCACAAAGTGTCTGGCCTTTTCAGAAAATGTTGGGGTTGGTGCTGGGTTTGATTTTGAGAGAGAGAGAGAGAAATGCTTGCATGATTGCCAGGGATTATTACTCTTACTAGCATTACCCACCCATTGATATGGTAGGCATACAGATAGCCTCCACCCTCCCCTCTATTCCCAGGGGTTGGGAGACTTGGGCCAGCTTGGGCCATGCAGCCACCTCCCTTCCCCCTGCTCCAGGACTGAAGAGGCTGCAGCCATGTGGCCTTCTCTCTCCCCACTGCTCCCAGGGCCAGGGAAGGTTGGGCCTTTTTGAACAGTGGGGCCTCCTCCCTCCCCACTGCTCCAGGGGATGCTGGGATGCATATGTGCTCTTCCCTCCCTGTGGTGGAGGGACGTGCATGTGGCCTCCTCCTTCCCCACTGCTCCTGAGGGGCAAGGGGTTTGGGGCTGTGCATCCTGTTCTATCCCTGATGCTCTGGGGATACTGGAGCACACTCATGTATGCTCTTTCCCTTCCCGTAGGTGGAAGGGGTGCACACGTGGCCTCTTCCGTCCTTGCTGCTCTCGGAGCCAGGGATCCTTGGGATGGCTTGGACCATGCAGCCTCTTTCCTCTCTGCCCGTCCTGGGGATGGGGTGGGGGGGGGGGGCTGCTGGGGCACCATGTGTCCTCTTCCCTCCCTGCTGCTCTGGGGATGTTGGGGTGCATGTCTGTGCTCTTCCTCTCCCTGTCATGGTGTGTGTGTGGGAGGGGGCATGTAGTCAGCACGCTGCTCCTTGTCCTCCCCTCTCCATGGTGGGGACATGGCTTCAGCAAACGGGAAGGACCTATAGGTGGGGCTGGGGGCCTGCCTCCCCCTAGAAACTTCTCAAGCCTTCACAAATGTTCTCTGTGACAGACGGCATTAGAGACACCCCTCTTTTTATAATAGCATAGATGATGCATCCTCTCCACTCATTGGGAGGTGAGGATATGATGCATCACAGGCAATGAAGTCTAGTCAGAGAGGCTGGCTCATAAAAAGAGAATGGAACCACAAGGCACTTGAACTACAACTCCTATGAGGCAGCAAGCGCCTTTTTGAATATTTTAATTTTCACCTGAAATATTTCTAGTTTGAGTATGTATTTTGATGAAAGAAGATTTGTACACTTATTCAAAGAGGCCTAATGGATTGTTGTCCTAGTGGATTGGGAAATCTGTTTCTAAGAGATGTGATTCACAGCTTGGATAGCTGTATAGTCCTTGGTAAAATTTGTATTACATTCAATGGAGCAGGACTTGGTCTTCCACAGTTTTGTCAATATTATCCCTTTGACCTAAGCTGTTAGCCAATACTCAGGACCTTGCAGGATTGTCTTCTTTTGAAGAAGAAAAAGTATGATATGAGTCATATATATTCTTTGGTGAATTCCTATTTATGAAAATCCTGTTTCCCTGAATACACTGGAGACCTCTACCTGAGCTAATGTGTTAAAAATAGAAGCTAGTCAGTAATACCTCAGTTTACGTGCCCTTTACATGTCCAGAGGGTTCGGTGGGGTTGTCCTTGGGTGGCTAACCTAAGCTATTATCTGTGTTACTGTTGCCACACTGCTATTTTAACACACTACCCTGGGCAATGCTAGTGTATTTACAGCTACTTAAGTCTACATTCCAGCTTCTGTGTAGACAATCGAAACTTTCCACTTAACATACAGAATTCTACAGGATAGCATGTCCTGTTGTCCTGAGCAGCTACAAAACAGCTGGAGAGCCTAATAGGGTTTTTCAGTTAACAGAAGATACTGCTGAGGAGTCAGGTACTTCTTTGGTTCAATACTGATCTTTATAAAGAATTAACACAACATCTTGTTTCTTAGATATATAGTCTTTCCAGAAGATTTTTCCCCAAAAAACCTCTGTCCTCCTACTTATTGCTAGGGTCATATTTACCTCTGTTTCTCTGACCATCTGCAAACTTTCTCCCTTAGATACATACAGCTTATAAAGCAATCCTCTAATCCTTCTAGTTGCAACCAACACCAGGGAGGCATCTCAGCCCACAGGTTGAGTCCTACTCTGGGGTTTTATTATGTGGCCTTG
Source organism: Pelodiscus sinensis (assembly GCF_049634645.1). Taxonomy (NCBI): domain Eukaryota; kingdom Metazoa; phylum Chordata; order Testudines; family Trionychidae; genus Pelodiscus; species Pelodiscus sinensis. The sequence continues at coordinate 96,174,799 of NC_134715.1, read as the reverse complement.
GTCAGAGTAGCTCCAACTGTCTCCCAGTTAACACAGTCTGTAGAAGGAGGAGTGTTACTGCATTTAACCTGAAATAAGAGTGGCTAGCACACCCATCAGCTTGAACAGATGTGATGATTGTAGGTCAGAGACCACCCTCTGCTGGCAGCCATGAACAACTTCTAGCATAAATAATATATCGTTTTCTCATCACTACTTTGTGAAATGTGATTCTTTGAGATGTGGAGGGACAAGGAAGGGTCATGCCCATTTTCTTTCCTCAGAAGATTCAGCCCATTAACTCATTATTTCTTTTCAATTATAATCAAAGCTTAATTTGCTAAAATCATCTAGTCAAAAAAGCAAACTGAAAGCATTATACTCTTCTAAGAGAAAAGACCAAGTTATGGTAAAGAACAAAAGCTTACAAGCCACAATTCTATACATGTCAACACATCTAAATAAGACTTGTGAATAAAACAGTGGAGACAAAGAAAAAAAAGAGTGCTGAATAGGATAAATATAGTCTGAAATTTGGTGGGAAAGAGTATAGCATACTGAAGCCATTGCAAAGACAGAATAATTCAAACCACAGGTTAGTTTGTCAGAAATCACAGTATTCTATAACCTCTGAACATGGAGAATGAGGTTCCACATCATTCAGCTAGTCAGAAGAGATTCATAAGCTAAAATTGAATAAATGCAGAAGCATTAAACTGAATGGATAAAGAGAAACAAAACATTTCACCTACTGCTTTAAGAGTCTGATTACCTGACACAGGAAAATGAAGAAGTTACTCACTTCGTGCAGTAACGATGGTTCTTCGAGATGTATCCCCATGGGTGCTCCACTCTAGGTTTTGGGCTCGTCCTGACGTCACTGGTCAGAAGTTTTCAAAAGCCATTGCCAGCCGGACAGCACATGCACAGTCAGTGCCTCGTGCCATTTGCGCCTTTCGATCACACAGTCTGACTCCCGCCAGTTTCTCTCACAGCTCAATTATCTGCAATGAAAAAGAACAAAGCTCTGGAATGGGGAGGAGGGCAGGACGTGGAGCACCCTTGGGACATATCTTGAAGAATCATTGTTACTGCACTTCTTCTTCTTCTTCGAATGGATGCTCCACTCTAGGTGACTGTAAAGCAGTACCCGGAATGCGCTCCAGAATTAACGTTTGTCTGCAACCGACAGTACTGCTGAGATGACAGTGGAGTCTGTGGCTAAACATTGCACAATTGCATAATGTCGCATAAAAGTTGTGTTGGATAACCAGGTGACCAATCGACAGATGTCGTTCAGTGGGACTCCATGAGTGAAGGGTGTGGAGGTAGCTACTGCCCTTGTGGAATGAGACTTTTGTTGTGAGAGAAGAGGCTTATTTTGGATGGCATGACAGATGGTGATACATGTCCCTGTGAGCCTCGCAATACATTATCTGGAGAGTGCATTGCTCTTGGACCATTCTGCGATTGACATTTTTAGTCTATTTGTCTTGCGCCATTCCTGAGTTCTATCAATATAAAAGGAAAGTGCTTGGCGCACATTGAGAGTGTATAATAAATATTCTTGTGACGAATGAGGCTTGGAATAAAAAGATGGTAATACTATGGGTTCGTTGATGTGAAACGAAGAGCAGACTTTAGGAATAAAGGCTGGATGCAAACATAATGTGACTGAGTCTTTAGTAAATGATATGAATGGTGGAGTTGCTATCAGTGCGGCCAACTCGCTGACTCTACGTGCCGATGTAATCGACAGCAGAAAAACTAATTTCATAGTCAGCATTTGGAGAAATATCATTGCTAATGGTTCAGATGGAAAATACATTATGGTATCAAGTACTAAATCCAGATTCCATAAAGGGGTGGTGGTCTACATGGGGGGGGTGCAGGTTCGTCAGGCCTTTCATGAACCTCTTGGTGGGTGGGTGGGCAAATACTGAGAGTCCTTCCATGGGATGATGAAAAGGGCTAATAGCTGCCAACTGTAGTTTCAGAGATGAAATGGAAAGCCCCGATCATTGGAGATGGAGGACATAATCGAGGATCTGATGGAGAGGAGACCCTTCAGGGTTATTGCGGTTGTTGGCACACTAGAGTGCATATTTCCCCCTCTTTGCGAAGTAAGTCTTTTGAGTAGACAATTTTCTACTGTGCATTAGAACTGTTTTGACTTGTTCTGAACAGAAGAGTTCATTTGTCTTGAGCCAATCAGGAGCCAAGCTGTTAGGTGCAGAGTCTCTGGCTTGGGATGAAGGAGAGAACCGTGATTCTATGAAAGAAGATCCAGCGGGGGGGAAGTAGGTAAGATGGCTGCACTGACATCCTGTGGAGGAACGGGTACCATGGTTGTCTCGCCCATGCCGGAGCTAATAGGCTTACCCATGCTGATTCGTCATTGATTTTTTCCAATGTTCTGGGTACAAGTACTATTGGGGGAAAAGCATAGAACAGTGACCTCTTCCAACTGATTAGGAGTGCGTCCCCCAGTGATCCCTTCCCAATGCCTACCCTGGAGCAAAAAAGTCAGCATTTTGATTGGGTGGAACGGCAAATAGACCTATAAGAGGTGTTCCCCACATGCGGAAGATCTGTCAAAGGATGTCTGGTCATACTTCCAACTCGTGGTCCAGTAGGAATTGTTTGCTGAGTGAATCTCTAATTGCATTGTTGGAGCCTGTAAGTAGGATGCTGTGATGGTGATGCCATTTTGAATGCACCAGTTCCATAGATGGACCGCTTCTGCACATAGGAAGTGTGATCTTGCCCCTCCTTGCCGGTTGATGTAATATATCGTGGCAACATTGTCCATCAACACTCTGACAGTAGTGCCCGTTATGTGAGGGTGGAAGTGTTTGCATGCATGAAAAATAGCCCTCAGCTCTAGGAGGTTTATGAGTCTAACCATCTGCCTTGCACCTTCATTCCATTCATGTGTGCACTCCAACCAATGAGGGAGGCATCTGTAGTTATATGGTTGGAAGGTTGTGGATGATGGAATGGGGCTCCTACCATGAGATTGTGTGCTTTCATCCACCATATGAGAGATCTGAGGACGTAGGTTGGAGGTGCAACTATTTTTTTAATGCTGTGGTTTGAGAGTAGGTATATGGATGCTAGCCAATGTTGGAGGCACTGAAAATGTAGTCATGTGTGAATAACCACAAAAGTGGTAGTGGTCATGTGACCCATCAGCTTTAGGCAAGTGTGTACTGAGACTGTGGGGGCATTCATGAGCACTTTCACGAGGTCTTGTATTGTTTGAAATCTCTCTATTGGCCAATAAGCTCTTGCAGCAACAGAGTCAATCCCTCATTCACAGACCTTAGGAAACAAGCCAGTCCTCACCCCTCAGGAAGATACTCCCCCTCCCCCTCCCAACTTACCAACAGCCACACAATGAACCACAAAAACATTTACGCAAGAACTTATCCCCACAACAAATCCTATGCCAACTTTGTTCACATATCTATAGAAGTGACACCATCACAAAACCTGACTACACAAGCCACATCATCTCATCCACCTGCACATCGATTAATGTGATATATGCCAGCAAATGCCCCTCTTCGCTGCATATTGGCCAAACCAGACAGCCTCTACACCAAAGAATAAATGAACACAAATAAGACATCAAGAATGATAACACACATGAACCTGTAAGAGAATGCTAAGATAGCTTCCCCAATTATCACCCCTAATGTCATTACCACACAGACACTAACCTTCCCCCCTCATCTCCACTCTGTGGTAAAATTTGATTTGTCAGTTTTATATATGTTCACTTTTTTTGATTGTATCACTTTGGTATATATGGTCGTGCCAATTTTCTTCCACAAATTGATCTGAGGAAGTAGCCCACGAAAGCTCATCACCTAATAAACCATCTTGTTAATCTTTAAAGTGCTACATAATTCTGTGTTTTGTTTCAGCATAACCTCCCTCGATATTCAATAATGGGTTTAAAATAGCCATCCTTCAACAAAAGAATTTCAAAAACCAGTTACAAAAGGAGACAACTGAACTAGAATTCATTTGCAAATTCAAGACTATCAGTTTAGGACTGAAATAGACCTCAACTGGTTAATGCATTACAAAAGGCAATTTCCCCTTCTCTGCCTCAGAAAGGGAAATTGCTCCTTTCACATCTCCACACCAAATTCTATGAATGACCCACTTCCACCCTGACTTGATTTGCTTAATTAATACAATCAACTTCTTCCTTATATATATACTCCTGCTTCTGTAATTTCCACTCAAATATATCTTTTGAAATGGATTTTACCCTCAAAAGCTTATGCCCTAATAAATCTGTTTCTAAAGTACCACAGAAATCCTCATTGTCAGAATTAGAGAAATTTGTACTGGTTAGTTCTAGCATTTATAAATCTATAAATAACTCAAACATTATCTTTTTTCTCCTGCAGAAACAATCTGCTATAGCAATAGCATCTAGTCTTTTAATCAAAAGTCTCATCTGAGATCTCTAATTATGTTCTAATCCAACATTCCAGAATGTATTGGAGGGAAAAGGGGATTCTGTTTTCCCTTTCAATTTCTTTTTCTGTTTTTTTAAGTGCTTGGTTTCTGAGAAATTTATCTGACAGGTTTAGCAGGTTATAGGTAAGCTTATTTTTGGTCAATGTTTTCCATATTGAATATAAGTGTTAAACTTGATTTTGTCACAATTTTCCCTGAATGTTAGTGTAAATTTACAGAAGATTTAACATCATCTATGGCTTTTAATAATGATTCAAGCTTGAGATCGCAAAAAAGAACAATGAAATTTTAATCACTTAATTGCATTAAATAATAGTGTCTGACACATAAGTCTTTCTTTAATAAATGTTTTACAGGGAGTTTAAAATAATGGTTTAAAAATTTCAATAACTGATTTTATATAGGTATGAAAGTACAATATGTATATATCACACAATACAAAAAGACTTAACAACATTTAATAGGTTTAAAACAAAAGTTTCAAATTGATTTTTCTTACCTTTGAGAAATCTGAATTTCAGTTAATTGTATTCTGGTCAACCTGGGTTATCCCTGCAAAATCACACCAGCACAACGAGTTGCTGCTGTGGAAAGATAGTGCATAGGAAACAATCAGTACATGGGTGATTGTAGTGGGGATATATGCTAAAAAGCATGGAGCCCCTGGATCTTTTGGCCTTACCTCAGGTCGTTGCTATATGACACTAGCCATAGATGATCCTCAGCAATCAACTCCAGAAGTATTGTGATAAAGTGTGAAAGTATACCTTGTGCTCTCTCTTACCTACACCAAGGACTCAATTATCTGTGATATCTTGAATTCAGGGCCAGGATCATTTCTAATCATGTCAAATGCTGGCATAATAACCATAACGATAATACTCACAAAGTATCAAAGCCTGACTAGTGCCTGTGCAGATTTCAGGAGGGCAAGGGATGATTCAGAGAGCCTTCCTCTTACCTGGAATGCTACTTGTTAGGGTCTTATGGGGGCAGTAGGCAGTCCTAATTAGTGTGCAGGATGAAGGAGGAGTTCTTAAGCAAACAGACTCATGGATACACAGACAGACAGATGCAAATTTCTAAGCTATATAAAGGGATAAAAATCTGCTTTCAACTAAAAAGATAAACATTCAGACAATAGCTGCGGAGGTAAGGAAAACCTCAAAACAGTGACTGATAAAGAATAGGCAATGACTACTAGAAACATCAGCTTGGATATTTGCATACCAAATGATGGAAAACTGTAGTTTCAAGAGAAATTGGAGAAAGCAAATTGACTCTGAATCTTCAAAAATAAAATAATCTTGGCAATTATTATTCCACTCTTGAAAGGTATATGCATCAAGAAGGTCATAGTATTTTTGAGGATAATAAAAGGGATTATAGTCACTGAGGACTGGAATGATGCTAATTAAGTGAAAATTTTAAGATAAATGTTAAGCATTTTCCCTTTTCTCTTCCCCTGATTCTTGTCCTGCAGCCAGAAAGCAGAAAAGGAAAAATGTGGAATGCAGGAAATGTGATGTTTATTGACAATCAGGAAAGCAGATACACAGTTATATTAAACTCACATTCTACCCAACAACACTTCAGCTCTATCACTTTTCACCCACTTGCTTATGACCTGATGAATATACAAAGTCTTTCTTCTTTATTCACAAATATTAGTAAGACTATAAAAATATAAAAAAGTAAAATGTTTGGCAAGACAAAGTCATATCTCAGGCAATTGAACAGGTCTGAATGCTGCATTAATATCACCAGAACTTCCAACAGTGAGCATCAGCAAAAATGGCCTCATAGCCTGGGGGACGGAGGAGGGGGCACAAAATGTAATAGCGCCTGGCCCCCAGAAGAGTTAATCCAGCCATGACTGCAGGTAAGTTGAGTAAGATATTTTTTCTTTTGATTGAGTGTGGACCCCAACTGATTTTTCTGTGAGTCAATGGCCTGACAGAAAAAAAGTTTCTTCACCTCTGTCAGGTGAGAGCATTTATCTTGCCCAAAGGACTACCTAGAAAAATGACACAAACTCCATCACACTGAAAACTTCACTAGGCAAAACACTAGCTTTTGTGCAATGGGGAAAGATTTCTTCAACAACAGGCAGTTCTACTAATGGGTCCTTTCTATTTTTAGATGCTGTGATAAATGAAGGAATGGGATTGCTTTATTTCATAAAATAAAAGCACCAAGATCTAATTCAAAGATAATGGGTAAAACCTGGACCCACCAAAGTCAATAGCAATCTCTTCCTGCATTGACTTCAATAAACATAGGATTTCACCCTGTGTATCAGAATACAGAAGACGACAGTCCAGGCCTCCAACCTATGTACTGATATTGAACTACCTAAAAGTACCTGAGTATAACATTCAGGTCTACAGGCCCACAAATGAGGGGAGGAGGGCAGAGGGGCAGTTCAAAAGGTAGCAGCAATGGTGCCCTGGAACCCAGACTATTTAAATCACCAGCAAAGTGCCACAACACATGATCTGGGAAGCTTTTAGGGTTGCCTGGGAGGTATGGGCACAGTGCAGCATGTTTTCGCTGTGCTGGGGGGGTGGTTTGAGTACTACCGAGGACCGACTGCCCTCCCACCTCTTCTGCCTGAGCATGAAGTCACAGCCCCACTTTGCCCAGGACCCCCTGCATGTCTGTCAGCTCTCATAGGCTATGTCTAGACTGCAAGCCTCTTTCGAAAGATACTTTCGAAAGAGCCTCTTTCAAAAGAGAGCGTCTAGACTGCACGCGGAACTTTTGAAAGAGCAAGCCGCTTTTTCGAAAGAAAGCACCCAGTGAGTCTGGATGCTCTCTTTCGAAGAAGCCCTATTTACATTCAAGAACGCCTTCTTTCGAAAGAAGGCGTTCTTCCTCGTGAAATAAGGTTTACCGCCGTCGAAAGAAAAGCCGCGTTCTTTCGATTTAATTTCGAAAGAACGCGGCTGCAGTCTAGATGCAGGTGAAGTTTTTTCGGAAAAAGGCTACTTTTCCCGAAAAACCCCCTGAGTCTGGACACAGCCTTAATGAGAATTTCCTTGTGAGAAAGGGGAAGAAAGAAGAAGCTTTTTGTGTGATGGCCATTCTCAGAGAACCAAGATTGCTAGCAAGTTATTTCTCTTTTTGTTGTTGTTTTTGTCTTCCTTTCTTATCTCTGTGAAAGCATTTGGTATAAAGCTGTGCTCCTCTATGCCAGCATAATAGCTCCTGAATTTTCAAAATGTAGATATATGTTGGCACTGATCCACCTACAACTTACAGTAAGTAACTTTTTCCTTAGAACATTTTCCCTGCGTGTGGAACTTTGTCAGCTGCTGACAAAAGCCAACTGGAAATGAAAAAGTTACCTTCATGGGCAATCTGTGTCAACAGCAACACTTGAGTCTGTTTTTGCCAAAGCCCCTGCTGCTTGCAATGCTCTACATGAGAAACCTGCTGTGGTTTCTGCTGCTAACTCCACTGCTACAGATGCTCCTTAAAAACAACAGGCAAGGACAATTGAGTTATACTGCTGCAGGAAAGAAAATGCTTCTACAATCATGGTGCCAGAATAACTCTTATTTACTTTTCAAAATTGTGTGGTGAGATGAGTCAATCTCAGTATGTGGTCCAAGATGAAAAAAAAAAGTATAAAACTTAAAGTTAAAAATATTGTCTCGTTACACAGACTTATGTATACTCTGAAAGAAAAGATGATCAATCATAAATGTTAAGCATCGACTACTTAAGAGTGCCCATCAGCTCGGCAACAATATGTTTTTTTATGGCTACATTTTAAAGAACATTTTAAAGTATGATTTTATAAACATATGTTTTCCTGATTTTCTGTCAACAAGTCTCTTTTTGCTTCTTTTAGCAAAGAACAGTGGGGTTGGATCATATTTTTGAAAAAAAAAATATTATTCTAAAAATGTGGAAGTTTTTCTTCTTTTAATTCAATGTGTACCATATTTTCAGCAATGGTGTGCAGATTTTATTAAATTATTCTGACCACTATATAACAAAAATATGCTGTCATCTAGTTATGTAATGTGTCTGTAAATGTAGAGACACGTACCTACATCTGTCACTTGATGGTTCAGTTCATATGTAGTGATGGAGGAATAATTGTGCTATTTTTCCATGCAGACATTCCATCTGTTCTTTTTGCTGATCTTCCTTAACCTACACAAAGTTCATTTTTTTCTCTTGTATACATGGAAAAATCAAATAAAAAGTGTGTAAATTCTGTGTAATCTTGAGAGTATGAGACACTTGCATATGTGCATGAAAGGGCTCAAACATCTGGAGGTCAATAAGGCTTCTGAAAAAAATCTACAATTTGTATTTATTTATTCTGTAGTATCAATGTTGATGATTCATTATTTCCCCAATTTTTTGCAGTACGTCTACTGAAGCTTTATGATTGGGCTGGATTGCACATACTCTTATACATTATCTTTGGCCAAGATTACAAAAAAAGTTAAGCTCCTAAATCCATGTTTAGGAACCTTTTCAAAGACTACATCTTGAGGTTCCCCCACTGTGCTTCAGGATGAAATCAGGTGTCTTTGTTAATTTGTGCCTCATTCCCCAAGCAACAGCAGTCCTGTTGTGTGGTCTTGGGATATGGTGTATAGCTCTCCACCTGCACCTCTTTGGAAGTCCACCTCCTTCCAGGGGCCTTAAAAGAGTCCAAACACAAAGGAAAATTGTTCCATAGCCTGCAAAGAGGTCCTTCCCTCACAAAGTAGGGGAAGCAATCTTTCAGACTCACAGGAAATCTGAGTTTACATGGCTAAAAGCTGAGGTATAGTCCAGGCCCTTGCCAACAAAATAAACAAATGAGCCGACCTTCTTACCTGAGAGTCTCAGGTTGGTGGTATTTGAGAGTTCATAATGCAGTCTGGAAACATTGGGATCTATTTCTGTTTGGTTCAGAAAATTAATTTCATTGGTTTAATTTCCGCCTTTGGAAAGTTCCTGCCCTCCCCACCTCTTCCCATGGGGCTGATAAACTGCACAGCTGTAAGAGATCGTGCTGATTTTGACCATAGGGGCTCTTTAACCACTCTTTAAAAAAAAAACCTGTTTTTTATTAAGGCAAAGTAGTGGAGATGTTTGACCCAGATACCTAAATGAATGGCCTTAGTTTAAAAATACTTAACTGACACCAGTTCTAACTCCTTTTTCTCACTAAGTATCACAGAATTCAGTGAAATCCCACTTTCAAAAAGTGGGGCAGCTATTTAGGTGTCTAAATATGGACTTAAGAGCCTACTTAAGCACCTATTTTGAAAGTCTTTTGTCCCTGTATGGTTTTTACTCTTTGTTATTGATCATAAAATAAACATTAGGTGCAATATGACCAAGTTAATGCTGCTGTGAAAATAGTCATTTTAATCTGATGATGTTTGAGCTTTTTAAATTTGCAACCTTAACACTGAATCAAGATAAGTGAAAATCGTAGATTTAATCTCACTATCTAGTTTAGAATACTGATAGAAATGTAGCCGTGTTAGTCTGGGGTAGCTGAAGCAAAATGCAGGACAATGTAGCACTTTAAAGACTAACAAGATGGTTTATTAGATGATGAGCTTTCGTGGGCCAGACCCACTTCCTCAGATCAAATAGTGGAAGAAAATAGTCACAATATCTAGTTTAGAAATGTCCATCTGTTTGTATCTCTGTCCATCAGCCTGTGAGTCCATTTGTTCAAGAACTGCTCCTAAATGGTAAGAGGTAGGACCACCAAATTTGGTATGCAGCTTCCTCTTATCTTAACTTAAAGCAATGTCAGGCTCTGATTGTGCCAGGAAAATGGGATGTGCCTGGAATTGATTGTTTCTCATAACACAGAAAAGGAGGAGGAAGAGTTATACTGCAGAATGACCACAGGAGACAGCAAGGGGCCAGACCTGAGGACCAGGACAACTATAACCCTTTTTTCCCCCAAGCAGGGGTCAGATGTGGAAAAAGGGACAGCTTCTATACATTTCACAGAGTTTGTGTGTCTGTTTGTCTGTGTGAGGACCAGGATTGTCCTCTCTCCTTGGGGTTGCCTGCATACTGAATCCCTCATCCCCACCCCAGAACAATGATTTAAGGTCCTGAATAATGCCAGGTAAATCTAGTGGAAAGGTATTTTAAAGTTTCTGGCAAGCCCCCACCCTTCTGCATCAAAGTGCCAGAGTGGGGGAACAGCCTTGACAGGCTGTTTCTGCTAACCTGTCAAAAAGCAAGCAATCTTAGAATGGCTGACAACTTGACAAAATATGTAGAGTAGGGGGTTTTGACAATTGGCTGAACTTCACCTCTTATATCTTCCAAGAGATTCTTAAAAGAGCTGGCAATCATGCATGAGTATGTAGGTAAGCAGACAACAAGAAATCTAGATGAACAGACAAAAATAGGTTGTACAAATTCCAAAAACTTTCCTTTTCAATGGAAAGTGACAATATAAAGCAATTCTTTATACATTCTCCAAGTGTCCATTATGATTCCTCTGCAAAAGACACTTGTCTGACCTTTGCTGTTTGTAATTGCCATATTTGTGCCAACACAAATGGGATGGCAAGTGAATGCCACTGATGGAAGTACTATAGACATTTTTGCATACAAATGAGCCCAATTTTAAATATTATACTGAAATTTCAATGCAAATTGCAGTATCAGAGTGCAATTTTCTATTGAGAAGATAAGATGATATTTTTATTCAGCTACACATTCTCATTAACAAGTCACTTGAGAATATTTAAGGTAATTTTTCTTTTCCATGAGGAAGTCAATCATTCGGTCACTGCATCTCAGAAATCATGTCCTGGACGAACATTTGAAAAAGCTCCCAAAAAGCTATAAAATTGTAAAGAGGCGTGAAGAAACATCAGCCCAAAGAAACCAGTACTAGCAACTGTGGAAACAGTGTTAGTCAAAATACAGTTATAATTAACACAAAAATAAAACCCTCAAAAGTAGAACTGATGTAATATTTAAAAAGTTGAGAATTTTGCAATATTCAGAGATTTTTCCCAACGAAAATCACTTTTCTTCCCTGTAATGGTGCTTAAATTCTGTGTAATTAAGATGAAAAATGCTATCTTTTTTCCCCTTGTAAGCTTTGACTGAGCAAACAAATGAAAGACCCACTATTACAGAGTTTGAGGGATTTGAAATAATCAATTCTTTATTACATTCCTGGGAAAACTCAAACTTTCCTGGTAGGTAATTTTAACCTATTATAAGAAAGAGTCTATATTAGATCAAGTCTCAGCCTTTCCCCCATTTTCAAAATGCTAATTTATTTGACTATTTAAGCCAGAGCTACTCAATTTTGGAAGCCCTGGGGACCACAGTGATACTGACAGCACATGCTGAGGGCCGCAACTTAAGTGTGGTTGCATATACATGCAAATATATGCAAATAGCTTCTTTCACACTGACAAGTTTGAATAAAGATTAAGGTAAGACGACAATATTAGTGCCCCATTTAAGTCAGTTCTGCTGATATTAATAAAATGCAATATTTACCTGATTTTCACCCATATGATAGCACTTTTAATGCACAATGACAGTTCAGGAATTTAACTACAAAAACACATATCAACAGAAGACCATTATATTGATTACTTTTTTGTTTTGGTTCCCATCTGCGGGCTGCATGTTGAGCTCTGTGTAAACCCAAACTGCGCCATGGGCTGCAAACAAATGGGCCACAGGCCGCATGTGGTCCCCAAGCTGCGTGTTGAGTAGCCCTCATTTAAGCTATTATATTTGGATGCACAAGAAAAGGGTGAGGTCCCTTTCAAAAGTGAAACTAACCTGAAAGTAAGTCTTTGCATTGGTGTGAGGAGAGTGCTCAAACATTTAAAGGGACAAGACATCTCATTACTACAACCCACTTCCAAACCATTTCTGAATACATTTACATTATCATTTACATATTGTTTAACTAAAAGCATGTTGACTAGCACAGACTCTCACATTGTAAGGGACTGTTTTGTAAGGGCAATCATTAGCTAAACAATTTATAAGTCTAGGTGCACAATTTATTTTCACGCTGTTTTGGGATAAAGTAGTGATAGTACTATGGCAGTGTCCAAAACAACAGGAACAAACAATGGCAAGGAGTCAATTCAATCTGGTACTAAAGATTCTCCCCAAAAGTCTTTGAAATTAGGATTTGTAACATAAGGAAGTTCTACTGAAGGAAGAGAAAGTCTTACTGGAACTTTCCTGGGCTCTGGCCTCTGGTACTTCTCAAGTCTGCTCCTGGTCCATATGTAATTTCCACCGATTACCATTAGATAGTTTTATCTCAAACAAAACAGGTTCTGTCCATTTAAAAATTTCTCCAGGAACCCATTTCACTTCACAACCATCAATGGAAGTCCATATACATGAAAAAAAAAGCAAGTCTCACATCATTGATCAGTTTGCATAGCTTGTGATATGGCTATATGGAAGGCAAAATGAGGATGGAACAAGTCCCAACAGAAAGAAAAGACTGCATCAAGAAATAAAATTGCAAATGATTTCTTAGTAGCAGCATACAGTGGGTTAATACACACACTCAAGAAATTATCCAAATTATGCTAAACAATCAATTCCACCTTGTGTTTAGCTGTGAAACTCTGAGGCTATATCTAGACTACAGGCTTCTTTCGGAAGAAGTTATTTTCGGAAGAGATCTTCTGAAAAAACGTCTTCCGAAAGAGAGCGTCCACACACAAAAGCGCATCGACAAAGTGATGTGCTTTTTCAAAAGAGAGCGTTGAGACTGACTGGATGCTCTCTCGCATAAAAGGCCACCCAGAACCACTTCAGTCAGGGCTTTAGGTCACCAGTTGCTTCCGAGTGCTGGTGCCGGAGACTTGCAGAGACACACACTGCATGGGGAGAGGGGGAAGAGTCCTAGAAAAGGGGGACACTAGGGAAAGGAGGTTGAGGGCTATGGAGGATGGAGGGGGATGAGGGAAAGCCCTGTGCCTGGAGGGTTGTGCTGTCCCGCCCTCACACAGCCCTGCTGATAGTGGGGTGGCCTGATGGGGGTGGCTCCTGGAGTGTTTGGGGGATGGGAGGGGATGGAAGGGGGCGGGCACCTTCCAAGGGCTTAGGCACTCCCTCTTTCATTCTCTGTTTTGTGAGTTTGTCTGTCTCCTTCTTCAGGTGGTGAGGGCCATCAACTCGATCCTGCTGCGGAGGGTCACTCTCCTGAGAGACCTGGACCCAATTGTGGCCAGATTTGCTGCCCTGGGATTTCTGAACTGCGGCAGAGCGATTGATGGGTCTTCAGGCACTGGTCAACCACTGGGGACAGTTCACAGACATTTTTGTTGGGTGGTCGGGCAGGGTGCATGATGCCCGCATCTTCAGGAACTCGAGCCTCTACGGCAAGCTGGAGGCGAGCATATTCTTCCCCTGCCATGAACTTGCTGTTGGGACGTGCAGATGCCACTGTGCATCATGGGAGACACAGCCTACCCCCTGATGCCATAGCCATACACAGCCACCTGGACCCCAGCAGGGACCAATTTTATGCTCAGCTCACCTGGGCCTGAATACAAGTTGAGTGCTCCTTCAGCACTGCTCAGTTTAGGTGCCTGCTGACATGCCTGGACGTGGGGGAGCCCAATATCCATGAAGTGTCATGGCATATTGTGTCCTCCACAACAGTGTGGCGACGAAGGGGGAGGCCTTCCTCCTGAGGTTGGGGGCAGATGCTGGCCGTGAGGGGTAAGCCTTCCAGCAGCCGAGGACTGCTGCCATCCAACAGGCCCATCAGGCCGTCTTGCACATCTGGGAGGCCATCAGGGAGAGGTTCTCTCAAGGACCCAGTAATTCTCCCCAGGACCTCCGGCTTGCTGCCCTTTCCCACCATAACCCCTCCCTTCACCTGTTCCCTGACCTCTCAGTAAAAACACCTGTGTTGTTTCCAACCAAATGACATCTGTATTTATATTACAGAAAAAAAAGGTGTGCAGGGGGAGGGAGGCTAAAAACCTGGTGGGGGAGGGAGCGGCTAGATGTGCCACTTCGGGTGCAGGGACCTTATCAGAGTTGGGGTTGTGTGGGTCTGTGTGGGTCAGGATGGGGGGCTGGAGCAGGGTCAGGGATGGCAGGGGGAACAAGAGTGTGGAAGCCAGGAGCAGTGACAGCAGGCGGGTGTGCCATCATGCACGACATGATGGCGCACGTTATCACACTGCTGCATAAGCTGGTCCCATGCATGGTTCCATCACTCCGAGTTCTCATGGACCTGCTACATGTTGCGCAGGATGCTGACATGCTGGTGCATGAGGTCTTCCTGGATGCTGGCACACCATAAGGTCCACGGGTTCTGGCAGCTGGCTCGGGTGGTATGGCTCGGCCCTCAGTCCTGGCTGGTCTGACTGTGGTAAACACAAAGAGGGAGAGGCGGTCAGTCTTCCATGCAGACAGCGTCTCTGAGGCCGTGCCCTCCTGTGTGAGCAGTGACTAACAGTCCTCGGGGCAGAGGAGGGGGATGTCCAAGGAGCAAGGCCATGTGTGGCCTGCCTAGGAAGCCCTGCCTCACAGGAGCCCCGAGGTGCACAGGGGACTATGCTACCCGCTTCTAACCCCTCCCCAGCCCACAAACAAGCAGGAAATAGAAATGTCCAGCCACAGTGGGATCCCCTCATGGGCAGTAAAGGAGCCTGGAGCAGCCTGGCCCTACCTGGTGTCTGCACACACACCTGCAGCTCGCAATGCTGCCTGCGGGAGAGGATGGTGCCTCATACATGCAGGCATGTCTGTGTGCTGTGTGCAGCACTCCTCGGTGTGACTCAGGTCATGCCTGCGTCCTTGTGGCTAGTCCACATTCAGCCTTGGAAGGTGCTGGGAGGGCTCTTCCCCCCCCCCAAGCCTGACATGGCAGCAGGATTCCACCAATGCTCAGGCGCTGCCTGCTGCATCCATTTGCCACACATTAACGCTTCATATGGTTACACATGTGAGGACCACATCACGATGTCCAGCCTGAGCAGTCCGAGCGACACTCGCACCATGCCCTTTGTGAGCTGGCTGCCCCAGCAGTGTGTGATAAAATAAGACCACTCACCTGAAGTTCCCTCCCTGGTGTCTGACGAGGCTTGGGAGACACCCTGGCTAACCAGCACCGGCTCGAGAGTCAGGGTGACAATGTCTGTCTCCTACTCCTCCGCCTGGCCCTGGTCCTCCAGCCCCTCCACTGCCGTGACTTCCAGCTGGGCAATGACTGTGGTCTGGAGGCTAGAGTCCACCACGATGGGTGGGAAAGTCATTTCCCCACACCCCAGTATCTGGTGCAGCTCCTGGTAGTAGGGGCAGGTGTGGGGTTCTGCCCCTGAGCATGAGTTGCACACTCTGGCCTGGACATATCCCTGATGGAGCTCTTTCACCTTACTCCAGACCTGTTCCAAGGTCCGGGGTGGGTACGTCTGCACTCCACCAGGGACTCGGCCATGCACTTTAATGTCTCAGAATTGTGGCTTTTGGAGCGGAGATCCTGCAAGGTGTCCTCCTTGCCCCGCAGCTCGAGGAGGGACAGGATCTCCACTCCAGACCAGGAGGGTTCATGCTTCTTGGTCCCCCTGGGTGGGTCCTGGGAATCTGGGGCTGCTCCCTGCGAAGGCCAGGGGAGTCATGGGGGCTTGAAGCTGAGCCATAGTTGGAGAGGCCTGTGCCAGTGAGAGCGGCATGGTGAGGTGCTGCTCTCAGGCCAGCTTCCTGCCACAATGCTTATTCAGGATGCCTGGAGCTTTAAGAGGGGCCAGGAGACAGAAACTATAGAGTTCTGATTAATTTGGATGGAATGGCCACCAGTGCATCTTTGTTATTTCCTAGAGGACTCTTCTTCCCCCCCCCCCAAAAAAACAACAATCAAAAAAAAAACCTGTCCTCCCCATCCACACACGCCTTTTTCTGAAAGAGCTCTTTCAGAAAAAAGCTTCTTTTTCATAGAAAGAGGATTACCAATGCTGGAAAAAATCCCTCTGTTCTTTCGATTTACTTTCAGAAGAACACGACTATAGTGAGGATGTAACACCGGTTTTGTCAGAAAGAAGGCCATTTTTCTAACAAAACTCTATAGTGTAGACATACCCTGAGTATATTTCCTAGCCCTGAAGAAGATCTCTGTGAATTTAGGATCAGATACCTTACCATTAAAGCATTCTACTCCTTTCAGACTCAGTCAAGCCAGTTACTCTATGCTGTGTGTACTATATTATAAAATTGTAGTTATACTTTTGACTTTTTTCTTGATGGCAGTGCTTTTAGTCCTGTTTTGTGCATTAACTTCTAAGCAGATGAAAACAAATTAATATCATAGGCATTTATCTCAAAAATGTTAAAGATACGACGTGAACCAAAAACCTCCAGAAACATATAACTTGTTATAGCCACAGATTGTTCATCACCATGGGTATTTTATTACTTTCACATGTATTTTTTATCTGAAGTTTGCTGATTATAGATCAATCAGACTTCTGAAGTACTATAAGGCAGAAGGTTCAACTATATTAAGTGCCTTTTTTCCACTAGGAGTATGATTATCTTAAAATAAACATACTTCTTGAAGTACTCTTCTTGCTAATAGAAGAGGGTTTTATATATACATATATATGAAAAAAATTATTTTCTTCACTATAAACTGCCGGATATGGTTAAGATATTTCACATGAGACATTGCCAGAGATTAATTTATCACATTCATGCCTTGATCTAACAGACTCAGAATGCTTTTTCCAGCACAGGCAGTTTTATTTAATGCTTTAATGTTCATTTTGTTGATAAACAACACTACTTTTTATTTAGAAAGTATAAAGATGCCAGTTTGAAAACAGTATGTATCTTTGAAGGCTTCCACCTTCATATTTTTATTAACAGTGCATGACAAGATACAATCTTTGCATGACATCTGATGATAGGTTTACGTAATAGTGAAATCTATGAAGGAATGGAGTAGCCATTCCTAGCAATTAGTATGATTTTAAAATGCTGGCATTGAAACATGGTATGTACAACTCAAATGGTAAAATCTTTAGATCAGTTCATCTGAAGAAGTGAGTTTTTCCCATGAATCCTCATGATTCTGTATCTATATCTATATCCAGGGCCAGGAGATATCCAGGGCCTAACAAGGACAAGGAGAGTGAGGCACTTGCCTTGGGCACATAGCTGGGGGGGGGGGGGGGGGGCACAGAAAAATAATATAGAGAACTATTTTTTTAAGACAGCTACTTATTTTAAGACAGCGCCACTTCCCTTCCCCTCCCATTAGCAACGGCCGGCCCGCAGTTTACGTCCAGCTGCACATTGCCAATCCTCAGTCCAACAGTCACCAACCCTGGCAGCTGCCCAGCACATCAACTGCTTCCAAGTGACACGGGAGGCCAGGCACCAGCTCAGCATGCCAAGTGCTGCCTTAAGGTACCTTAGTGCAGTTCCCAGGCACAGGGCTGTTGGAGAAGGGGCTGAGATTGCTCTGCACAGGGGCAGAGGTGCAGGGAGTCATGTGGAAGTTTCAGGCTGGGAGCCAGGACTCATGGGTCTTGCCTCACCTCTTCCAGGGGCGTGGCTTTAGGTCTTAGGGGTATGTGATTAGAGGTGGAGGTCTGGGAGCTATGATCCCTGGGTTATATGGGTCAGGGGGTTCAGGCCCTTAGCCTGTTGGAGTCATGGTTTCCCCTCCAAAAACTGGAGCCCATGATGCTGAGCCGCCTGTTCCAAGTGCTTTGAATGTGCTACACCCGTGGTCACCAACTTGTTGATCGCGAATGACTGGTCAATCGCGAGGCCTCGACCAGTTGATCGCGAGGCATTCGGGCAACCCCACCCCCCATTTTCCCCCCACCCCCGAGAAGCCCCACTACCTACCTCTAGTGTAGTGCCGGCTTCCCGCGGGGTGGACGGAAGTCCTCTCTGAAGCCTGCATCACTTCCAAGGGCTCCGGAAGGGCGCGGACTGCTCCCCCTCCCACAGCTCTGTTGCGTGCTGGGGGAGGGGGTGGTGGCCCTAGAGGAGGAGTGCGAAGGCTTCCCTGTGCTGCTGGCGCCGGAGGGGTGAGTTGGGCGCAGGGGTTTCCCTGCGCAGTGGGAGTCTGCTCCGGGGTTTGGCCACGCTGTGGGAAGGAAAGGAGTTGGCTGGACCAGGCCGGGCCACGGGAGGGGAGTTTGACCCTGGGGCAGGCGCCCGTGGGGGTTGGCCATGCTGCAGGAGGGGGTTGGCCGCGCTGTGCCGTGGGAGGGGGGTTTGGCCCTAGGGCAGGTGCCCGCGGGGGTTGGCCACGCTGCGGGAGGGGAGGGGCCGGGCCACACCACGGAAGGGGGGTTTGGCCCTGCTGCGGGAGGGGTGGGGGGTTGCCCCTGGTGCAGGCTCCAGCGGGGGTTTGGCCCCACCGTGGGAGGTGGGGGTTAGTCCCGGGGCAGGCACACTTGGGGTTTCCCTGCACCGCTGGGGGCCTGGAGGAGGCATGTGCTGGCTTCCCGCGGGGGAGGAAGATGCAGGTGACTCTGCTGCCACTGGCACCCTGTCCCTGCTCCCCAGACTCCACTCCCTGTCCCCAGCTACAGAACTCTGTCCCCACTCCCATCCCCATTCCCCTGTCCCCAGCTACAGAACTCTGTCCCCATTCCCATCCCCGCTCTCCGAACTCTGTCCCCATTCCCCTGTCCCCATTCCCGTCCCCACTCCCCGAACTCTGTCCCCACTGGCACCCTGTCCCCTGCTGCAGAACCCTGTCCTATGCCCTCCCAGAACCCTGTTCCCTCTCCCCTGCCCCCAGCAGCAGACCTCTGTCCCCACAAAATGTATAATTATAAATGCTTCATTTTAGATTTAAATAGCATGAATAAAAAACAGGCCATTTATTTCATAACTATAAACACGTGATTTTAATTTTATATATCGCATAATCTAAAAATAAAGTGTTTATCAGAGTGTGTAAGTAAGGGCTGGGGATAGCAAGTGATGGACAGGAGGAGAATAGAGAGGGTGGGGCTTCAAGTAAGGGGCGGGGCAGTAGATCTTCGCCTGTTCTGAGATTTAAAAAGTGATCTTGGGTGTAAAAAGGTTGGAGACCACTGTGCTACACAAACCAACGCATAGCATAGGCAGTGACTGTGGCTTCTTGTGAAAGAAGTTTTAGTAAATTAAAAATAATTAAGAAATACCTTTGAGCATCCACTGGTCAGGAGAGATTATCAAATATGTCTATCTAATCAATAAAACACAAGGTAACAAATAATATTAATTTCAATGCAATTATTTATGAGTTTTCCTCATTAAAAGCGCACAAAGTACAATTATAAACAAATACCTAATAGTACCTGACATGGTGATATTTTATAATTATATGTATATATGTATTAATTGATTGTTTATGCAGATCTCATAACTATAATAAATAAATGTTGTGGTGTTGTTATTATTATTATTATTATTGTTATGTATGTATTTTCCCTTTCTCTACAAAATAACTACTATGAATATACACACATGAGGGGGCACAATTAGCTAGTTATGGCACTGTCTATATTTATATCTTAGTTAGTCTCTACGGTGCCACAGGACTATTCATTGCTTTTAAAAGTTGTTTTTCAAGTTATAGACTAACATAGCTTCCCCTCTGAGACTAGTAAAATCTTCAGGTTGCATTACATCATGAATGAAAAAGTAAGCACAAGATTTAAAGTTCTTACAAGTCTTATTTTAGTGAATCAATTGAGCTATAACAAGTTACACAAACTGAGAATCTGCCCCATTATTTTCATTTACATAACAAAGGCACTGCGCTAGGCTCTTTACAGATATGTAAGAAGATAAATCTGCCTCAAACAGTGTTCAATCTGAAGACACAATCCTGCAGCCTAACTCATGAAGACAGACCTACATGGTGTTCATGAATTCCATGAGCTTTCCCATATGTGCTAAGGTCAGTGTTTTCAAGACTGGGGCCCTTTGGGGGTATACAAACCCATTTTGGAACAACAAGGGCTGAAGACTTGCTCTGGGCTCATGCTGTCCCATCCCACAATACCTTCAAAGCATCAGCATGCTTAGGGTGTAGGATGGAGTTTAAAAGGGAGAGTAGAGTATTTTGCCTGGCACATTGTGAAGGTGAACAATTTCATACTCTGAGCTCCTGGAGAGAAGCTATACAGAAGCCTTTACTGCCTGAAGCCTGGTGATAATGATCTTACTAAGCCAACAAAGAAAGGACCTGTTCTGAGCCTTTGGGCTTTTCTACACTTGAAATGTTACTGTTGTGCTGCTGTAGTACTTCAGCATGGCCACCAGCTATGCTCACAAGAGGAATTCTACTGTCAGCCTAGGTAATCAAATTCCTAAGAAGAGCTTGCTAGATCAAGAGAAGAATTCTTGTGCCTATCTAGCAGTGTCTAATTTGTTGGTTTAGTCGGTTTACCTATGGGCTGTGTCTAGACTGGCCAGTTTTTCTGGAAAATCAGCTGCTTTTCCAGAAAAACTAGCCAGCTGTCTACACTGGCCGCTTGAATTTCCACAAAAGCACTGACTTCCTACTGTAAGAAATCAGTGCTTTTTGCGGAAATACTATGCTGCTCCCGTTTGGGCAAAAGTCCCTTTTGCACAAAACATTTGCGCAAAAGGGCTGGTGTAGACAGCTGAGATTTGTTATCCGCAAAATAGCCCCGATCGTGAAAATGGCGATCGGGGCTTTTTTGCGGAAAAGCGTGTCTAGATTGGCACAGACGCTTTTCCACAAAAAGTGCTTTTGCGGAAAAGTGTCCGTGCCAATCTAGACACTTTTCCGAAAATTCTTTTAACGGAAAACTTTTCCATTAAAAGCATTTCCGGAAAATCATGCCAGTCTAGACGTAGCCATGCTGTTCAGGGGGGGTGGATTTTTCAATGTAGCAATGTAATTAAGCTGACAATTTTCCAATGAGGACCAGACCATTATTCTGGTGTTTAAATCTTTATTTTGCCTGGTGGGAAGAAAGAGGACTGGTAGGAAGTAATCCAGGAAGAAAGCCCCATAGCATTCCAGGGTGCAGAATTTAGCAGCATACTATTGAACTCGGGACTGGAAAGATGTGGAGAGAATGGTCTTGGTTCCTCTACCATTTTCTAAAGGGGGACAACACTGGAAGCCTATCCTTTAGTGGGAAACCTAATTTGGGGAAGATCTTGAAACTAAAATGGGAGTGTTTGTATAGTGTACCTTAGCAGGCGTCAAGTTAGTTTCAAAGGTTTTGTTTGGTGTAATCAATCAACTTTCACTACCAGAAAGATTAGCTTGTATAAAACTATTGAAAGGTGAGTTTTAAGAGTAGTCTTTAAGAATTAGGGTATGGAACAGATCACATCATGGAGGAGGTGACGAATTTCAGGTACTGAACGAAAGAGGAGACAAAGGGGAAGGTTAGTTGCATGGCTTGAGTAGAACAGAGCAGGGAAGAGATATGTGAACAACAGTAGGTTGGAAAATAGCTATTCCAAGCTTTAACAGTGAATTCAAGATCTTTAAGTCTTATATGGAAATGTTAACATACAAAATTAGACACAAACATGTAGCAAACAATGTAATTAAAGACTTTTTTCCCCCCAAATAGGCACAAGGGGGAAGTCAAGGTATTCCTTCTGACCCTCTCATATATGGAAGGTCAGATTAATTTACTGATAAATCAAGTTCAGACTTGATTGCTCAAACTGGCTATTTACTTGAAGACATAGCTTTTTAAATAGATTTATTTAGGTAGTATGTATAAATTAAATACATTGATTCCCAAGCTTTCAGATAACATACTCAAGCCTTCTTTATTATTAAAATCAAAAAGTACCTAATAACATGTTAAATAACTACATTTGAGGTGTCTTGAATGAAAGCTGTATTTTGTTAATATACATGGTGTTTTGACTTATCTTTCAAAATACATGCAAAATATTCTGTGATAGATAGTAGACAGGTCTGATCAAGGTTTTTGTGTGTAAATATAAATTATGTGGAAACTACAGAATAATATAATGTTGAATTTATATGGTCTAAAAACAGTTTTCTATTAACATACTTATAAAGTGATATTAAATTGAAATCTTACTTTGCATATGATGCTTTAGCCTTATGATTCTTAAGCTCTCTTCCTAAAATAACATACATCTCTCATTTCCTTGCATATATAAAAATTGGATTATTTTTTCCATCTGATATTTGTCAGATATTTTTCTTTGTAAATAACTGAGCTCTCTTAGATGAATACCAGTTTGCTTCAACAGTATAGAAAGTAGTTTTAAAGCAAGTCAGCATTCTCTTGATTCAGCACAAAATATGTCAAAGCGGATTCCAGACTGATCACATTTAATACTTCAGTCAGCTAGCCAAACTGCCGTCAGAAACAGAAAAATTAAGTAGTGTGAAAACATTTCTGCTAGAAAGGGAAAAATTATGAAAATTCCATAATTAAAATTTTATGATTCCTTTTGGTTAATTTGATATAGGCTCAGATTTCATTCAGAAAGCGGAAGCTGATTTCCATCTCTTTGTAAATTAATTTTTCTGGGACAAAATGGCCTATATAACGCATCCCTCTTGTTCAAACTATTAAATGAACTATTTGAAAATTTGCTCTATTATGGTATGATTCTTGCAGGTTTTTCTAGTTCATTAAGAGGCCCAGAATATCTCCTTCACTCATGTTGTTGCCCTTTCAATATCAATGGAATAGTGTCTAGCAAAAGAAAACTTCCTGGGAAACAGAATAAAATCTGTCCTGTCTGCAAAATGTGAAAATGTAAAGTATGGAATTGTGTATTGGTGTCATTGATTCTATCACATTTCTGCATTTCAGAAGACTGCTAAAATAACTGCAGAATTTCTACAGCGACAACAGCACAGAAAAACACAACTGCTCTGCATTTTATGTAACTGGTAAGTGGAAAAATGCCTAGCAACCTCAAAGGCCTGACTTTGTGTAAAAAATTCAGTAGAAGGTCTTTTAAAACTCTCTCCCCCTATGGGATTGGCAATGGGAGATGATGGGAGTGGGGGGAGGAGGGAAGGGGGAGGAGAGAAGCATCACCTGAGCTGGCAGGGACTATGCACCTGGGGGAAAGTATATAAATCTTTTCCCGTTAGCCAGAGACCCCCTCACTCACAGACTAGCAGGCTAATTGCTGGCATCTTCTGATGGGAAGTGTTGAGTACAGATAATCCTTAAATGGGGGTACAGTTCTCCAACAAACTGAAAGTAGGAAAGGACATATGGAAAAGCCCCTGCTAAAGAAGCTGAAGAGTGGAGTGATGGAACCTGATCTCTTATACAGCAAAAGGACAGTACCCTTTCCCTAGCCTGACAATCCTCATATCTGGAGAGAAGGATGAGGTACCAAAATAGGCTGGGACCAGCAGTGGGGAGATGAGGTGTGTGTGGGGAGAGGGCTGACAGTAGCATTCTATCAGGAAGAAATGATTAAAGAAGTGTTGATGACCTGCACTGTATGAGCATTACTGTTTAGTTCCCAGATGAGCAAAACTGATAAATTACAATCTCATTCAACCTCATCCTTTGCATTTTATCCTTCTGTCCATGTGTTTGGGATAGCAATTCCAGGGAAAATCCAGACCTTGAATTGCAGGGACAAGTTCTGCTCTCTTATATGTGCATTCGGTTACCACTGAATTAAATGGAAACTGTAGAAGCAAATGTAAGGACAGAACTTGGACTCCAGAATGTAATTTTACTGTGGGTTAATTGATTTCATTGAGCGCTGCACTAGCTGGTAAACAAGGTTTTTCCATCTCTAAATTTTATTAAGTCTGTCTTCTAATGTGAGAAAGATACTAAAAAGATGGACTATATGGTTTAGGTTTAATCCACTAGCATTTACCCTGTAAAGACCTGAATGGAGTTAATTGAATCATATTTTATCAAAAGAGTAATTTGACAATTATTGTTTTAGATTATCTTTGCTCAATACCCATTGAGCTCTAGATTTCATTGTGCAATACTTTGCATCTGAATCCTGCAGCCTGGGATGGCGTTGGAAGGCATTCTTGCATCTGTCTGACATGAACAGTCTATAGGTACTTCAGCCCACATGCACTTCTGTGCTTGCTAATCCGAGAAGCATTGTTTTCCTTGCTCCCTCCAAGGATGCGTGCTACTGCTTATCTGAAAAGCAATTTGAAACAATGACATTCCTCTATACTCTGCAAAAGGAAACTCCATTTGCAAGTATATTCATGGCTAATTTCTTTCTTCACAATAAAATGTTTTTGTTCTTTTAAATCCAAGTCCTTTCTGGTTAGTGAAAACTAGTAGGGAAAATACTGGGAGACAGATTTTTCAATAATATTTAGGCATCTAAAGATGCAGAAGGTACTTGGTGTGATTTTTTTTTCAAAATCACCTAACTGAAATTAGCTGATTTTGGAAACCAGCCTCTTCAGATGCTTTTGACTAGCTTGTAAGTGGCCTGTCTAATTTTGGGTGCTTAAATATCTTTAATCTGGTGCTACATCTTTTGCTGGCATATAAACATATTGAAAATTTTCCAATACAGTAGAATGTTTTTCTGCTGAAAGATGCTGATTCATCAAAATCAGAATGTTCTGTATGTATTGACTTTTATACAATTTCAGCTAGATGTAGAGAAGGGAATGAAAAGAAATGTTTCAATTTAGTGTGACAGTGTGAGCAGGGAGTGCTTCATTTTTGTTTCAAAATAAGTTTTCTTTTAGAAATTGTACATGTTATAAAATTATAATGTAACAAAATAAAAATATATAAAATAAACAAATACATAAAACATTTAAAATCAACATTGAAATTACTGATCCAATTTTTTAAACAATGTTAATGTTGCATGACATTGCAAGATTTGACCTCTTCTGATTAGGAAGAATTGTTTTTTCAAAGTGTCAGAATTCCCTTGGGAAGAAAACATTGGTTCCCAAAAAGCTATAGTTTGTGGAGCAACCAAGGCCTCTTAAGGAGGACAGAGTTCTCAGAGCTCTTGAAAAATCATATTTGGTTAAGCATTTCTATTCTGCTAGTATATTAATGTCAGTTAGAGGGTTAATTTTTATGACAATTCCAAATTGGTAAAACCCTTATTTCAAACACTGTTACTTTAACTAGCAATAGCTTAGAATGACGAAAAAATTATTTTGCAGACAAACTGTGTGTCCACTAATAGAGTTACTCAGTGAAAGCTCTAGAGCAAACATTTGCTAGTGTAGACTAAGTCTTTATGACCTCTACTGTTGAAAGCTGAACTTGATTCTGACAATCTAACCAGTGGCTTACCTGCATCTGTAATTGTTGATTTCGGTTAAGCTTTCAGAGGTACAGATCTTCTTGATTTTTGCCAATCTTTCCTAGTACCTGATGATGGCAGTGAAAACTACCTATATAGCACTGGGTTTAAATGTTTTTGTTTTTTTGGGGGGGTGGATGGTTTTTTGTTTGCTTGTTTGTTTGTTTTGGTAATTGACCAAAAATAGTTATTCATGCTCATTATCAGATCTCATATTTGGATTGGTACCATTAATTGCATGTATTTCCACTTGTATGAGGGTTTGGGTGAGAGCAGGGACTTTATTCTCTACTCTAACGAATCCCAGAGAGAAGATTGTTTTTCTGCTTAGACACTCTTGCAGTTGGAGTTCCACCTTGTGCTCAAAATGTATTTAGGACTGTGAGAAGGCACGGGTTGAAGTGTTTTTATTAAAGTTCAGCTTTGTATCTCCATTTCATGCATAAATGATAAAAATTTAGCTAAGGCTTCATTCAGAGAAGCCCGAGTTGATTTTAGCAGATAGGCGAAAACAACTAGAAGCTATAGCAAAAATTATATTAGACTTTCTAATGGTGTGTATGTGTTTTTGTCCAATTTATAAATAACGTTGGGAAACTCTTAGACTGTTAATTGACCAAGTGACCAAGACTATTTACTTCTATTTTCATTTAGTTGGGATAATGTGGCTTCTTCTGCTAAATAAGGAATTGCCACCCTAAAACAACCTGGTAATTAAAGTTGGTGAGGAATACAGCAGCGTGCTTTCAGTTTCATTGTATTCTGGAATAAACATATTTATTTGGATTTATTAATAACAGATGATCAAACATTTGCATACATAGCTAAAAATGTATCCATGGAAACTGTAATGAGCATAAATTACGCACAGCTGAGAGCCATGGTGGTAACAGACAGGTACGTTGCATAATTCTTGTAGCACTTTAAAATAATGGTCCAGTTAATCAATGCTGAATTACAATATAAATCTTATAATAATAACTATGTCATGTATATTAATAGGTAATTGGTTTATCATGATGAATGTTTTTACCATACTTACTGTAAATTAGCAAATAGAACATAATTTTAGATAGTTGCTATACTAATTATTAATTCTAGTGATTAAATAATCTGTTAATTCCATAGTGTCATGGACTACCAGGCTGTAACAATGTCTGTTACAAAATATTTACTCCTTATAGCCCTGGATGATGATAATGTATTCACTAGTACAAACCATTGCACCCAGACAAAGCCTCACTGGAAGTAGATTTGTTGTGGGCTCTATGTATTTGCAGGACCTGGTCATACTTCTGTAACATAAAATATATCATGCCTGTATACTCTATACTTGAATGTAGTAAAGGAATATTAAATTTAGTTCAGAGCAAAAGTCCTTTTCTGTGAGGTAGGGGGAGCTCTATTATTCCCATTTGCAGATGGTGGAATGAAGCACAAGAGAGGAATCACAGAGATTAGGCATCACAGTGCTGAGCATCATGGCACCTAACTTTTAGCTATCACGGAAAAACCATTGTGACCCACAGTCTGAGTTAGCTATTGCTTCCCTAGGAACCTAACTAAGAATGTGATCCACAAAAGCAGTGGATGATTAGCCACTGGGCCTACAGAGTCCATGTCCAGGAGACTCAGCCAATTGGGTGGCCTTGTAAAAATGGGTACTCTTGTACCCCAACCCACTCTGTCCATCTGTGCTCTTGTTGGGAAGTGAAGGAAGTTCCCACACCACTATCCCACTCCCCAGAGGTGAGACAGGGCACATACCCATATCTATCCCTCTATCTCTTGTTGGAATCTGTATAGGGGTACTTGCTTTGACTCAGGTCTCCAAGGTAAGTGACTCCCCAACTAATCTAGCTAATAAGATATACTGACAACAGGAATGAATGCTAAATTCTGTCCATCTCCCAGGTAGGGCTTTAATCAAGGCACCTACATCCATTTAGAGAATCACGAATGGGGAATGGGTTTCCTGGAATTAAGCCGTCTGTGTGTTAAGCTACTTTGTGAGGGAGTGAAATAGGCACCAGTTTCACTAGAGAAAATCAGCCAGCAGAGAAAAAGTAGTACCCGCTTGGTAACTTGTCTCAGTGGTTAGGGCCTTCAGCTAGGGCATACGAGACCTGAGTTCAATTTCACCTCTCTCTGGAAGACAGGGAGAAAGAATTTGAACAACTTCTCAGGAGCAATTATAATGTAGAGGACTCTCAACGTCTCCCCTTGAAGCTGATGAGCTCCAGATTTATTAACAAAAGAGTGATTAGAGCAAGGTGACTAGATCCAAGATCTGCCCCCTCTCAGGCTAACCCTTGGACTATATAGACTTTCTCTTTGTAGCTCAAAAATTATTCCACTGTGCAGAGCAATCCATAGGGGTGTGCAGAGCCCAGGGCAGAAGTGAAACACTACTTCTGGGGCCAAACACACCAGCCAGTCAAGTCGGGCTGTGGAAGCCTCCAAAGTCAGGAGTGATGGGACAGAGGAAGAATGGGAGAAGGGCATGTTAAACTTGATAATAGCTTTGTGGTATTCTTCTCACCACAGTAGACTAGTTAGATGACCATATTGGTTGCAAGTAAATGTGAGATTTTATCAGATCATTTGGGTACAAAATAATTATTTTTAAAATTAAAATATAGCTAGATGCTTCTCATGTGTGTCAATTGCTTTCTGTTTCTTTTAAAGAAAAGGTTGAAGGATTATTGGTAATCTTGTTTTACAAAAAGGGTTAATATGAAAAGCTAAGGTGCCCCTTTTGGAAGAAATTAGCACTGCTGGCAGTAGCATAAGGTTAGACAGATTCTTGTTTCTATTTGTGACCTTTGAGTTCTCTGAATTCTTGCTCTTAAAAAAATCTGCACAAACTAGCAATTATGTTGGGATAATGGCTGTTCATAATTGTGTATTCTGGCAATTTCCTGGTTTTGAATTACAAGAATTTGCATATGCTTTCTTGGATTCTCCAATAAGTTATACTCACTTTATCTTATACTCACTTTTTTTCCCTTATCACCACTTGGAGATCATAATGTCCAGGCAAATCATGTACTTTATTCAAAAGTCTGAAGAACATTTTAAAGATGCCTTTCAAAAAAGAAAATCAGAACAAAACTAGACAGCAAGAATGGTACAACCAGATGTTTTCCCACTTCTGTTTCACTCCAGATAAGTCTCACAAGAACCATACAAACCAAATTGTGTATCATCCCTCATTGCTGTTATGTACTTAGGACACTAGCATGCAGGTATATTCTCAGGAAAAAATATGATGCTTATTTTTTTTTTTTGTTATTTGGACATAAGGAAAGTCACTAGTAGAAAACAATGAATATACAGCATACCTTAAATACATATAACTGAAGTTTAAATAGTCTAGAGAAAACAGGGACAATGATGCCTCTCCACTAAATATTAGCTTTCTGGAGTACCTCTCATAAGGGATTTAGCAGCCTTCAGCAAATTTACACAAAGCTCTTGAAACTTCTCTAATGGAAAATTATGCCTATTAATTAGTGTTTTCTTACTGTCTATGCTACCAACATGTAGCTTCACTCTGTGATAGGCATTTAGTGGCACAGAAAAAAAAATCAAATGGCACATTGCTAAAGTGACATGGAGGGGTTGTAGCAACATCTCCTGCCTCAGAATACTGTATCATCTTTGAGCAGGAGGCTGTGGCATGGTTCCAAGATGGAAGATCATTTCCACATAATCACCATCCTACAATTCACATATATAAAAGCTGAGTTATTGGGACTCTGTGGAAGAAGGATTTTCATCAATAGAGATCAATACATCTCCATAAACAAGACATTATTCCATGTAGATAAATGGGATATTTTCTTTAATATATAACCCAGAGGCACTGAGACCTCTGACAAGGGAGGGTGAAATCTGCTCTACAACCTTAGCTAAGAGCCAGTTGGCTTTTAGCACGTAGATTTAGCTCCTAAAGTTGTAGGTTCAATCCTACCTGCTGACAGACCAAGGCGGAGTAACAACCATTCAGAGAGAAAAGCATAGTCCTTCTTTAAAACCTCAATCCAGCAATGAACTTAATCACACATAGAATTCTAAATGAAGGCGTGTCTGGGACTACTCAGAAGATTGACTATTTGCGTGAATCAAAGCCTGGTAGAGCTGTCACCCAGGTGTTCTAGCTGGACCAATGGGAGCCAACAGGATTTTTTGGGCCCCTGAGCAATGGAGGTGTGAGAGTTGGGTCCGTGCATCCAGAAAGGGCAGGGCTTCAGTCAGAAGGGGCAGAGCTGGAGCAGCAAGACCTCAGTGTTGCCCAAACAGCGCAGCATCCACCATTCCTTCAGTGGAACTCAAAGCCAGCCAGAGCACACAGCACGGGGCCCTGCAGCATGTTGCGTGATGCTCTCACAGCAATTCTAAAGACAGTGATACTGTGGAGTCATCGGGTCCCTGGGCAATTGCCCCCTTTGTCCCTCCTCCCGCCATTGGTAGTCCTGGGAGGACCTTTCCCTCCCTCAACATCTTTAGCTTGAATATAGTATCACAAAGAAACAGTGTGAACAGGACATCTCACTCCTTGGATAATTCTAATCTCTAGAATATTGTAATGACAAAGAGAGAGCATCAAGTCAATGACAGAGGGATATCTGAGACTATTATTTTCTCCCTGTGTCTGTAGTAAGTGATATCTATGGTAGACACATTGAAAAAGATTGACAAATTTAATGTTTGGTTTTAATGCTTCCTAGACCTCAGCTTTGGAACTCCCACTCAAAGTGCATTCAGCAGAGTCCCTCCACTTATGCTTTCAAAACTTTTAGTACTTTAAGGACTGCCTTGTCAGCTCCTGAACCTCCAAGTACTTCAGTGTATGTGATTTAGTCCAACTGGGCTCTCATGAATAAAGTTAAGTGTTTAACACAGAAAAGCACATAACAGTTACTGTATGACCGCTTTTCTCCTGTCCATGTACATAATATTTGATAGAGATTGGAAGTGGGATTTGTCTGGTGCTATACAGTTGGGTTATTGCTTTACCAGTTATAGATAATGTAGCCATTAGACAAAAATCAATGTCTTAAAATAGAATTGCTTAATACATTATTTAAATAATATAAATACCTTAAATAGGACAAGAGACTAAATGTATTTTAGAGCAGTATTTCCCAACCCATGTGCTGTGGCACATAGGTGTGCCATCAGGCATGAACAGATGTGCTGCAGAAATTTTGGAAAACTATATGTGAAACAAAACAACCTTCCATCAGGATGCGGCCCCTTTGAGATATTATGGATTAGTCACATTCCATTTCCCTAAACACTCCTGTGGAGTGGGAGCAGAAGAGGGAGAAAGAAGGGAGGAAGGCTGCCTTCTAACTGGTCATATGATTTACTGCGTTGCTTCATCTTAAGGCAAAGCAACCAATCGGAGTTCAAACTTGCTCTGTTCTCCACTCCTTTGAACTATGGATTCGCTCCTCTTCCTCTCCCACTCCCTCCTGCTGCTGCTGGCTGTCAGTGGGAGAAAGAGCACCTGGAACCAGCATCCCCAGGTTTGGAAGGAGATGGGAAGACTCTTAGGCTAGGAGGAGTAGAATCCCAGGAGAAACAGAAGTGAGGTAGGAGAACTAATCTGGGTAGCGAGGGCTGAGTGTGAGGGAAGAAGTGTGGGGGAAGAACTGGTGGGGATCGGACTGATGAAGCATGAGGCCAGAGTTAAGGGGGCAAAATTGTTTTGGAGACTAGGGGCATAGGATTGATTTGGAGGTTGGGGGCAGAATTCATTGCTGTGGAGGGGAAGAGCAAAGGTGGGCAGGGCCAGATTTAGGTGCAAGTGACCCAGTTGATCCCCTGGAATGTTGGGCTTAGGAAGGGCACTGGGCATGAGTGAACAGGAAAATGCAATGTAAGAAGTAAAATGTTTCAGATATTTTGTATGCGGATCCATTTTTCACTAACCTGCTAGAATGTTCCAGACCTTTGTAGAATCTTATGGAACCTCCCAGATTTCTTTAAACCTCCTAGCATGTTGTCAGCCATGCTCTCCAAGATATATAAGTGGTAAGAGATTGCCCATTAGTCAGTGAGATATAAGAATGAAGTGAAGTGAAGTGAAGTGAAGTGAAGTGACAGCTCAGCTGCAATAATGTGAACCTTGTTTTATTGTTTTGGGAGGGGTAGCTGTGTTAGTCTGTAAGCGTGTGTCTAGACTACATGGTCAGTTAGGGTGTGTCTAGATTACACGGCTCTGTTGACGGAGCCATGTAAAGTAGTTTACGCGACATAGTCAATGATTTAAATAATCCTCAATTCATTAAAATACAAATGGCCGCCATGATGTGCCAACAATCAGCTGGTCCGGCACAGCATGTCAGTCTAGACGTGGAGCGGTTGACAAAGGAAGCCTTTGTCAACCATTCCATTATGCCTCGGGAAACAAGGGTTTACCGGAACGGTCGACAAAGGCTTCTCTTGTCGACCGCTCCGCATCTAAACTGATGGGCTGTGCTGGACCAGCTGATTGTTGGCACAGCATGGTGGCCATTTTTATTTTAATGAAGTGGGGATTATTTAAATCCCTGCTTCATTGACTATGTTGGGTAAACTACTTTACATGGCTCCATCGACGGAGCCGTGTAATCTAGACACACCCTAACTGAAAAAAAAACTTAAACAACTAACGGTCCTGCAGCATTTTAGAGACTAACAAAACATGTAAATAATATTATGAACAAGCTCTATTTATCTGAAGAAGTGGTTTGTGCCCACAAAAACTCATGATACTCTATACTTTTTATTTTGCAACTTTGAATGCCTACATTAGCCCCCCTAGTTCAAACTGGGGGGCTAGTGTAGATATACCCTAAGATACTGAAGGACCATTCGTTGTTTCTTAAGTTTTTTTCTTGTGCTATTCTGAAAGTGTGCTTGTGTTTTTAAGATCTGAAGAGTGTTAGTAGCAACTCATAAAGAACATATTTAATGAGACAGCAGAGATCACTATCAAACCTCTATCAATGCAACAATATAAAAGAAATATTGTTACTTCTGTTGTCATGCTTATGACATAATGTTTGATGACTTCCTAAGACTGGGACATAGACTTTTGCTCTCCTTAATGCTATCT
This sequence comes from Pelodiscus sinensis, assembly GCF_049634645.1. Taxonomy (NCBI): domain Eukaryota; kingdom Metazoa; phylum Chordata; order Testudines; family Trionychidae; genus Pelodiscus; species Pelodiscus sinensis. The sequence continues at coordinate 96,141,933 of NC_134715.1, read as the reverse complement.
GTTTTCCCATGTAGAAAATAAAAGATGCCCCTGAAGAAGCTTTCAGGAGCTTAGTATACAAAACAAAAAGCTCAATTGCAATATAGTTTGCAGCAAGGAGTAAATTTGACAGGAGGAAAATATCTGAAACAGAACAAGACAGACCAGGCTGTAAGGAGTAGTCATCATCCTGCTGCAGAGAAGACTAAGAAGAAAGCATAAATGATAGAAGTCATATAATTAAGGAATTAGAAGGTTTGCCTGAAGATAAGGAATTGAAATATGAGGAAAGTGATGGAAAATTGTACAGTTCTCCTGGCAGCATAAAGGAGAGTGATGAATTGAGAAGAATGTGGCTCAAAAGAAAAGGAGAGTAATTACCAAGAAAAATCTGGTTTACATGAAAAGGAGAGAGACTATAAAAAAGAATCATGACTACTGAAACAATGGTCAGAAAAATCACTCACAACAAATTGATACATCAAATCCTGCTTTATGGCCAGTGATTCTAAACTCTGCTGAAATTGGATATGTAATTTTGAATGGACAGGGCAAAATTGAGACTGTGATATTTCCAGTAAATGAACAGAAACAACAATTCTCAAAGTCTCACTGAAAAATAATGCTCAAGAATGAGAAAACAAATCAGCACTGGCAAATTTACACAAAATCAACAACTGACGAAGTGTTCCGGTTTTGTTGCAAAATATTTGATAGGAATGCTTTCCAGACACAATTACAGGTATAATTTAGCTGATGCTTTGAATTAAGGTGAAAAGTTGCACAGCCAGTCTATGGCATATCCATATACATGGATGGAGGTCAATTCCAGGCTCAGTCTGAATAAATTCATTGATGCAGAAAACCAGTGCATTATTAATGTAGTAACCCAGAATTGGAGGGATGCTCTTGAGCATCTGATCTCAATTACCATCTTCTTTGCAAATAATTTGACTTTCCAGGGCTCATTGGATAAATTGTTCATTGACTATAATGGTAATTTCCTTAGTTTGCCACAACTGCTTGGGAAAGATGATGAAGTCATGCATGAGCACCTCTGTCGAGTGGTTTATAAAAAAGTTATGGACCATTATTGGAGCAAAACAATTCAAAATGAACTGATTGGCTTGATCACAAGAAAGGTGATTAATAAAATATTGATGCAGCTTAGGAAAGCAAAATACAATGCCATAATACTGAACTACATTTTCAATATTATTCATGGTTAAAATATGTAATTTACAGTACGGTTTGTTGATAACAAGGATATCTGTATCCAACCAAAAAAACAAAAAACAAACAAAGCCCCTCCCCCAACATTTTATCTGTTTCTGTTCTGTGGAAAAGGGCTACAAAATTGTTTATCTACATTTTGAATTAGAATAAAATCAAGTGTCAGGATTGCTGTGGGCAAGGTTGTGACAATAACATGAACATGAAGGGGAGAAACAGTGGTGTCCAAACTAGAACTCTTGCACTGAATCCAAGATCTTTCTTTGTATCTTGTGGCTGCCATTCCATCAAACTAGTTGTGTCAGATGCAGCGTCATCTTTACATTAAATCTCTCTCTTTGAAGTACTGCAAAGGATATATGTCCTGTTTTCAGGATCAGCTATTAGGTGGAGGAACTTCATAGGCAATGTCACAAGTCTGATTATGAAGCCCATAAATGACACTCACCGGGAGAGTGTTAGGTCAGTGAGATACCAAGTGAAGTTTACGATGATTTGATGGAACTGACATGGTCAAGTAAAGTAGAGGTTAAAATCTAACATGAGGTACGAGGTCTGAAAAATCAGATCACTGGCTTCAAATTTCTTGTCTCAGTTGTGGTTTGGCATGGTGTCCTGTTCCAAGTAAAAGTAAACAAGGAATTACAAATTCGGTTGATGGACATCACAACCACTGTTACTTAAGAAAGATGTCTTGATTTCATTGTGGCCTCCAGAAACAAAAGATTTGAAGATGCCATCATTGCTGCCAGTGAAATGGTGGACAACTTAGGAGATGAGCCCATCATCATGGAAACTTGAACTCATTGGAGGAAGAGACAATTGGGTTACGAGAGCAGATATGAACTGATGGGAAGCTTAAAAGAAAAATTCAAGAGGAATATTTCTTTTTTTTTCCCTCACTCATTCACACTGCCCAGCTATCCATTGAAGAAAGGTTTGAACAAATGAAGAAACAGAAAAAGACCAGTATTTCTATAATATGTGAAAGCTTTTGGTAGACAAGAAAAAGGTGTCTGAAGAGGTTTCACCACATGCTCACTGGTTCCGATACCAGTGATAAAAAAAATGTAGAATTGGACAATATTCACATTTTACAAGATGGTAGCAATCTCCACTCCAAGTTCTCCAATTCTTTCATGATGCAGAGTTCTGAGTGGGGTGTAATTATATATATTATTTAGAAACAACAGAGGAAGTTACATATATTTAGGAAAATTATTTCAATAATGGGAAGAAATGATTTAATACTGATTTTCATCTCTCAACATTATTTTGAAGTGAAGAACCCTTTCTTCACTGAGCATGCTTTTATCCAGAGTTCTTATATTTAGCCTTAATGTTAGCTTCATTGTTAATTTCCGCTGCTGAAAATGTTAATTCTTGCATGAAAGACAGATCTTGATCCCTAAGTTATCAGCCATGGTTGTTTTGATTTTAACTCTAGTAGCCTCATTCTGGATCGACTCATGAATATTCAAACAACATAGTGGTGTGCCTCAGAATAATTCAATGTTGCCAGGGCAGAGAGAAGATTGGGAACCATAGATTTAGAGAAGTAGAATACATGGCTGAAGAATAGGAGGTAGGGTAAAAGTGTCTATGGGAAAACAAGATGACCATTTTGAATTAGATTTGGACAGAAAGTCACTCGAGATGACAAGAAATTGGGCTGATTTGATGCAACTTCTTAAAATGAGAGAATAGGCTGACTGCAGCAATCTGTGTTCCTGCCACTTCAGCAGCAGGAATGTGGCAAGATTGTATCAGAAGGTATTGCTGTAATTAAGACTGGAAGTGATAAAGCTATATAAAATCAGTGCTTAATATGATTACCATTATCATTTTGCTATTGGCCCTTGGACTCATAATCCCATCTGAGCCTGCTTGACAGTCAGGAGATTTGGAATTGCAGGATGACATGTTGACTATGCTATTAATGCTTCAGAAAAGATGTATGGCTTGGTCATTTTAAAGTCCAAGGTAAAAATTGCAGCAAAGCCTCAAAGTTACTATTTGTGTTTTAAAAGCTGGATTTTTTTCCTATCTGTTTCTTTTAAGACTCTGCTACAGTCTCCTTTTCTGCCTCTTCACAGTAGTCTTCCAAAGTAGTCAACCAATTTCCTCATCTGAGAGAATATTGAGCAGCATTTATATCATAAAGAGAATGTGTCCATTCTTTGAAGCTGAATATGGTGTGAATGATAGTGTAGAATGCAAGTAGACTACAGTCTGTG